>NC_138146.1:30597623-30842623 GCF_964199315.1 Orbicella franksi
CCCTGGTGTGGGCTTGCTGTTTCTCCTTACACTTGCAAACTGTTGGGTACTGACCCTTAGGGCCCTTGGCAAGTAGTGATGGCATTTCATGGTTGTTAGCAAATCCCAACTTACAGTAGTGACACTCTTAATGAAGTGATGGCATCTCATGGTTGTTGACAAATCCCAAAGGCTGTGACACTCAGTCAATAGCAACCATCTGTTGTAACAAACAAGTTCTGTATATTTCCTCAAGAAGGATGGCCCACTTAGTATGCATATTAGCTATTTGGGGTTGTGGCTCCCCAAAAGTGGTGACTCTCCCTCCCCTTAAGCAATAGAAAAAGGTTGTTAAATCTGAAGTAACTAACTTTGCTTATGATCACAAGTATCAAATTGGAAAAAAATATGTATTTACATTGGTTTGTTTCTTTTTCTTGTTGTGGTAATTAGGAGAACTGGCTTGCCTTTGACGGGCATGTTGCATTCTATGCCCATCAACCGTCATTTCTCAGTGGCTGACACTCGCTCTGCTGCTGTCAGTCCTTTAGAATCTCCTACAACATCCACTGACTCGGGTCACCCATCCCCTGATTCCAGTCAAGGGGGAAAGATGTTATTGACAGACTCGGACATACGAAGTGACAGCAGTGAAGTTTCTCCGCCATCAAGCAGCAACTCCCAAGATGTTGATGGGAGGCTGCTAGCTTCTGATCGACTAATGTCTGCCATCAACAACCCATTCATGAATGTCCATGGGATTGATCGCAAAAGAGCGGCCCATTTCATGGAGTCCATGAGAACTGATGATAAAGACCCAACAAAGAAGCGGTCTCGCAGTTTAGCTGATGCCAGTGAGCTATTCTTAAGAGATGGTACAGATCCCAGATCCTTGTTCTTCCGAAATAACCTACCCTCTATTCCTGAAGTTAAAGTGGAAAATGGCAAGAAAAGCGAGGAGTGTTCACATGACATGCCCATTAGAAGGCCGCTGAACAACCCTGACAGCAGGTTAGATGCTGCTCAGGGCCTTGTGAATCTCGGCAACATGGCTTCCCAGTTTCCTGGGCTTTGTGCCTTTCCTCCTGAGTTTATGTATCCTGATGTCATGTTTCCACGTGTTGATATGCTCCATGATCTGCAGCACCTCAGAAATCCATTTGACATCCACAATGCATGCTGCTTTGGAAGTGACCCATACACCGCTGCCTTGGCTATGAGGCGATGGCTAAGTAATCCAGACATGTTCCGTTCTCAATTGAATCCACTCTTAGCAGCTCAAGCAGGCCTTCTGACCCCAGCTGAGAGGCTACGCTTCTTAAAGTTTCCATTTGGCTACCCGTCACCATTCCCCAGTCCATCTCCATTCGATCTTGGAACTGCAGCGGCTGCTGCTGCAGGGCTTACAGAGAGGAACCTACCTGAGTACTCCTTGAGGAGCCTCTACCAGAATGGTCTGGGTCCTGACATGGCCAGGAGTAATGCGTCAAAAGAAGCAGAACAGTGGCATTCTCCATCCACAGAGAAACATGTTATGGATGGCAGCAGCTCACCAGTAAGCAAGAGAAAAAGCCCTGAGCGTGGTCTATCAGCCAAGAAGGATCTAGTCAACAACAGTACTGAGAAAGAGTCAGACAATGCTAAGGAGGAGTTATTTGAAGAAAAGAAAAAGTTGGCAAAGGCTAGTAGCACTTCAGAGGATGAGGATGATGAAGAAGAAAAAGTGGATGTGGTGGGTGGAGTCAAGCCAGCATCTGGGCTGCGTCAGACATTTGTTGGAATTCAGGAAGAGTTCAATAGCCGACTGGAAAACTTAAACATGTCATTTGCCAGATCCTTGGATCAAAACATGACTTGTCCTTAAACAGAGTAAGTCTAAAGGGTCGATTTAGATGCTTACAAATATGATTGCTGTATGGGTCATGTTTATGGTATTACGTGTGTTTAATTTACAGGCATGCATGTTTTTTTCGTGACAGCCATAAACAGCTCGTGTCGTTGACATGTTTTCAGCATGTCCCATGCAACTTGTAAGCAAAAGGTTGTACTAAATCGGCCCTGAAGTGTTTGACATAATGAAATGCTGCACTGCAGGTGTCAAGAGAGATCTTTGGGTCAACTTTTGTTAGACTTTACATGAAGTACTTGGTTCAATTTTGACCTTGAGTTAAGAACTAAAACTTCTCCTCCTTAACCCCAAAATGAGAAGAAATGGGGTATTTTCACTACACCAGTTTCTCTTGAAAGATATCCTTCAACCAGTTTACATTGGTGTCAATCTATCTGTCTGCCCATCTGGCCATCTGTCTGTTTTCTGATCTTGTTCTTGTATACATGTGCCTAATGACATAGCAAAAGTAGTCAAAGCCATTTTGCAATTTAAGACCCAGAGATCTTTCTTACTCCTTTAGGAGGCATTTGCTTTTTTGAACTTGTCTCATGGTCACATTTTTATGATTTTGTTTGTGATCAGAAAAGTAGTTTGATTTCATGCAAGTAGATGAACAGAAGCAGTGAGTGTTAGCAAGCAGAGCACATGAGATTTTCCTTGCAACATAATGTGGCAATGTTAGATCTGTAGGTTTAAGGATTACATGTTTGAAATCAAGGCCTGTTTGGGAGGCGTTGTGCTTCGCAGAAATTATGATTGAGTGGTTCGGTGATTGGGAATCTCTGTGACAAGTCACAGAAATGTATTGGGAATACATGTTTCTGCTCAAATGAGTGTATACTTTAAATACGATTAGTAGCTGTTAGGCTAGTAGATCAGGGATTTAATAAATACCCATTCAATAGATCTGGGTTTGGCCCCGCCTTGCTGATTAGGGCGTGGCAGACATACCACATGTACTTCTTAGCTTAGGTCCCAGGTCATCTTTGGATGCATCGTCTGCAAAGTACTGGGTACCAAGGCACATATTCTGCATTGCTCAGGCAGTGCATTGGGATCAAATGGTGGAAAGTATCAGAAAAAAGTTCACTGGTAAACTGAATATGTTGACCAAGGAATTTTGACTGGCATGTGCCTCTAAATTTTACAATAGAAAAAGACTCTGGTCAGAGATTGTTGGGAATAAATGTTGGGAATAAATGTTGGAAAAGTGAATCAACCGACTTAGGTCTGTTTTGGGGGGAAATGATTTAAATTCCCATTAAACCACTTGTACTTCTTAATATGACAGCAATGATTGTTGCTGGCTACCAATCAGAGTGACCAATGAATTCACTAAAGATTGCAGTACCCCAATGAACAATTAAAATTGTTCAATATATCAATATTTCATGCTCCAGTTGTCTACCAGCTCCTACCTATTGTAAGAAAAAAAATTCATTGCCCGACATAGCGGGCTCAGTTTTAAAGAAAACTTGCTGCTTTTGCTTGTTTTGTTATTTCTGTTACTAATCCAAATTTATCGGCCCTTGTAAAAAACCACTGTTATCTTCATGGTAATTTGTGGCCTGATAATGGGGTGATTTTTGTTAAGAGCATGGAACATTGGGTCATCTTTTGTAATGAGTTAGTTTTGTTGCAGTTGTTTTAGAATGCAGCATTTTCACTACAGCCACGATATATACATGTACAGAGCAGAGCCCTGTGTTTATTCAAAGTAGCTTTCATACTTACTAAAATATAGCTAGTGTTAATAAGTAATCTGGCATTTTGTCATTTTGTTTTGCGTGATCATGTACAGTATATTATGCAGTATTCATTTACAAGTTGTGGAGCTCATAGTTAGATTTTAAAGCTCCAATGAAAGCCTTTTCTTGCAAAAACAGTTAGCAGGGGTAGCTTACTTAGAGAAGTACATTCCAGCGAGAAATCAATATGTAATTGTAACAATCAATCAGGGAAAATCTTGAGACCAACACAAAATTACATTCACGATTTCTCTGCTGAACTGTACAATGCAGTCTTCATTATTACTCATTGTATGATAAGTATAATTGTATTCATAGCAATTTTGAAGGTGAGGCCTACTTGTTGCTGATGTAATTACCTCCAAAAGTAGTGATTGTTTTGACCTCGCCTAAGCGGAAGTCCTATCCAGTTTCTCAAGCAACCAATCGCAGAATGCGTAAACGAGCGCGAAACGCGTTTGAAACGCGTGTAAAACGCGGTCGCTGTTGTACGATTCTGTAAATTTACTCTTTTCCAGATTTCTTTAGTTAGGCTTGTAAACAGGTTGCAATTCGGATATTTTGTTTTTGATATAATTACTCCAGCATTGATTTTTGGGGACTTCTGGACATATCCTCATGTTATTTAGGTATGGTCTTGTGGAATATTTTTTTGATTGCTTGTTATAGGTATACATGTAGAAGTCCTTCCTTTTGCTCACTGGCTAGCTATGTCTTAGCAGGGTTCCTTTCTTTAGTGTTATTTTCAAGAACGTTTAGTTTGTTATTTGTAGCCTTTTCGTAATATTTTTTTGTTGTTGTTGTCTTTGATGTAGGCAGGATTTCCCTTTATTGAAGTATAAGGGATGGTTTTTCAGTATCACTTTTTGCTCCTGCCTTAGTGTATTTTATCCATCTTTTTGTGATGGTGTGCTGACTGTTTTTTTTTGGCCTTGAAGATGAGATGGTTATGATGTAAGCACCTTGAGCAGAAGGGAGGAACGTCAATATATTTTTTAGCAGATTTAGGAAGCGGGCTGCTATATAAAGCCGAGCTGTTGTTTTAATGAGATATGTACACCACCTAGTGGTCAATCAAGTTTTGAGATTAAAAAAAAAAAAGACATTTATAGTATAGAGTATCAATATCGAATGCAGAATACGGACGACCTTGTAGTGTGTAAGATTCCTCAGTAAAATATATATCCATATGTATCTTCATTTACCTTATGTTTAGAAAGGGTAGACACTATTGTATGTGGTGAATAAAGCTTTTAGCGCTTGTAACTGGTATGGCCTACTCTTGACTTCTTCCTAGAGGGAACCTCATCTCTGCAGTGGCCTTCTATCTGGCAGTGCGGAGGCTGGGGAGAGGGTTATGGAACTTTTCGCGCCCGCCCTCTCCCTTTCTTTTGCACCTCTTTCTCTCTCTCGCCCTCCCTGCCCCCCCCCCCCCCCCGCTCCCCCTTTCCCCTTCACGCATCTGGAGAATTTTTGCCACCGAAGTTGGGAGCAGATACTCGAAAACCTGTTATTGAGGTTGAGTCAGCTGTCAAATATACAAACCAAACTTGATCCTTCCTGCTGGCGCTTTTTAGGCTCGTCACGCAATCTTATTGTGGAGGAGGAACGCGTGACGAGTCCAACGAAGGACAGTTATGACAATAGGTGATAACAGCTACGCTGATAAGAGCTCTTGTTTTAGAGCAATTCTAACTTTTCTTTCATATTTCGGAATGTTTTCTAAATTACTTGTGATATTCGATTTTTTTTTCAAATTGCACTCGCCTGACTGGCGGAACTATCGTGTATCACTCCAGTAAATCCTTGATTGCACCTGCATTCATAGTAACACCTGTACTTGTAGGCCAGTTTTGATATATTAAAATTTATCTGATGTTTAAGTGAATAACAAAAAAGAATTGATTTTCTTGTTTTAATCCCGTTAGCTTCGAACCCAAGTTAGAAATTGAATGTATTATAATAGGTCTATTAACAGATGTTTTGTCATTGTCATTGTCATGGTCGTGGTCGTGGTCGTGGTCGTGGTCGTGGTCATTATTATTATTATTATTATTATTATTATTATGATCATCATCATTCTGTTTCTGCATTTTTGCCTGATATTTACATTTCCTTTTCCGCTCTTCAGCATTCATGTCGAGTCCAGTTCATGCATTTCGTTGGCATGCGCTAAACATCGCTTGCGCACAAGGCCTTGGAGCCTGGTGCACCGATCACCAAAACGGGTTCTGGGAATAAAGCCCTCCAGGCAAAGTCAAGACAACGCATTTATGATGATTTTTCTTCTCGCGAGTGCCTCACCCATGTCTCGATTGAAGGGAGGGGCTGGAAAGTTAAAGTTTGTCTCAGCACTGAGCTTGCCTACTGAGCCCACTAGGGAGTGGAGTTTGTAACCCTCCCGTTGTGGATCGGCAAAAATCACAGCGAAGGTATTGACACATTCGATAGAGGAGTTCAATGCGTTCAATGTTCGGCTGAAAGGTTAGCTCTGCATTTAGCTGAATTTTCCCCGTCGATAGTTGGACGGTCTTTGGAATTTGTGGCAGTGAAAAAATTTGGCAAAGAACTTGACTTGGAAATGACGACCACCACAATGAATGGACCACGCGGTGAATTTAATTTAATTTTTCATTCGGCAAAATCACAACGAAGGAATTTACTCGTTCCGTTAGAGTTAAATACGTCGTATGTTCGCCTACAAAGGTAGTTTTGAATTTGATTGAATTACTCTCATCGACAGTTTGACGGTCATTCCATTCTCTTGCGGCGAAAAAATTTTAAGAAGAACTTGACATCAACAACGCCTGCGCGCTGAATAATAAAACTTGATCCTACTAAATACAAAGGTTTTTGCGCCGGGTTAGGACCACGCCGAAAAAGTAGATCTTTGCAAGGACCATTGGAATCCACAAAGAAAAATTGGGGTAGCCAGGCATTTTTTCCAGATAATCAGCTTTGAATCTCAAAAAAAATGCTGACATCAGCATTTTCTGAAAAAAAGAAGGGAAGGGTATTTCTTCACAAATTTCCTTCGAATTCTCCTTTACAAACAGAGAAGTAAAACATTTATAAAGGTCTTCAAACTACATGGTAAATGTAACATAAAAAACATTTTTGGTATGTTTTTAATAACAAAATCGTTGCAACAGCGCTTTTAGCGTATCTGACAGCCTTCCTCTGGTTCAGCCAAAATACAGTCTAAATACCTTTTGGTCACAACCAGAAACTAATCACGTGTTGAATAGGCTTGCCACTTCCATTTCATAACATAAAATCTGGGGGTGACAACGCGTTTTTTAAAGTTTTTGATTTTTTTTTTTTGAAAACTTTTACGGTGCCCGTTACAGTTTTTCCTGTCACCTCCCCAGTAAGTAAAACATTTGCGTATTTCGCACTTGTTTTGCGCGCGCACTACACCATCTGCAGGTACTTGTTTACAGTTGGATTTTAATATAATTTTCCCCAGATAACGATTAGTTTTTCAGCTGGAAGACATTAACAGTTAGTGGTTAGTGATATGCTGCTATTTTGGTGTTCCTGGTTTGAGTACGGGTTCATTAAACTTGACTTGGTCACAGTAGGAAAATTTTGCTTTCTTTTAGTCGTGTACTTGGTAGCGTAGTTGATTGCGTTGTCAACCCCAGCGCGCGCGTGGCACTCAAACCATACCAGGGCGGAAAAAGGCCATACCTTGCGTGATGCGCAGAAAATATGCGCACTAACAAAAGTTGACACCGTCCTTAAGCTTATATTTTTCGATCGGCAAAATCACAACGGCGGCATTGATGCATTCGTTTAGAGTTTGCTACGTCCAGTGTTTGGCCAAGAGACTAACTCTGAATTTGATTCAATTCATCCAATCGAAAGTTTGACGGTCATTCGATTCTCTTGCAGTGAAAAATTTTATGAAGAACTGGACAACAACAACATCGGCTGGCCTCGCGTTTGCAAAATCCAACGGCTTTCGTTTCAAAACTGTTTAGAGGTTAGTCCAATTTTCGGTTATTTAATTATTGTGCTGTGAAAAACTGATTAAACTAATCCGAAGCAGGCTGTTGACGGTTAATTGTTTTAAAAAGTAGTGAAAAATAAGCAGACTTCCCTCTCAATCAACATCTTATATTTATCGAAATTCAGATAGAAAGGAAGCACCGGTCAGGCAGGATCTTTGACAAATAACTTGCTTAACTTTGAAAATAACGTCTGTAAGGCAGCGCAACTTTCACCTCCATAGACAGTGACAAAATTAAGTTGAGGATCCACCCTCTGTGTGGATTTGATTTGTATACATAGGCACGTGATCAGCCGCAGCAAGGGTACTTTCTCGAGGTAGAGAGAGGACCCTGGGAACGAGGTTGGCCTCATACCTGTCGCTTACATCGCACAGTCGACTCACCGCTGGTAAGGTCGACACTCAAATCCCCCGGTGGTGGTGACTCCCATGCCCAGGGTAAATCAAATCTCTTAAGGAGACTAATCTGGGCGTGATTCGAATTTTCTTTGGCCCCTAAAAGATGCCACTTAAAACGGAATATGCTTGATTACCAGCCGCTGTTCGAGAAAGCAGCTTGGGCTAGCTAGGAGACTGGACTCGAGGGACCGGCAGAAAACGAGCCTAAAAACAGAAATAAGAGCGGTTTTCATTGTTACCTCTTCGAGTGCACCCTAAAAGATACTTTGACAGCTAAAAGTGGTGGCATTTGGTCCTGAACACCTCAAGTGGGACCAAAATCCTTAATTTACACCACTAACCGAGACGACGAGCATTCCCGACCTTTTCATATAGGAGTTCCCCCCCCCCCCCCTGGACTCGAATCCTTACCTCCACATTACATGCATTTGTGAGAGGATGAGAACACCTAGGCAGAAGGCTTACTGTTGAACAATAAGCGAAAAAACAAGAAAATCCGATTTTTCGGCATAAACAGGTAAGAAAAACACGTAAATCGAACTAAAGACTATCGAGTGAGTTACAAGCTGTATGTGTCGCATGGCACACACACACACACACAAAAAAAACACATAATCAGGATTTTAAGCTTCTTGGGTAGTTTCTTTTAACTTGCCAAAAGAAATGCCTGCTCTATTGATTTTGAAAAGCGATGCCGAATTTTCAATTACTAGTAATAATTAAAACGAACCGTATGAAAAATACCCTTGACCCAGACTATACCCCTTTCCGTAAAGCAATAAGCTTTGGTAAATTGGAGTTACAGCCAAAGGTATTTAACAATTCCAAAAATTGTATAATTTGGAAAGTCCCAGACATAGACGCCACGTTAAGAGCCATTGGCATGATAGCATAAATTGGGCGTTGTCAGGGAGCACGTTTTAGCTTGAAAAAAATGAGGCACAGTTTTTGATGTGAAAGTTTTGCTGCTAACTGATCGATGAAGAGTTGCATTGTTCAAATTATCGACCTATATTCTTATATAAAAATTGATCGCCCTAATTGGAAAATGTTTTACGGCGGCTACAGCTAGACTAATTTACAAAGGAAACCAGTCGCTTTAAAGAGAATAGAAAAAAAAAAAAAAAAAAAAAAAAGAGAGAGAAAAGATAGAGATTGAATTAATTTGCTTTGTTACGCGTACGTCTATCTTTGTGAAAGAAAGTATAAGATAACTTATGTTTTAAACATACCCGGAAAATTGGTTTAGTTTGATTGGGAGAAAACTGATAAGCTTTCCTACGTGGCAACTCGACAGAGTTACTTGGAAAATTGCAGACAACCGCTGTTTACAGTCAAAGCCAAACGCTTTCTAATTCGGAGAATATACAGACTGAAACATGGATGGACATAGTTTGTACCTCTGTTACTTTGTCGGCTTTCTGTTTTGGTCCCAGCAACTACCTCTAGTCAGGTGTGAGAACCAGCGAAAACTTGTAATGTTGAACGCGGTGAGTAGACAAGTAATATTTGATGTTTTGAGATGTTACAGCACAATGGGACCCGAAAAGAATTCTGACCGAAAAGAAATTTGTTAATTATTGCCGTCGGAGTTTCTTTGTTCGGATTTCAAATCGTTTCATGATGTCGGATACATAATTTTTACCGAATTTTTCATTTTTAAAATCAGTCTGGCAGACTTAGCTCAATTCTGTTGAAATGTTCAACCCGCATAAATTAGGCATTGCAAAAAAGGAAAAAAAGGTAATAATAATAAATAAGAATTAAAATATAAGCAGGACCTCTTAGTCCAGAGCACACTCTAAACTGTTCTTGGTTTTATGGTCTTTTCTCACCGTTTCTCCACCCACCTGTTTTGTCAACGGACCGAATTAACAGTAAGTGCTTTGCCGAGCAACTTCCACACTTTTCCCTAGATTCTTTCCATCTTTGTAACCAGCAAAGCACATTCTTTGTTTTAGTAAGAATCTAGTATCATACACAGACTAAAGTTGTTATTGAATATACTTTGTAATCGATGCATGCAAAAATTATAGCCCATTTCTTGTCACTCGATAAAAGCGATATAAAAAGTACTGTGCTCTTCATTTTCTCACCTTACAAGTCTATATACTTATCGTTTTGTCAGTGGCCTTCGTTTAAATACAGAAGAGTGCTTCAAAATTAAACACACTGTTATGTTGGCGTTGTACTCTGAGTGATCAAATTAAAATTTGCTTTGATGCACAACTGGGTCGGAAAATTTTAAAGTTGCAAAGTTCTTTATCCCAGACTAAAGTTTATTTGAGATGAATGTGGTCTGTCAAAGATTGTTTTGTAGGGTTATCTCTTTGATAATATGTTCCGCGAAGCAATAAGCTTTGGTAAATTGGAGTTACAGTCAAAGGTACTTAACAATTCTAAGTGTTTAATTTCAAAATTGGCCGTTGTCAGGGAGCACGTTTTTGCCTGAAAAAATGAGGCGCAGTTTTTGATGTGAAAGTTTTCCTGCTAACTGAAGAGTCGCATTGTTCAATTTCTCGATCTCCATTCTAAATCGCCCTAATTGGAAAATTTTTTTTTTTTTTTTTGCGGGTATCAGACTAGACTAATTCACAAGAGAAAACATTCGCTTCAAAGAAAATGGAAAAACAAAGAAGACGGGGAATGAATTAATTTTCTTCATTACGCGTAACAATTAAGTATAAAACTAAACGCTCTAAGAGAGTTTACTCGAACTTCGTACCGCAAAATGAAATCGGACTTTGCAAGTGAGCTTACTGAACATAATAAAAACAAATAAAAGAATCAAGATATTTTAACACAATCTGAGTTACGCTTAGATATTTACTATTCATGCACGACTATTCAATTTGCTCCGTTGAGTATCCTCTTTATTCAATTGCATGTTGTTTGCCTCATCTTCGAGGTTCTGTTTACGACGATTCTTGAGATGTTCGTCTCAGCATCATAGTTTGTTTTTCAGTAACTGGTCAGTTTTTTTGTCAGTGTTTACGTAGTATGAATTCGTAAATGCCTCATTTGTTATCTCGTGAAAACGAGCACAAGCTCTGCCAATTTGACAGCCTTTTAGGCAATATAATTCGTGGATCTAACCGTTCCGAAAACGACCGACATCTTTGTATGTGAGATGCACGTAAAAAGCGTGATTCTTTCCAAAACGTTCTTCACAAAACGCAGCACTCTGCACAATTTATTTTGTCGACGAAAATGAGAACACGATAATTCTCATCCCCAGTTTCCACGCTACTGGCTAGGAACGACTGGGACCATGACCCCCCTTTGGACGACCAAGACGAAAGGGCTTCCAAATTTATGACTCGGGTTTTCTTACGAAAGCCCGAGTAATAACTTATGTTTTAAACATATCCGGAAAATTGGTTTAGTTTGATTGGAAGAAAACTGATAAACTTTCCAAAACTAACATAGGTGGCAACTCGTTCGAGTTACTTGGAAAATTGCAGACAACTGCTGTTTACGATCAAAGCAAAACGCTCATTCATGCACAACATAGTTAATAAAGGGATAAGAAACCCGACAAAGTTATTTGTTGTATTTTTTGTTCGGTTTTTTCGACCGTGACCTCGCACCAAACTTGTTTACCACTGACTGAAGAACTAACCAATAGAAACGTGGGGTTACGTAATCATTCATCCTGCATGAACACAAAACAAAAGACTCTGCACGACCTTGCACCTTCCAACACTTTTCTTGGCATCTTTCAAGTTGTTTGCTCCTTTGATATAATTGCCGGGTTTCATAATCATTTCCCTCTATTAACTATATATGCATACAGCTTTCTTCGGTGAATATACAGACATGGATGACCATAGTTTGTACCTCTGTTACTTTGTTGGCTTTCTGTTTTGGTCCCAGCACCTACCTCTAGCCAGGTGTGAGAACCAGCGAAAACTTGTAATGTTGAACGCGGTGAGTAGACAAGTAATATTTGATGTTTTGAGTTTGTACAGCACAATCGGACCCAAACGGAAGTTAATTTGAGCGAAAAGAAATTTGTTAATTATTGACGTCGAAGTTCCTTTAACTTCTACATTCAAAAGAAAAAAAAAATAGTAAAAAATTACTAAAATAAAAGCAGACTACTTAAGCCTGTTCTTGATTCTTTCCATCTCTGTATTCTTTCTTTTAGTAAGAATCTATACATAGACTACTAAATGTTATGTTGAGTTTACTTTGTAATCCATGAATCGAATGCAAAAATTATAGCCCCTCTCTTGTCATTCGATAAAAGCGATGATCAAGTGCTAAATCGGTTTATTTTTTCACCTTTAATTTACAAGTTTAAATTCAACTTATTCTTAATTAAATCCGGCAGTGGCCTTCGCTTAGAGATAGAAGAGCGTTTCAAAATTAAGCACACCGTCAAGTCCACGTTGTACTCTAAATGATAAAATTTTCTTTGGTACACAACTGGGCTGGAAAATTTTTGAAGTTCCAATTTACTGATTTCAAAATGATCTTTCGGTTGAGTCAAAACGTTTCACGGTTATTGTGTTGTGCATCTATGCGATCATTTCGAATAATTTAGAAAGACTGCAGTAACACGGATAGCGCTAGCCTTCATATCCAATTTACATTACAATACTCCTTTGTGGAACCGAATATGACCTCTGCCTATCCTTTTTTTCCATTTAAACTATATAAATACAAATAACAACCATTGTCAGCTGCGAAAAAAACGGCGTAAAAGTTTTAGGGTGTTCAGTGGAAATTTGATGTTGTTAAATGTCTGTACATTGATTCAGTTGCGCTGTGAATTCCACCGATCATGGAAAAATGATTATAGAGGAAACAAAACGTTCTTTACTGTTATTGGTCATTAAATCAGTTTTCAGGATATTTTTTCCAATTTACAGCTCAATGCAATTTTTTTAAAAAACCGAGCCGGCTAAGACTGGTTTTCAAAAATATAATCCAGGGCCATTGCTAACAAAACTACAGACGTCGCCTTGCCTTGTTTAGATATCATTCCGATTTTTAAAAAAAAAAAATAAAAAAATAATGTTAGCTGCAACAAAAATGTCTAGAGAATATTTGCCATTGGGTCATGAAGTACTAATCCTCATTAAGTGAGCGAAATAAGAGAAAAAGACAAATAATTTTTTATGGCAAATGTAAACAAAAATTACTTAAATGCTGTAAGAAGTTTGAATTGTGGTCAGATCATAAATAGCGATATCCTACCCTCTTAAGAACCGGAGGGAGTGTATATAAGGGGAAGCCGAAAAACGGCATCACACGGACTAGTAGCGAGTATAAATATGTTTATTTACACTCGTAGATTTTCTCTACTCAACTGTTAAGATATGTATTATCAGTTGTCATGCGTGGACTGTCACTTCCTGTCCTGTTTTCTTTCTCGGCAGGTTTATCGCCATGGCGACCGCTCTCCTACTCACATTTATCCAAATGATCCGTACCAAGAAGACGTGTGGCCGCAAGGAATGGGAATGCTAACACAAGTCAGTGCTGGAGACATTTTATCTAAGATAACTGAAGAATAATTGTAATAACTGCAATTACATCATGGGTGACAAATTACTTTTAAGTGTTAATTTATAATTTCACATGTGAAATTATAAAATTGCTGGGGCGCAGCTTTGATTTAACATAATCATTTCCATTGACGAATTAGTTATCTTATCAGGTTTCATTAGCGATATGGGGTATTTTCAAATTTTCAGAAAGGAATGCGCGGAGAATATGTTCTTGGTAAATTCTTCGAGAAACGATATGTTGAAGATTTTAAACTTCTGAACGCCACTTACATTCACAGAGAGGTTAGTCAATATAGTATATAGCTTTTATTTGTAATAAATTAACTATCATACTTACCAGCTATTTAGTTGAAATAAATACTATTTGTAATTTAATGAGGACCGCAGGTTTATTAATGCTGTGCATTATGTAGCGTAACCCTCTTGAAATAAAGTTTGTATTCCTTCCTTCCTCCCTCCCTGTCCCCTTACCTCTGTCCCTCCCTTCAGTTCCTTCCTTCCTTCCTTCCTGACCCCCTCCCTCTCTCCCTTCAGTCCACGTGCAAGTCACATACGCTTTTTTGTTTTTACATTTGTATGTGTGTTTTTTAAAACAGATCTACATTCGGAGCACTGATATAGAGCGTACGCTAATGAGTGCACAGACACAGCTGAATGGCCTGTACCCACCAAAAGGTCATCAGGTAAACATATCTACGGCTCATCTTCCTTCTTTTTATGAAGGTGGCTGGTAAAGGTTTCCTACAATTTCCAGCACTTACGTATCAACAGACCAATACTAACCGAATGCTATAGCTAATAAATTACTAAACCTGTTGATGACAATTGGGTCAACATACTAACATGTTGGGTTGATATGTTATACTGTTGCTATGGTACCCTGTTTTGTAAAGAGATGACCACAATTTGTTTACCAGTGAT
Source organism: Orbicella franksi (assembly GCF_964199315.1). Taxonomy (NCBI): domain Eukaryota; kingdom Metazoa; phylum Cnidaria; class Anthozoa; order Scleractinia; family Merulinidae; genus Orbicella; species Orbicella franksi. The sequence goes on from NC_138146.1 coordinate 30,612,096, forward strand.
TGGGCATTTGTGTGGTACCATTATATTGTAGCATCATCTCATGAAAGGCGGCAGCACTGATCCATTAAGCTATGCGCGTTGAACAAATGTGAGGTCTTGCAAGTGATATGTGTGGTCTTCTCTAGCCAAAAAGAAATAAAATGGAATCTTCTCGAACAATCATAGCCTCAGTTCAAACTAACTGTAAATGGGTTTGTACAATTGGGAACTTTTACTTCAAGGGTGATTTGTTTCTTTGATTATTTGCGGACGTGGCAGTTAGAATCTGTGATGAGACTATCGTTTAGTTGTTTAGTAACTAAAGCTGAGATGCTTGTTAACAGCATTGCCTCTTCTCTTGAAGATAGCGTGTGTATGAGTGTATGAATTTTGTGTTCATCTTCAGATATGGCGTGATAATTTAGACTGGCAACCAATTGGAATCCACGTGGTACCGTTAAAAGAAGATTATGTGAGTTTCTTCGGGTAGATTGCAATTGCTTTTCGAGTATAAGTAAAAGCTATCTCAGTTAGCCTTGAGTAAGTTGTTCACTTTCGCAATTTACTTTGACTGTACTGAGCTGGTGTTGGCTCGTCAGGGGTGCACCGAGTTCTTTAGGAATCTGATGATGAGAAAGAAAGCGACGAATTTCAAATAATCTACACGCTTGTAAAGTAAATGTTTTAAAAGGCTCGATTGAGGCTGACACGTCACTTATGATAGCCCATGTTGTGAACTTGTACAAGAATTTGACGTCCCAATGATTTTCGAGGACAATCCACATTCTAGAAAATAAAGCACATATGATTCAAGTTAGTAGTCGCCAAGAGTAAAATGAGGAAACGAGAGACTGCTTTAAAACCGACTGGACTATACAGAGCAGAGCGGATCTAATATAATGGAAAACAAGTCAATAATGGAAAGATTTTAATTTTTGCTGCGGCCTAACATTCTTGTTTTGTCTTAGCTTCTCGCCGTTTTTGACTACCCCTGCCCTCGCTATTTCAAACTTCATGCGGCGGGCAAAAAGGAGCCGGGATATATCAAAATGACACTACAATACAAGGTATGGAATCCAGTCATAAGACGTGCATGCCGACTTTGTGTTGCACTCTACCGAGAACCTGAAGTAGGATACTGCTGTTTAGCAGAATGATACTCAACAAAAAGGAGTCTTGCTGTTAAAACTTGCAGCTTAAAACCCGGCAAATTATTACGATCGTTAGGTATACGAAATGTGGTGGTCGGAAAACCGTTAACTGAGAATAGATGTGAGCTAGTATCCGAAACTGATTTGAGATCTTGAAAGTCTGACTGGCCCATTACCAGGATTTTCACTTTTACCGAAGATAAAGTGAGCGATTTATGTGCAAAGGGGTTCGTTAATACCCATACAAAACTGCGCGGCGATCTAGAACGAAATTGTGAATTCGTTAATTTAATCAACTTAAAATGAAACTGTTACATAAAACAAGTTGTATTTAACAGTAATTTAAATGCATGACATTTACATGATATTTGCTTACCATATTTCGGGTGAGGGCTTATAACTGGCTGGGCGAGGGAAAGGGGTTCGGGGAAAGTTATACCCGTATCTTAAGTATCATCATTTACAATGCTCGTCATTTTGAATACTCGACAGGATTTGCTGGCCTATGTCTCTGAAAACAGTGGAGAACAAATTGACGTGTCAACTATGTTCAAAATCAGAGACCCATTGATATGTGAGGTAAGGATTGCCCACTAAATTAAAGGTATCCCTCCCTCTTTAACGACAAGGAAGGGAAAGGATAGGAAAAAGAGCCTGGAATCGAGGATGATCCAAAAGTAGCACGGGTACCTCACTGGAAATAAAATTTGCTCTGAAGGATACCCTGAATATCGCATATAGAACACACAAGAAACGTCCTTGTTATCTCGAAAGCTTGTGCGGCGACCCGTCCTAATTATATTTCGAAAATCCCAATACTCCAACATAATTATATTAGCGATAACTTCAGTTCTCCTAAAGATGAAAAGAAATAATTTCACCACCCACTACAACTTGTAACATTCTATCCCAATTCACGAGTTAAAACCTAGTCATTTGGGGACGCAACCGACTATTATTTTGTCGTGTTGTTTTCTTCTAGAAATCCCACAATATGACACTGCCCGACTGGGTATTAAACGGTACAACATATGAAGATATTGGAAAAGTGTCTGACTATGGCATGGGATGGAATTTTAACACCCGTGAAAAAGCGAGACTCACTGGAGGTTTGAGCGTATTGATAACTTTGGGGGGAAGGAAGGGGGCTGGGGGCGGGGGGTGAGCACTTATCTGGGAATTCAGTGGTAAACGAACAAGGGGGTTAGCTATGTCGCTATTTCCTTCCTCGAATAAATAACCGTTTTGATTGTATAGTGATAACGAGTGAACGCCCTCATATCTCACTACCTTCTTTCTATACTTCATGTACACTTACCCGAGGAGCCGCTCCCTTTCATCGTCACATCTGTCAAGCGGTCACCTCATTAGAAAATTACTCTTACAAATAAATCTCCAGCCACTACACCGATTCTTTTAGAATTTAAAATCTTGGAATGTAATTAGCAATTGTTATTGCAGGTGCACTGGTGGGAAGAATGATTGAAAACATGAAACTCTTCTCATCGCCACAGAAGAGGAGCGAAACCCAGGAACCTGTTAGGAAGGTCTATCTTTATTCAGCGGTTAGTGAAAACTAAACTTGTCTACTCCTTAGGGACCATAGAGGACTAAGCTGTTTTTAAATAGTTAGAAAATTGAATTTTTAAGGCTGTGACCTTGACAAGTCTTTTGAGAGGAATCCTATTGTTTTCGTACCAATACCAGGAGGATCAAATTTTGATTTTCAGAAAATTATACTGCAAAACACAGTTCTGTTCTTCCTTTTCCCTAACAATACCACGTAGACGCGCGTCGCGCTGATATTTTAGAGGGGAGCCTCGTGACTTCCACTCGATATTCTTTTCGAACGTCGCGTCTCTTGACACGAATGCAACCTCGGTGAGAGCATATTGTTGCTCCCAATTATAAAAATGCTATGAGGTCATTGATACAACCAGTTGACGTTTTCAAAATGACTTGCCTCCTCCGTAGCACGATACCACGCTTTCAGCATTTATGAGTGCTCTTGGAGTGTTCAATGGAATTTCACCCGATTACTCCAGCGCTGTCATGGTTGAACTGTTCCAGTCCGGAGGGTAAGTAGAATTTTAAAGATTGGTCGTGCTTTCAATCTACGAAAACAGGCTTCTCTCTCCCAAGACTCTACTTCCTTTGCTTAAGAGCCTTTCATGTAGGAGATTGGATTCCAAAAATTCATTAGGATGACATAACACTACATGTTTTAATGACTGATTGGTTAGACCAGAGAAGCAACCAATCATTTGACCTTCAAGGCAAACTGAACTCGAAATGAAACTGCGTCCAATTTTGTCAGTCCTCGAAATTCTCTCCATCCGGTAATTTCTAATTTAATTGTTTTTATTACAATTTGGGCAGCAAGTGGTTCTATATAACATATGCTTGTTTGTGCGCAATGTGACTTCGCCGGTTAACCTTGATTAGTATCACCCAACTAGTGGACTAATTCAAATCCTGCATTTTAATTGGCTACGCTACTAGAGGACTACTAGTAATAGTCCTCGAGTAGCGAAATTGGCGCAATTGAGCGTGACGCTCTCTTTCGTTATATTATAGAAATAAAAAACGCGCCCGAGTGCATTGTTGAGTTATATAAGCACGCGGGAATTTTTAAGAACACGAGAGAAGTGCATAGAGAAGCACGAGGCGCAGCCGAGTGCTTCTCGCACTTCTCGAGTATTCTTAAAAATTCCCAAGTGCTTATATAACTCAACAATGCACGAAGGGCAAGTTTTTTTTATTTCTTTTATAAAATGTAAACCATCACATTAACATAAAGACATATTAAACAAGAAAAGGATTGCGAATTTTAATTAATCAAAATAAGTATTCTCCTTACATGTACATGCTTTCTTTTTATTGGCTTAAATGCTGAATGAAAAGTAAAACCGTTCCCTTTGTGGCAAGAAACAAACGTTTTCTAAAAAAAGTCAGAACGGTTCTAAAGAAATTATTACAGCAAAAAGAATCTTCGAAAGCTGAAGCAGTTCCCCAGTTCACTGACTTTTGCTCTGAGGAGGATAAAGATTGATTTGCATTGAACCGATTGTGCAAGAATTGAACATGCCGCCAAGCATTTCGCTGTGGATCGTTGTGGTGGATGATCGGCTGTGCGTTTCAACCACTCTGCCTGATACTTCTGCTGCTTTTGGCTGACTAAAAGGCTCATCGCATTGTGGAGATTTCTGTTTTGTCTGGTCGGCCCCTTGTAGAGCAGTAGACAAGACATCACTACATTTCCTGAGCTGGATAGACGACGGACGAGAATTGTAATGCTGGAGACTATTCGGGTTTCTGTGTCCCGAAATGTGGCAGATGTGGCGATCTGACAAACCGGCTTGAGACCACAAGGTTATTGCTGTCGCCCGAACACAGTGATTTGTGTAAACTTTGGAAAGCTTGGCCTTTGTACTTATTTCTTTCATCATGTTTCCAAGAGTGTTGACACCAAGCGGGCGGTTTTCGTACCAGATTTCGGGTGTGATGGCGGATTCATTCCAGTCGCGTCGAGGTTGCTGAAATAAGGCCTCGCATTTCGGATTCAGCTTGGAGATATACAAGCTCAGCGCTCGGTAGCCGTCGTTCTCACTCTCTGTTTCGTACATACGAGCCGTCTTCTCAAAGCTGGATCGGTCTTGAAGTCCACCGGGATGGTTTTTGGTGGTCTCGTCGTGGGTCATAGTAACGTAGCGCTTGCCTTGCTCGTCTACTTCAAATGCAAAACTCGTCGGCTTCAAATTTCTCTGCCCTTCACGACCTCTTCTACACCAGTAGAGAACAACATGGAACCACACGTTTCTCAGCAAAGACCATGGATTTGCAAGGCTTAATACTGGACCAGCTTTCAATTTCTGCAAGTCGTCAACTGGCATGGCCTCTTTGTGCTGCACATTTTCCTTCCCTTGCTGTTTCAGGCTCTTAATTTTGGCGTTCAGCATACGGTTGGAATTTGAAAACGTTGAAGAATTTAGCTTCAAACTTCTGTTATAAGGTGGGTTGTTCAAATGCCTCTCTATTGCATTTCTGAACGTAATTAAGGACGACTTGCTGTACTCTTCACCCGTTTTGCTTCGTGCTTCTGTATAAAACTGTGACAGACTGTTGTCAAGTTGTTCGTCGCTCATTTCCTCTAGTTTTGGCAGCACCGGAACTTTTTGTGCACCCCATTCTAGGAAAAGAAAACATTTTTTCCAACTCAGCCTTTAAGTGTTGCAAGCGTATTTCGAGTGGTTAACTGTTAAATGAGACAGCTGCTAGAAAACATTTAATTGTATAAACAAGTGAAATGTTGCTTTTTGTTGACAAAGATGTAGATAAGCCAGTATAACTCATTATTTAGGAAGCATTGTAATATGCTTTTTTCGTCATTCTGCCTTTTAAATTAAATTATGTGTATTGGATTGTAGTCATGTTTACGTAAATTCATACCTTTGAAAGCGTTTACTGCCCAATTTGTCGAGCTCTTCGTAGACTTTGCTTGCGTTTCCACCAAAAGCCGGTTTCTCTCCGCTTCTGTCAGTTCTGCAAACCGTTTTTTCTTTGGAACAGGTGCCTCATTTTGAGACTCCTTAACGCTGCTACTTTTCTCGGCGTTCAGGAATTCGAACCCGAGTTGAAACCGTGGAAATTCTTCAGCCATAATGGCGGACGGACTAGCTGATTCTCAAATTTTGTCCAGGGCAAAATTTTCGTGACGTAGCTTGCGTGCATATGTTGAGTTATAATGCACGCGCGTGACGTAAGCAGAGTGCTTTATGGAGCTTTAATGAACTCGAACTGACCAATCACAGCGCGCGCAATTACTCGAACATTTTATAATATGAAATAAATCTTTCTTCAACTTGCATTATCTAACTTTATTATTGCCTTTTCTGTCCTACTAGTTGAGTGATACTAAAACAATTGAACCCTTCGCCCCTCAAGGGCCACGGGTCAATAGCCCATTCGGCTTTGCCTCATGGGCTATTGACCCGTAACCGTTGCGGGCTGCGGGTCTAATTGTTAATTATTCTGGATATAGCAAAACTAGATCCAATAATTGTTAATTATTGAATTCAAGTTTGAACTATGTTTACAGAGGCCTGGAGGTTCGTGTGATGTATCGATTTGGTCAAAATGAACCCCATGCTCTGATACTGCCTGAGTGTGAAGAGTTCTGTCCACTGGATAAATTTATTAGGTAAGCTAATGGCAATGCGCTGGAATATTTGCTATCCTTCTTTATTATATCTCTCAGTTAGTACGCGCGCTGTGATTGGTCTATTTAAAGCTGTTTTTGTTGTAAAAATGTTTCGTGTTTTATCGCCAAGTATTTTTAACCTCTTTAGCAAGTAAGAGTTTGAAATTTTCTTTTACTTCTGAAATTGTGAATTAAAACCTGCTAACGAGTTAAGAGTACTTAACAACGATTTCAAATTGACTCGTTTTGCTTTCGAGGTGCGTCAGAAATTTGAAGCCGTTCCGCGTGAATAGAAATCGTTCCCGAACCCGTCAGACACACAGTAGAGATATAATAAATATCTTACTAACCTCGTTTTCTCGGTTCATACTGTAAGTTACGGATCCTCGTTTTTCCCCTTCGAATTATGGTCCGCGCGCTCCGCGCTTGGGCTATAAATCGATGAGGGAAAAAACTCGGTCCGTAACTTACAGTACGGCCCTCGAACTCGGTTAGTAAGAGGTATGTCTCTTTTTTGCTGAAACTCAAAACGTAACGTATTTCCCATTTGCAGGTTAACACATGACGTTATACCAGAAGACATTGTGAAGGAATGTGCAATTGAGCAGGAAAAGTGTACTTGTGTTAAAGGTGCGTAAATAAACTAAAGGAACTAATGGTCAATTTTAATTCATATCAAACTGTTACTGAATTGTTTGTTATTATAACGCCAGAGAAGGCTTAAGACTCGATCAGTTTTCAACCGTCTTTAAGATCATTTAACAGCAGGAATGGAGTCTCATATCAGAAATGCAGCTATTCAGGATATGGGGCAACCTCACTCTGAAACGTTGGTATAAAGAACATCCGGTTGAGAACATTAGCATTTACAACAACAACAACAACAACAACAACAAAAGTAGCTTTATTTGCATGACCATAAATACCTACAGTGTTGTAAAAGCTTTTGTAAACTAAAACTAAAACATTAACAACGTTAGTCGAAGAGCGGATATAGTCACTTGACAAGGCAAAAACTTGGTCGGAATACTAACTACAAGTTGCGTTCATTACCTCTAGTGACTGATTATGAACCAAAGGGATGTTACAAGGAGGCACGGACAAAGAAGAAGAGAATTTTCCCCAAGACATTTGGTGTCGTCAAAAACGTTGACTTTGTCAACCCAGATGTAGAACAGATTTTCAATGAATGCAAGAAACTGGCAGAGAATGAAGGCTATGAAATCTTTGCTATTCAGGTGAATTCTGATTTCGTGCAAAATGATTTTTAAGAAATTAGGTAACGAATCGACTAGTAAAAAAAAAAAAAAAAAAAAAAAAAAAAGGTAACGAATCAGTAATTAGATCATTTAAATTTTGGAAATATTGTCAACTTGAGTCGTTTGGAGTATCCTGGCGTTTTACAGTGTTTTACAGTGTTTCCAGGGAAGAAGTATCATCCTAAGCAAGACAATGTAATATTGCGACTGAAGTTGAACTCGATATCCGATCAATTTTGGTTTACAGCCTCAGGAAATATCATGACCAGTAGCAGCCAAAAGAAAGTTATAACTAGTAATAAGAAAGTGCCGAAATAAACTCCATTATATAGCACACGTTTCGGGCCTAGCCCTTCCTCAGTGCTAAGTTTAGTTTTGAAAGGGACACGTGTGCTAAAAGAGAGCTCATGGGCGGAACATTTGAAGTTAATATGATCAATTCTCGCCATCACTTTAAAAAGCGCTATATATTTCCTTCAGCTGTAATCGTATGCAAATATTATGGCTAAATTAGCAGGAGTAGTATTATGCTAATTAAGATACAGAGTGAAAAAACAGAAGAGGTATCCATGGCTGAGGAGAAGTGTCCATTTACAAGAGGCTAATCACTTAGTCGGTCCGTATGCGGTTACAACCATGACTTAGTGCCCTCTCGTCATGGGTAGGTGCCATTAGCAGAGGGTCGACCGTGTCTCCATATTACAGTTTGGTTGGTTGTAAGTGAAGACGCATTTATCAACACATCAGTACCTGTAGTTTAACGATATATTGGGAACATTAGTTCCTCGACCATTCCACTTGAATGATAAGACTCTATATTCTGCCTACAGAAAATCAACAAATGCGTGACAACAAAAGACGGAAAGACAGCAAACTTTGCTAAGCATGGCATATCGTCGAAGTACATTGTAGATGATAATGGAACCGGTGTTGGCATGGACAGTAAAGCAAACTTCGTTTACTCAGGGTAATAGGTGTTATTTTCGTATATCTATCTTTGCTGTTCAGTTTCCAGAATAGGCGTAGAAGTAATTCATTGCACACATTGATCAGAGAATACCTGGGGATGAAGTGGGGGGGGGGGGATGGGGGAGGAGACGGGGGGAGATGTTGTAGCGAGACAGGGGGTCAAAACCGCCGCTGTTGTTTAAAAATACACGATACATCTCTGAATGAGGTTCTGACTATTTGTTTTATTCTTTAGGTAAACTTGGGAACGTTGAACACCTGGAGACAGCTGATATAAGTCGTGAAAACCAAGTCAATTGCTATGCTTAAACTTAAGCTCATTCAGCTTTTAGGAGCCGGTGAAAAGTTTCCTTTATTGAGATACTGTTATTGGGGTGTGAGGAGTTGGTGTTATGACCAAACAATAAAGAAATGTCGAGGGATCTTTCAGGTGTCCTTTCCTTGTGCTTGTTATGTTTGAACGGGTAATCCGATCCAGCAGCGATCAGACCGAGAAACATTATCAGCAAAAAATCTACCTGAACGATGGTCTTTTAATCATTCATGTTTTCCTTCACTTCCACTGCAATGCAGGCTCGATTTCATGCCGTTTTGTGAACCCGCGTTCCTTGTCACACGCCAGAAAGAGGTTAACAACCGGACTCCCAAAACGGCTGGAAATCAAGCCAAGCTGCACTGCAATCCACAATTAATTTGATCTGCGCTCTTGAATGACTTGAGAACGACAGAAGTAGAGTTTTGCGCCCGTGTTTTCCTCTCAGTCTCTTCACACTCTGCCCTTTACCCAGTTCCCTTAATTAATGTTTACAGAAGCCTCTGAGGGAAAAAAAAAAGAAGTATGATCGTGTAGTTTGGCGTGCTTCGCCGACGTGTTATGCGAGCGATTGGCCAGACGAGCTCAACGGCAGTTTGCACTTTGGCAGCACGACAGGAAAAATACTGATATCCCTAAAAACTAAGTGAGACGATTGTGTAGCCCGGAGAATGGGGGTGTGCGACTTTGCCCCATCTCTGATCAGAACATGTGATTTTTGATCGCTTAATTCAGACCTCTACCAACCTTGGATACGTTACTTCAGACCTCTATTTATGGCTAATGGTTTCACTTAATGACAATGGCGACTTAGAAATTCCGTTATGTTTAATCGTCTTAAAAGACGAAAACCACTCGGGCGTTTGTTGTAAGCTCCCTTGAAAATGAAACACCAACTTTAGCTGACGCTTTAAACCATCACGTGTGTGGGGTGTGATTGGTGGATTTCAATTCGAGGGTCCGCTGGCTGTTACTTCACGCTAAAATAAAATACTAAATAATTGTCAATTTTCTAAGTTAGAAACTTCGCTGGCCATTAGACATATTAGTCACTGAAAATACAGAACCTACCTGATCAGAAAGACATTTTTTTAAAGTACCTACGGTTAGTCCAACTTGTTTTCTTAAGAACTAGTTTTATTCCCACTACTTTTAGTTTATGCATAATGTACATTGGAAGAGTTCGCCTTGGAGTGTAAAAGTGGACAGATTCTGAGCAAAGTTCCACAAAAAAAACACTTGGCTTGTCGATAAGACTGGAATCTCCACCTACAGAAAACTCTACGCCGACTTGGAAAAAAAGGAAAGACTTGTCTTTATTGTACATGTCTCCTCCGAAACAGCTCGTTGAAGGTGTTCGCAAAGGGCTGGTTTCTGTATGATTTGCTGCAATCGCCGCAAAAAATGTTCAGCGATCGGTTGCGATCAAATGGACACCAGTCTCCAGCGATTAAAGCGATCGAAACGATCACTGCCACAACGCTCGCAGAGAGAGACTTTAGTTCTGTCTCGACGTTCATATCGATCATATGTTAACCGGTAGTCGTAAGAATAGTTTCCTATTACGCACTGCAACAATTATCTGCGATACGGCAAGAGTCACAGTGCAATTTTATAGGCTATGGGGTGGGTGGGTGGGTAGAATAAAACGTTCGTCTGGGCATTTTCATCAAACGGAGGAATAGATATGATGACATTCTTTTGGCAGTACCGGTTCCTCTGCACTTGGTTCATTCTCTAGGCCGCTGCAATCGACAGTATCAAATTATTCATGTGGTTTGTTGGGTTATATGCAATATTGATAATTCATGTAGTACGAATGGTATCCTATCTCTGTAGTTATCTCTGTAGCGACTGAAACGCTCGGGGAGATTGGGGAGAGGAAAATATACAGAGTGCGGGGAGGCTGGGGAGAGAGAGAAAAAAGCAAGCGCGTGTAGACCTTTCTCTTTGTAAAATGGAAGAGGAAAGATGGATCTTCATCTTTTAAGTCGATTCTTTTTTTGTCAAGTCAATCCTGCATATGCATGTTCCATTCACTGAATTTCCGTACAAGGAAATATTTAATTCCTGGGCTTTTGATTTCTGATGTTATATGAGGAAAGTACACAAGAAATCCCTCACATTATATGCTTTATTATTTTGCCCTTAACATTGATTTTTTACACCATAATGACAGTATTTAAATAAATTAAACTTCTAACCACCTCTTAACACAGGAATTTCCCCGCATGAATGAACTAAATGTTTAACCCTGTAACTTATTTTTCACGCCTCAGTTGAGTAGCCGACATCAAGTGTCCACTGTCCAGTTTACCTGAAAAATAAATCAAAAGCTTAAAATCTCACACAGTCATCATTACGTTAAAACTAACACTGAGAAGCCGTATATGTTTTTTTAGCAAAAAAGCTTCGATCCTCTAGGCTCGCCCCTCACATCAGTATTTGATCAATGCATGCAGTGCATGACTAGTGTAGACATTTATGAAAAAAGTTAATTGCAGTTAACACTTTAAATGTTTACCCTGAGTAAACGAAATTAGTTCGACTGTTCTTTCCAGCACCATGCCCATCATCCTCTTCGATACAGTTCGAAGATTTTCCATACTTCGCAAAGTCCACTGCCTTTCCATCTACGGATGTCACACATTTGTTGATATTCTGTAGACAGAATACAGAGAATAAAGGGTTTATACGTCACTAAATAAAAACGCTCTTCAGCGTCAATTCAGGTCTAATGCACTAGTGTCCCCAATTGACTCGATAATCTACCCATTTGAAAATAAGAAAGATGTAAAGCAAAAAGATCAAAGTTCCCAAAATGGATCGCTAATTGTATTTACTAATAAGAAATTTCATTGAGACCCAATCAAGTTTATTTCTTGTTTGCTTAAAAATCATATTCCCTAATTATAAGTAAAGACAGTTTTAGTTTTCACCTGAATAGCAAACATTTCATAGCCTTTATTCTCTGCCAGGTCCTTGCATTCACTGAAGATCTGGTCTATGTCAGGATCCTTGTGATCGATGTGTTTGACGACTCCGAATGTCTTGGGAAAAATTCTGGTCTTCTTTTGCTTGCCTTCCCTGTAACATCCCTTTGGTTGATAATCAATCACTAGAAGTAAGGAAGGCGACTTGTAGTTAGTAAATTGCGATCGAAGAAGTCTCTGATTTCTTTAAGGGTAGTTCAATTGGATAAAGCCCCCACCCCCGTGGGGGAGTGAAGGGAGATAAACACGCGAGATCTAGAGCAGACAGTTCCTGATAGGTATAATACACAACCTTGTGGACCTTTTTTTAATCACAAGGATTGAGCAGTTAACAATCTAAGACATACTACGGAAGCATTTTGAACTTGCTCAAGTTCTTGCTGAGGTACAGAGTACGCGTCTCTGATATCTGAAATGCTCCCGTCGATGGTAAGGAAGGCAGTGAAATCAGGTCGGGAATCGAGGAATAAAGCTCAGTCTGACTTAACACGGTGGTACCATATTCATTACCACTTGGCTACCCAGTTCTGTTAGTTTCTGACACACCTTTAACGCAAGTACACTTCTCCTGCTCAAGCGCACATTCCTTTTTTATATCGACTGGTATGACGTCATGCGTTAACCTGAAAAACGGAATTGGGTTGTGAGTTTTAGCGAAAAAAGAAAAAAAAAGATAACAAAAATTGCAGAGCATTGCAATGAGCTTACGTGATGAATTCATCCAGTGGACAGAACTCTTCACACTCAGGCAGTATCAGTGCATGGGGCTCATTTTGACCAAATCGATACATCACACGAACCTCCAGGCCTCTGTAAATATGGTTCAAACCTCAATTCAGTATTGATAATTATTGGATGAAGTTTTGCTATATCCAGAATAATCAAGTTGAGACGAGTGTGATGAACCGAAATCCCACTGCGCGCGAACTTCGTATAATTAGCGCATGTTAGCGGTCTACATGCTGTCTGAACTGTAACAATAAAGTTAAAAGTAGAAACAATCGGATGGAAGAAATTTCGAGGACTGGCAACATTGAACGAGGCCTCAACCCGAGTGCAATTTGGCGTGAAGAATATTCAAAGAGGCACAGCCAATTGTAAGACAGCAATCTTATTGTGTTATTCGATACCTAAAGCCGGATTGCAGTCCAAGAGATTTTAGAATAAGTTTTCTCTTCGAAGGCATCGCAAGCACTATTATGAGCTATCTGCGAGTAGACAAGGATGACAGAATCAATCAGATTCGAGTATTTTTAATAAAACAGTTTGATTCTCTACCAATTAACAAGTAGACTTATGTTTGAGTTCCAGATTGTTTTGGGGCGAGAGTATAACTGATATTTAAAATTCTACTCACTCTCTGGATTGGAACAGTTCAACCATGACTGCGCTCGAGTAATCTGGTGAAATTCCATCAAATACTTCAAGAGCACTCATAAATGCTGAAAGCGTGGTGTCGTGCTAAAGAAAGGCAAATTAATTTTAATTAGGGAAAAACCTAGATGTCACAATAAACCAAGTACTCTATTAAGTTAGAGCGACAGTACGCGCTCAAGTATGTACGTATGTTCATGGCGAGAAGCGAGGCGTTCCCGGTAAAAGAATCATCTGATTTCGAGTGGAACTGTGTGACAGAGTGAGAACATTCGCACATGATTATTTTCTTCAGGCTGTAAAGCACTGTGATCGCTTTTAAGCACATGCCATCATTGGGCGAAACGTAACCCTCCCCAAATAATCTTGATATATACGTTGAACGCGGAGAAAGAAGCTCTGCTTGAGGTTATCGGAGTCCTTCACCTCCGCCACCATGGATAAGTTGAAAGAAAAAAGGACATTTTGATGGTCTAACTTAATTTCGGAAAATCAAAGTTTAATCTCAGTTGTCAATACTGGAAACGAGGCTAGCACTGCCTCATATCTTTCTTAACATCGCATCTCATATTATTTCAGCCTTCATTCATTTTAAAAATCGTTATGGGTCTCTCTGAACTGTTACGTTATCATTAGGACCCTCTGTAGACAGGCGTAACTGGCACTTAGTTTTCACTTACAGCTGAATACAGATAGATTTTCTTGGCTGGGTCTCCTCCTGTCTTCGGCGATGAGACGAGTTTCATGTTTTCAATCATTCTTCCCACCAGTGCACCTACAATAACAATTGGAATTTATATTTCAAGATTCTAAGTTCTAAAATTTTCGGTATAGTATCCGGACATTTATCAGAGTGATTTTTAATGAGGTACAAAGGCCAGAGATAAAAGGAAGCGGCACCTCATGTAAGCATACATGCATGAGTTATAGAATGCAATTCAGTCGCTACACAGAATCAAAGTGGCGGCCAAAATCGTCATTACCAAGAGATTATCGAGGTACTTATCTTGATAATCTCTTGTCATTACCCATTATCAATGTCCTACCAAAACAATAATTTGTGCGAATTTTCTGTCGGAAGCATAGCCAAAGTATTTTAAATTGCGGTTACTCGTAAATTCCTGTCTTTAAAAGCAATATACACGAGCAGAAATGTGCAAGTCATCCAAGAGGGGAGGTCTCTTTACAACTTTTCTCCCCTTGGAAATGACCCACTAATACCTACTTTTAAAAAATCTTGGAACAACCTCCAATTAATATGCTTCACTGACTTGATAGAGAAGTTCAAATGCAAAGACTGCAGAGCGACACGCGAGACAATATAGCAACTCTTCTCCACATAAAACTCGTTATTTCCGGGCCAGAGACATATCTCAAGCAGTCCTGGATATTTGAAGGGGACGGCGAAGCAATCATTCCCCCTCCCTCTTGTTTGATTACCACCCGATCCCAAAATACCCCCCCCCCCCTTGCACAAACCTCCAGTGAGTCTCGCTTTTTCACGGGTGTTAAAATTCCACCCCATGCCATAATCAGACACTTTTCTCATATCTTCATACGTTGAACCGTTTAAAACCCAGTCAGGCAGTTTCATATTGTGAGCTTTCTAGAAGAAAAGAATGCAAGACAAGAGATAATCTCTTGAACAAGATTAATATTGGTTCAATAAACTATTTTTAGCAGTCTTAAAAGTTATTTCCAGGCTAAAATGGAAGTGGTGATCCCGTATCATTATCAAACAGTGTTGTGACTCATTTTTAAGTTTTGCAGAACTTCCAGATAGTAAGCAAATGTAATCTTACTTTTCTGACGAGTAAGAACCTGCTTTGCTTCATTTCGAAAGTACAGTTGGACCGTCATATGACTAAGTGCAAAGGGATTGGGAATAAGTGTTTTATTGCATAAGATACGATACGATACGATAAAATATTTAGAGAGAACGCCACGTCAGCCTTAGCTGGTTTTCGCGGGTCCTCTATCCTGGTCGAATTGGAATTTAGAGAGTTGGTTTTTGAGGAGGGAGGAAAACCGGAGAACCCGTAGAGAAACCCTCGGAGCAAGGCGAGAACCAAAAACAAACTCAACCCACATATGACGCCGGGCCACATTAGTGGGAGGGAAGCGTTCTCACCACTGCGCCATCCCTGGTCCCCAAATATAGCAATAGCTTACAGTAATAATTTGGTATGGTTGGTAAATATCGTTCGTTTTTCTGCGGGGATTTAATTGGAAAGGAGTCCTTTACCGGGTTTGCACTGGGGTAATGTGTTTCCCTTTGAAATGTATTTCTACGCTTGCCTTGCATACTGGTTAGAAGCACACGCTATAGTTCCGGCTAATCTAATGTGAAACCCTTCCACACTACGCCGGAGAAATTTGAAAACGCGACAATTACTGGTTATTTCAGATTTTTGTCTGAGGAAAACTCGGGCAGGGAAGTCAGATGATTATCGTGACGCCATCGTTTTCGAAAAGCTGCGTTTTCAAACTGTTTTCCGTGCACACTAAAACGCAAAGCCGGCGTTTTCTTTTTAATTCCTCCGGTTTGAGAAGCGTTTTCGAAAAGCTCCGATTTTGTCAGGGATTTAAGTGTGGACGGTAGGGATAACCATAGAAACAAAGCTGCGTTTTCAAATTTCTCTGGCGTAGTCAAACAAAGCTTAATTTACTAACTGGTCTGCTTTACCTCACTAATCAATGGGTCAACAATACTCCACATACTCGACACGTCAATTTCTTCTCCACTGTTTTTAGAGACATAGTCCAGCAAATCCTGACAAGTGTCGATAGACAACATCGTTAATAATACCGTATATATTGGGGTTAAAACGTACTCCTCTCCCCGCCCTGACATAGGCATCCTTTCCCAACGCATGGTATCAAATTCAAGATCATTTACGACAGAGGCCCATCACTAGGAGCGTGCAACTCCCATCCTAAGCCTATGTCACGGCAGTTTTACAGACCTGTCTATATTTAGGCTTCCTTTCCCGCGAAATAGGTCAATTCCAGTCTACATGAGCATGCATCGGTGAGGAAAAAAATGGCGGTTTTTCTTTTTAATCTTCTAGTGAAATGATGACGTCGGTTAAAATTTAAGTCCGTGCTTGTGATTGATCACTGCTTGTGGTTCCAGCGGGGATCTGAATTCGCGGTAAATTCAAACTAAAAACAAATCGGTCGGTGCCGCCGTGACAGGAATATGGGGTAGTTGCACGCTCTTAGTTATGGGCTCCTGTGTACAGTTATAGCCAAACTTTCTCGTACAATAGATTTTTTCACCCAACAGTTCAAAGACAATCTTTTTGGCTAACGATCGGACTAATTTAAATCCAGAGACTTGTTCAATGGGCGACGTAAATAGTTCACATTGTATTGCGAAGAAGGTTTCGTGCAATGCACTTTTACTTTTAAATGTAAAATTAACCACCCTATGCCACAGTATTTCTTTCCCTTCCAGTTCTCTAAGTTTGCTGCGACAAGTTAAGCATGACGACTGAAAACACATCATTGTATAGGGGAGAAGGGATAGATAGATAGAAACTTTATTGACGTGTCAATGCCTTGAAGCCTTGGAAAATCCCATACTAATTTGGGGAAACAAAATAAATAGAGGAAAAGAGGAAAAAAGAAACAATTGAAAAAATACTCAGTATAAATATTTAACATGTCTAATAATAATACTGTATAAGATCTAATCAAATCATCCTCTATCCCAGGACCTCTCTTTTTCCCTTCCCTATAGCATTTGTTTGTAAACTGCTGCTGTTGCTGAACAAGGGTCTCTCTATCTCTCGCTTCAGGGGAAGGGAAAAAGAGAGGAGTAACCTGGGAACGAAATTCAATAAAACCAGGGTGAATGGTCTACTGACAACGAAATGAGGTTCAAAATAACAATGCGTCAACAATATCGTGGCCCCCCCTATAGGTGTGTTATAGACTATGGTCTGGTAAATCCTGTTGTACTGTGTTTTGTTTCACACTAGAATTGCATGCTAAGTCCACGTGGCATAGTAAGTAGATTTTTACCTTGTATTTCAGGGACATCTCTATGTATTCGGGCTGCTTTTTGCCCTCGTCGTAAAGTTTAAAATAGCGATCGCAGGGGTAGTCAAAAGGTGCGAGCAGCTGCGTCGAAGCAAAACAATTTGTTAGTCAATAGCAGAAGTTATAATCCTTGTACATTATTACTGACTTGTTTTCCCTCCTACTTGGTCCTCTCTACTATAGTGCAGTCCGGTCCTTCGACACAGTCCCTTGACAATTCTTAAATTGCTAGTAGTGCTTATTACTGAAGACTAACTGAATTGGTTGCTATTTATACTTAAAGCGACGATGAACATATACAGGAAAAAACTTACATAATCGTCTTCCAACGGTACTACATGGATTCCTATTGGTTGCCAGTCTAAATTATCTCGCCATATCTGAAGATGAACACAAAAAACATCCCCTTATTGCTCGGCATTGATGACCTTTGATGCTGACTTCGTTCTCGTTTTCTGCTTCTCGGACGCAAAACTTGACCAACATGTAGCCAACTTGGCTGATATTTGTTCAATTACCCATTATCGTATTCCGTGTGCTGTACAAGTGTTTAAAGTGTTTAACACTGTACTTTTAAATCGCAACAGCATCAAGAAACATAATGGCTTAAAACAACTGAATAAAATTAGTCGCAGAGACAGCCGCTCAGTGTAAACACCCGTAAAGAGCGAAATAAACTATTCGAGAGTTGAAAACATACATAAATCCGCTTGTCAGCGAGAATCTGATTGTGGTGGAGAAGATGTCACTTCTTCTCTCAATTGAAAACTCAAGCTACGGGCACCGTCTTTTTCATGACATCATAACCTTGTGGAGTAAAACGTTCGTGAGACACATCCCCATTTTTTTTAGTTGATCAATGAAAATCGCTGTAACGTTGAAGAGAAGAGAGTTGCAGATATGTTTACCTGATGACCTTTTGGTGGGTACAGGCCATTCAGCTGTGTCTGTGCACTCATTAGTGTTCGGTCATAGTCACTACTCCGAATGTAGATCTGTTTGGGAAAACCAGCAGGTAAATGAAAACAAACGTCTTGATGGAAATGTCGTGCAATAAGTTGATCTTATAAGCCAGTGCACATTGTGAACAGGACGGATATCAACATTTGAAAACAACATCTTCGATATGCTGAACCACTATGCTGTCTGGAGTAAGGAGAGCTTTTTACTGTCCCTACGAAATTCGCAAAACATTCACTAAGTCTGATCCACTGGTCAGCGGAATCACTCCATAAAGTTTACAACTCATAGGCTGACCGACTGCACGAGCTAACACGATTTCAGTTCTTATTCCTAATCGCACCTGTTTGGTGCGCTTCGGCGGCATATCAGTTTGGTCAAGCCATGGTTAATATTTTGGCCAGACGTAGTCGAGCCAAAATACCCAAGGCGAGACCAAACGAGTCTAATATGCCGCCGATTAAGATTAGGTATTTATCGTACAAGAATTCGGCCAAGTGACTTGATATCGCAGGATATCAGGACAGTAGATACAGTTTCTGATTGGCTAATTTGGATACGTTAAACAGATATACTCGTTCATTGATGTGTATTCACTCGTAAAGAGGATGAAAACTCCCTTACCTCTTTGAGAATGTAAGTGGCATTTAATAGCTTATACTCTTCGACATATCGACTCTTGAGGAATTTACCAAGAGCATATTCTCCTCGCATTCCTTTCTAAAAACATGGAAATAGTCTATGTCATTAAGGAAGCCTGTCAAAACAACTTCAAAATATGAATGACAATAGCCACGCTTAAAAGATAAGGTTCAGATTTATTTGCATTGCTTTCATTTAGAAAGGTCGATGTCTTGACTAAAAGTGGGGAAGTTACCGAGAGCATATGTCGCCCACCCCCGCGGGGGGGAGGCCTTACTGCTTGTCGTACCTTTCAGGGGTTAGAACAGCAGTTTTGGTGCCTCTTAGGATGTTCAGCCTCGAAAGTTCCTCAGCAGGATCTTTCGGGCTGCCTTTTAGTACATTGAGCCGAAAAAAAATATGACAGGAGATAATGTGGTGCCTCTTATTAGGGGTGAAAAGAAAATTTCAAGCCACGCCCACAAAGCAGGATCTTGGTACCAGTCAGGGGTTCTCTTCAAAATTTCCGACGAGCACCCTCGTCCTTTTTATATGGGACCTCCCTCCCACCGGATGCCGGCTTGGCGCGTTTCTTTGTGAAAATATAAACATACTCCAGTCATTATGAAGCCTGTCTAGATAATTTAAAAATGTCAGCAAAAATGACGACTTTTTTAATGAAAATCTGATGCCTTGAATTCATTGAAATTGTGCAAAAAAGCATTTGCACAAATAGTTACGTCTAGTTATCTAGTTACGTCTTGTTTTGTGGTTGTCTCTGTCCTGATCCTCTCCTACGCAGAGGCTCGAAGGGTTTTTTGGGAGGAGAAAATCTGCTGAACACGATATGAGTGCAGGCCTTAAGTTACGTTGCGCCTGCGCTCACCTCGCACAGCGGCATTCTATAACGAACGTTTCAAACTTCTGCGGAAGAGAGAGGGATTTTGTCACTATCTGGGAAAAATTTTATCGGCACTGACTTGTGTTAGCATTCCAATTCCCTGCGGCCACACGTCTTCTTGGTACGGATCATTTGGATAAATATGAGTAGGAGAGCGGTCACCATGGCGATAAACCTGCCGAGAGAGAAAGCCTATCTTTACTTCTCCACGTTGTATGAATATGTTAGCACATCCATAGATGCATTATTAAAGAGACACGTTTTGACATAAAATCTACAACATCCTGAACATGAAAACATTTACAAAGAGTTGAAAATCAATTGCTGCAATTTGATAAAAAGAAAATTGAAAAAAATATTTCTTAGTTTTCATGCTCCAAACAAATGCACTGTAATTCAACGCCTTTTCAGAAAGAAAAAAGGACGCTTCACCTGGGCTCAACCTCATACCGAAATTAGACGATTTAGACCAAAAATGAGTTTATGTGAGGGAAATTGGCAGGAAAATTTTTGGAGTAAAGCATGGCGTAGGAAAAAAATGAAAAGATGGACAATGCAAGCCGACAAAAGAGAATGAGCGGGAGGAGAGTGGATAATATAAACCTTGATGCTTCAGTGAGCGTGGAAGTAAAGTTACTACAGTAGACCACCTGACTAAAAGGATTGAAAATTCCCTTGAGCGATCGGCAGTTGAGGGTGTGACGCACGATAGAACGCAACTAGCAGCAACTAAAATCAGGAATACGCTGAGAACAGAATGGTTTGTCTGTACTTTTCGAGAAGACGTTGTTCCTATAAAGGGTCGAAAATGATGAGTCCAATTCATAGAGGCTAATATTTAAATGGGATTCAAAGCCATTTAAACATCATCAGTCCCTTTGTTCACTTTCGTGACATCAGAAAAGAATATGATGTTCTCGTTAGGGAATTCCAAAGAATAAAAAATATATATGTGTTGATATCATGCTCACAGGCTCGGATCAGATAACAGTGATTAGCAACAACTTAGAAATTCATTCATTATTACCTAGGCTTGACGATTGACCGTTCTCAGTGAAAAAAAAAAAAAAAAAAAACTATTACCACAATTAATTTTGATGCGTTTTTGAAAAAAAAAAAAAACACCTTGGCTTTACCTTTGCGTATTTCAGTTGGAATGTATTGAAAGTTCAGGATTTTTAGAAAGAACAAAGCGGATTATGCATCAACGTGGTTTGTTCTAGACCTTGTCAATATTCTGTAACAATTTCAATCTCATGAAACGGTTTATAATCTCGTTGCTGGAAAGTGACAACAAAAAGGTAACAATTTCTTCCGCTCAAAAGTCGAGTCTCCTTATAGCGTGTAGTATTTAAAAGCACAAGTTATTACTTTGACTCACCACATTTACCATCACAAGTTTTCGCTGGGTCTCGCAGGTTACTGAAGTTGGGTGTTGGGACCAAAACAGAAACGCGATAAGGTAACAGAGGCGCAAATAATGTCGATCCATGTTTATGTTTTCTCCGAGAAAGCTTTTAGTAAACTTGTGGTTTTGCTTCGGTATGTAGAATTTAAGAAGTTCGCAAACAACAATCGTACCGTTTTTCTAAAGAATTATGTTTCGGAAATGTTATTCAGCCTTTGTCTATTATATTATGTCCAAGTCAGGAACAATTAACATATACCTTTATGCCCTCATTAGTTATTTTGTCCTTTGTTTATCAAACAGAGACGCTTGTTAAGGACTCAGTATTAAATGTTTTTCTCTCTCATTTCGTTAAAGCAACTGCTCACATCTTTCCATCTACTTCAACTGTGTGACAGAAACGCGGCAAAACAAAAAAAAACTATCTCAAAAACTGATTGTCATTTTTTCAGGAAAAACGTTGTTCCCTGACAACACCCAATGCCTCGAGCTCTTAACGTGGCGTTCACGAATATCCAAATTATTTTGAAAATCTATGGACATGTTTAACAGGTTCTCTATGTGATTTTGAATATATTTAGTTCTAGATCTTGAAATTGATCTTGCTGGGACTCCTAAGCTTCTTGCTTGTTCAGAGAGTGAAACATCTCTGCAAAACTTGTTTTTACAACCAGAGTTCAGACAATATCTGTTATCTTCTGGTAGCAATCTTCAACGACAACTAATTTATCGGCGTCTCACCAAAATCAGTAGATTAAGCAATTCTGTGGGCTTATTGCCAAATAATAATAAAAAAAGGTGTTGAGGGTTGTATATTACTTTCTCTGACATTTGCCTTTGGCAAATTAAAACGGACTTAAAGTCAAATGATATGAGGTATCCAGGTATTCTGTTTCACTTGGAAGAACTACATTATAATTCCCAATCAGCAAAGCAATGACAAAAGAATTAAAGCGAAAGAAGGTCGAGAATTGTGTTTTTGTGGTGACAATTGGAGCAGCGTTAAATTTTTCTTGAAGTTTTCCCACGAGGAAGAAATAACTTTTTCGTTTATAAGTTTTCGATTTAACTAGATCCATTAGGCGCTTGATGGACGTCATACGGTATGCGAGGTTTCAAATTAACTATTTTTGGAATTTGACTGTTTCATTAGACGTGAGAATTGCGAACGTTTCTGTTACTATAATTTGAGCGCGTTTGCACTATTCGGGCTTTGTGTTCGGTGCAGGGGCGGGGCAGAAGACTCCTGAAATTTTCGTATAGGCATCATCCAACAAAAAATGACGTCACATCCGGTTTAAACTGCGCTTCGCGGCTCGTTTCACAAAGCGAGAAAATGGCGTTTCGATTACTCGTGGTTTCCCTCTATTTGTAAACCATCAGTTTCGTTTCATTTTATATTGAGTATGGAAGGATGTTGCAGACACATTACTTCGACTTTTGAAGCAAAAATTTCGGGAAAAGAGAAAAGTTTATTATTGTTTTGAAGCAAAATAACGGAGAGCCTTCCGTCATCGTCGGGCGAATTTTACACATTTGTAAAACTGGTGTTGTTCCGACTTTTGGTTCTTGTTGTTCGTGATTTAGTGATAACAATAAGTGCAATAGCCTATAATGTTAACAACAACCTGGATGAAGTATTGCTGGCCATAGTTTGCACTGTGTACTACGGGAACATAATTAACAGAAGCCGTTTAGCTCCGAAAGTCGCTGTCACCAGAACTTTTGTTACTCTTGGCTCACGTGTATTGGTAGAAGAGACAAGCTGGATCGCATGCTGAAGGTCAGTATCCCACATTCCTACATCTCTCGTTGAAGATTGTTGTTTTCAGTAAGATACAGTACATATGTATCGGTAGTTTGGGGTCATCAGTCTCTTTCTCTTTGGTGAGTGCTTTTAAAACGCCCAGTAAAAACTTGATTCACGACATGGAAACTTATGCCTCGCTGGATCGAAATTCGAGCAAGATTTTTGAGTTCTAGTCCTCTTGAAAAGTAATTAAATCAATTATTCAAATCCAAGCCATCAGAGGGAATCTGCCATTGAAGCTGCCCTAAGTTAAGGTCCTGTTCATGGACCTTCCCCTTTGAAAATCGTGGGGGTGTTCTTTGAGGCAACACAGGTCCCATTTGTATGGTCTCGGGTACCCGGGATAACCCTCCCCCTGAGGCAACTTTATCAAGTGTTTGTATGAGAAAATGTAGCCCATGTAGGCCGAGTAAAAGTTGACCCTGCATGATTATTCGTAACTCCTATTGAATAATCAAATGTGCAACTATCCCTCTTTGTTTAGGTTTCCCTCACTCATTTGATCAGAGTGGGTTTTGCTGAGTTAATTTTCTCTTCTTTGATACAAATTGCTGCTTTAAATCTTAAATCTAGGCATTACGTGACACTCGCCATGCTGAGAGTTGTTCCAGTTAGGCGAGCCAAAGTGTTTATGTATACTCAAAGAAAAGTTGTTGGTTACTTTAGCTGCCAAGGCGAGTCAACTTGCCCACCTGAATTGTCTCACCCCCAAGTCTGGTTCGTCATCCTTGTGTAAACGGTTGGTTGAATTTTGCAAAGAAATAAGTGAAAAGTTAGCTCCGCCAGGGTAACTCGGGGAAAGGGTTGTCTCTGGTACACAAGAGCCATTCTATTTTATTTCCATTTTCCCTCTTCCTCTTCCAACTGATTATGCAAAATATACTGTCCAAACTCTTTATGGGTACTGGTGTTTGAGAGTGTCATCTTTATCACTACTGTGGAATGTACCTCACCATAGAGCCACCCCCGTTAACACAGCCACCTAGTTATTATGGCCACTCTATTCTGGCTCAAACAAAATCTCAGTCGGTCATTTTCTTATTTATTAATTATACAGTCAGATTTTTGAGACCTGTTGGTGACCAGATTAACAGAATTCTGGCACATTGTAGGAGTAATTTATATACAATTTACAGCAAGCAACAGGCATCATTTTGTTAGTGAAGTCCCATGCATATATGTAACTCTTGATTATTTTGAGATTTTATCTTTATTATGTCATCAAGGCAATAATATTTTGATTCCTGCTCCAGCGGTAGGGGGGGGGGGGGGAACTCTCCTCTATGTGCTATATACAGCTGTGCAGCCCCAAAGGGTATGGTTATTCAGCCGTTTTGGTCATAAATACTCTAGGGTAAGGCTTTTGCCCTCTAGTCTTTAATTTGTTATGTTTTTTAGAATAAGCTACCTCAATTTTCATCATTATTGATAAGACCATCAACAAAAGTCCTTCAAAACTTATGTTTAGGGCAACTGTAGCAGTCGCAACAGTCACAAATGGGGTAGGGAAAATCACAGATTATGGTCATAAATAGGTTAAGAGTTTAACTTTTGTGAAGAGGGCTGCACTGACCCCCACCCAATTTTTCTGGGATGTACAAAACACATTTTCTTAGCAGTTACTACAGTCTTGCTTTAGTAAATCAAAATAGTACTTGCTGCCAGGTACTTTATAAATTAAAGTATAACCCCTCCAGAAGCCTTCACAAAGTACATGTAATATCTGGTGCTAACAATTTTTTTTTGCGGCTGATTAAAATTTGGTATTAAATTGTACTGAACTGGTGCAGGTTTAATATACATGATATTTTGTCACACTTAGTTCACTTATTTTAAGACTACTCAGCAGCAACTAGTACCTCTTGTATGACCATGCAGTAACAGTCTATTCCAAACAAAAAAAAAGTACATGTATATGTATTACTATCCTGCCTGGAAGAGTGTGTAGAGAGAGCACACAGTGCAGTGCCCTACTGTATGCATTTTGTTAGGTATAATAATCTTAAATTTAGAAGACTCATATTGATCTTAGGATTCACAAAAAAGTTGATTTCTTGGCAACTCTCCTTTAGCTGTGTCACTTCATAATAAATTAGCAGTTTGGTATGTTGTAGCATAGAACTTTAATTAATTAAGTTATCACACTGGTATCACAGAGGTCATGGGTTAGAATCCAGTTCACACCTAATTTTTTTCAGGCTATAATTTCACCTTTGCTTAAGTTTTGTATAGTACGTTGCAATGATCAATCATGTCTTTATAAGTTGATCAATGTATATATGTCCCACTGACTTATACTTCAACATTTTATCTTAAAGTTTGTTTATTTGTTTTATTGTGTGGTTCTAGAAAATATCCATACCCACCCCAAGGAGATTACTGGAAATTCCAGGGATGGGGAGGGTCTCAAAAGCCAAACTTTTTAAAGAAATTAAAGTATTAATAAAAATTGGAATTTCCATAGGGAGGGATGGGGAGATCTCTGTTTAATAAATACATAAATAATATGTACAGACCATTATCTGATGTGAAGACTGTGCAATATATCCTGGCCAATGAGTTGCCAAGGTGTAGCGTCCTTGTTATCAATTTCAAGTACCAAATTAAAGAAGATCAGCATGTTAGATGGGAGAGGGGAATTTTTCAAAATATCATAAACTAAAAATATACATATTTTCCAAACTCAATCATGTTAGTAGTGTTAGTGTCTATTTATTTATTTATTTATTTATTAATGAATACCTGTGAAGAGATAGTCATACATTCTTGCAAATATTCTGGGAGTCTCCCATATACCATTTAGATCATCCAGTCCCCCAGGAAAGTTATGAAATTTATTGTCCAAGTAAACTAATGAACCATGGGCTCCAGTGGGGACAGTGCTATTACGATGCAATTTGCAGATGTGCTACATAATATGAGCTTAACAGTTTTGTTACCATGGCAACAGACTGCATTTCAGACCTTCCCTGATATTCTAGGCTTTTCTGGCCACCTCATGGTCTTGATTAATGTTTTTCAAGCTGAAAATCACTGCATTATTGAAATTGGGTTAGAGGGAACTGGAAAAGATTGAGTTGCCAATTGGGAACATATTTTTATAGCCATATTAGTGTGTTGCCTGTAGAACTATAAGGCTACCAAGTTTCAATGATCTCTGCTGTATATATGGTCTGCACTTGATGTAATATTGGGTTTGGTGTATGACATCATCAGTCCTCTCATTTGCATATATTTTACACATTTTAAACTTAAATATCTCCAGAATTAATGCAAATATTTGTTAAGGTAAACAGCATTTGTAATCTATAGTGGAATTCTATTTGATACTCCTAAAAATTCTGAATCAAGGGGTAAACATTTGATGATAGTAGCAATATGCCAAATCATTGAGGTGAATTTATGCTGCTGACATTTACATGTACTGTAAGGTGTTGAAGAGAATTTTGCAGGAGAATTTGGTGTGTTTATTGAATTGCCAGAGGTTGGTTGGCTGGTTTTGTTATTGCTTTGTCATTATCTTCCATGTATTTTTTTTTTTAAAGAAGAGTGGTTGGTGGCAAAAGCAAAACTGGCAATATTCTCACTTACCTGTGTTTCTAAAGTCATGTTTTTAGGTTTTTGTGGTCAATCTATTAGTAGCTGCACTGTCTTAAATTACAATAGAAAAGATGTGATATTATTATGTAAGTTATACTTTGGTATTGTTCATACCAAAATTATAGTATTTTCTGGTTCAATGTTTGCCTCTGCATTAATTTGATTAAACTACTGTAGTTTATTTTTTAATGGAATTTAATTCTGTCAAAAGGGAGGTGGGAATCTGAGAACAATAGCTGTGAACTAGACCAACAAATATACAGAAATCTACCACCATTGCTTTCATGGCTGAGTGGAGATGAATCTAAGTCAGACCGAAATTAGAAAAAAAATTACTGATTTATTGGAGAGTTGAAATGGGATCCTGGCTATGGGAGAGTAGGAATTGGGGCTGAGGGGGGTGGGTGGTGTGCTTGTGAATTTAAGAACCTCTCTGAAAGTGAAAACAAACTGTAGGTTTGAAAAGTTTAAAGCGAGGTTAAAAATTATACTTTAATATATCTTGTTTATTAAGGTGGTAATGAGCATAATGCCCACTTAGGGTGAGTCATTGAAACAATGACATAATTTATGTTTGTCTTTTCTTAGGTGGTTACCTCCTGGCATATACACCCCACACAGGCATACAATGTTATGATTAGATGATACAACCTGCTTTCCCATGTTTAACATACACGTAAGAGTATTGATCAGTGGACCAGTGTACAAGTGTGATTTCTCTACTGATAATGAGAATTATAATAAAGATACAAAGCCACTCTGGTGTGATTTATTTAATTATTGCTTAACGGTAAAGTGAACCAGTTAAACCAAAGGTTGCACTCTGTAAGATCAGGTGAACAAAAATTAAATAGAAAATTTCACTACATCAATTTTATTAATTAAGTATACTTCTCTGCAAAATATAGTTGGTATTTTGTTGTACTGGTAAGAATATAATTTGGAAATTTTTTATGGGAAATGTTTCCATTTAAAAATGTAGCTCAGATGCCACAACTATAGTTCTCCTTTCTGTGGTGTTTTCTTTTGTGGTAAATTGTGAAAACAAATTATGTTGACCTACATGTAAGTTAAAAAAATATACAAGTAGTAGCTCTTCTGAAAAAAAAAGTTAATTTGTTGTTGTTTCTTCCTGTTCATTTTTTCCTTGAACATTTTTATTTTCCTAATAAGTAGTTTAGCTAGCCATAAAAATGTTTTGTTGTCTCAGACCATTTTCAAGATAAAAAAGTGATTTGTATATAAAATTTGAATATTTGGGGGGGGGGGGGGTGGGGACCTTTTCAGAATTTCCCTACAAAGATCACAAGGTACAAGGGAAGAAGCAAAAATAGAATTTTAAGTGTTAAAACATATGTTTTCATCATCAGTTTGGGCCTCTCTGTGAAGCTGCATAGTATACTTGAGGATCATGTTATACCCATTTTAATTCAAAATACAAATGGAAACTTGCATTGACAATCACTTAATCTCTTGGCACTGTTTTGTTTTTTAATAATTGCCTTTTTTCACAAAACAATAATTTGAACATCTTTGTTTCCCAAGCTGGGAGGGGGGGGGGGGGGGGGAGGGGTATTTTACAAAGTTTTAAATGGAAAGGTCTTATCTCAAGGTCCATTACCCCTTACCCTTTTGTATACATTTGTACCATTTTGATAGAAATGCCACCTCTTTTGTCGACCTTACATTGCAAAAGGGTTAATGTACCCCTTTAACAAACCTATTTAAGAATACTGCATCCCTTTTCTATTCCCTTGGAAAAAAGTTAATAAATAATATTATAGAATCTCTTCATTCTGGCTGAGGAGAGTAAATGAGAGCTTTTCAACAACATTTTAGAACCAGAAGAATGGAATCCCTAAATGACAGATTTTCCTACCCTTTCATACACCTCAACTTGTGAAATTCCTATCATTAATTTTATACCTGAAGCCTGAAATAGGTACTCATCGTGAGCTGAGCCACCCCATATAGTTCATTACAGAGAGCCTTCCCACATACACAAATCAGGAACTCTTGACAAGTACTGTAAGTAGATGCTGGCTTTAAGACTGGTCTGAGCCAGCTTCAGTTTTTTAGCACAAACTTGTTGCTCTCTGTCAATTTCTAGTACAAAACCTTTTCTTTGCTGATCTGGTCCAAGTTCACAGACACTAGCATCACTCTCACGACACTGACTCTATCACTGTCACTCACAGTCTGATTCTTCAGTTTCACTGCACCATGCTTCATCATCACCCATCATTGTTAGACATGAGTTCATTAGCTTGTAAAATTCATCAGCCTGGCAGTGTCATTGTTGCTATTGCCTGTTCCCAGACTTCCTTTTATGGCTAGGTGTAGGGGCATGAAATTTCACTACTGTTTACAAACAATTTGTTTAGATGGCATATTGAAAGTGATGAATTACTGAAAATTGTCAGTATTGCTAGTGTTCTCTCGTTTCCTTAGGGAGTGAAATATCTTGATGTAAGATTACAAAGAGAAAGCACACTGAAATATAATGCACAACTTTTTAGTAACCTTTCAAAATGGGTTGCCAATATGACAGGGATTAATAGATGAGGAACTTGGTCTGCAAACAGGGCAAATGAGAGGGTTTGAAGAAATTAAAGGTGCATGCTTGACCTCAGTTGGGGGGGGGGGGTATTGGAACTTAGCGCTGCTGACGTCAAACACTGTTGAAACGGAAAAATAAATTTGATTATAAATGAGAGACAACCACGACATGTCCAAATTACTTAATCGCCGTTAAAACTAATCCTCTTGCTTTTTTTTAAGGGGTTCACGGCCTGCCTGTAACGAAGCGTTTATCAATTAAGGGATTGCTTAGGGAAAACATATCTTGTTTAAGGTTCTTAACCAATCGTAACATATTTTATGGCATCAGTTTGAGTCATGAGCAAACACACGAGTTTGTGTTAGTGTCGATCGGCAAGAAAGTTATGCAAAGCGCGTTATGTGTGTGGGTCTATTCTTGCAGTGATACGATTAACAGCACTCAAGTACTCTCGAGTGTTTGGCAACAGTAAATTTAAAAAAAGGCGCTTCTGTTAATAAGGTTCCCCATGTCTAGAAACCTGTCATTGTGCATTTTTCTTAGTGTAATGCCTACCTAAGAGAATAGGATATTTGAATTGAGTGCAACTTACCTAGAATTCATTATCTCCACACAAACGATGACTCCTGTGGTATTCAGCGATGAAGAAATGGCGACATTTCGTAAAAAACACACCTTCAAAACAGCGTGTTTTTGAATAAATAATTACCCTGTCCTTCAAACAAACTGATATGACGAGGAAGAAGACAAAATTTTGTTTATCGTGGCCAAATAAAACGTTAAAAATATCCGGCCGATTGCAAAATATTACCATTTTACTTACTGAGAGAACGATTATGCCATGTTCAAATTTGATTTTGCCGCTCAGCGCTCTTTTTTACCGGATGTGACGTCATTTTTTGTTGGATGATTCAGATACACAAAAAGTGCCAGGCGTCGCAGAGTGTTCTCCCCCGCCCCTGGCTCGGTGTAATTTCCGGACAAGAAGACTCTCCAGGCATATGGATGGGTGTCCTGTGCCCCTACCGTGGGTCCCAGGCCTTCGTGTAGTTCAGTCATTCCAACATGGCGGATGAGAAGTCGACGTCCGGAAATTGCACCATTTGATGTAATTTCAGCCATACAATTTACATTTATGTGTTCTTTTCCATTCACTTGGCCTAAACGGTGGTAATAACGGTGTTTTGGAAAACGTCTGGCAGTAATGTCATCTTCAAGCCTTTCAAAACAAAGTGCAAAAAGCGCTGAAGAAAATCTGGAACCGATATTCTTTTTCTCTCGTTCTAGATTGCCCTATTGCCAATTTTCAAATTTTTACGAGGTTGATATCGAGATGCCGGAAGGTGTGTTTCCGTCAGTGGAACATTATTTCCAAGGCATGAAGTTCATTCCAGAAGACAGGGCACGGTTCATGAAAGGTGGAGAATTTGACAAGAAGAAGAACGAAACTTCAGCCAGAAATGCTAAAGAGGAAATCGCGAAAGGAAAACTTGCCAAGTCTGCCGGTTCAAAATCTGGTTCTGCCAAGTACAAGTTGACTTTAGCTGCTGACGGTTTAGACCAAGGAGTGGCTAAGCATAGGATGAAAAGAGCTTTGCAAAGAAAATTCGAACAAGAGCCTTATAGAAGCCTCCTTTTAGAAACTGTGGGCACACAGCTAATCCACATTCCAACTCGAGGTCAAACGGATTTTTGGACTGGAAAAAAGGACAAGAAAACAGGTGAAATTGTTGGAGAGAATACCATGGGAAAACTACTCATGGAAGTCAGAGATGCCATTCTGGGTTCAACTTGCTGATGGCAATTATTCATGAAATCCTAAGAGAGGCTGAGATTTGGTGAAACTTTTACTGAGAGTGGATCCTGGAACAACATTGTTAGGATAATTAGAAAAAAAACATAACAAAACAAAACAAAAAGAACCAATCCACCCATCCCGGAAAAAAACCAAACACATAAGAAACACAACACTAAACCACTGAACAACAACAACAAAAATAAAATAGAAAAAGGTATATGTTCCACTATGAAATATCTAAATCAGGCATTGAATTAAAATCGAGGCCTCATAAATACACTGTAATAAAAGAAAGTTACAAATTAGAAGGAATGACATTTATTACTCTAGGTATATTGGGGTGTTTCTCAAGGACTATCTTCATCTCCATCTGAGATGTGTTTTATAAGAAGAGGGCAAGAGAGACCAGCGGAGGAGAAGGTTGGTTGTTTAGCGATGGTTGCAAAGAATGCTGCAAATTTGATTTCAGTCACTTTTTTTGTTTTCTTCAGTTTGAGGCTGCAACTCACCTTTAACCTGAATCTTACGCAAGTGGTATAAGTCTGGGGGATTAAAACAAAAGAATTTTTTTCTAATTCTTCTGTCACCTGTGCCATGGAGCCAGATTAAAAACTCAACTAACTTTGAGAATAGACCTGTTATAGGTGCTGATGCTGGCAATTGAGCACTCAGTTCAAAATGAGTGACAGTAATGTTTGCAATTGTTTTCAGTCTCGAATTTTTCTGCTGTTGTAAAAAAAAAAAAATGTCAGCAGGCAGAAAATTTAACGCTCTAAACAGTATAACAATGAAAAAATACAGAGAGAAATCTGCATGTTTTATTTTGAATAGTTTTCAGTTTGAAGTTTGTTTATTTTAGAGACTTCGCTGCAAGCTTCCGGGTCGAAGCGCGCGGTTAGGGAACTGGTAACAGGTCCTGTGCGAAACTGAAAATGGTGGACGGAAGCAGACGTCACTTCAGTTGTTTTAGTTTTCTTTTATGGCTTCTACAGGCTTTAACATTGTCATATGGAGTTCAGAAACTACGAATGGTGAATGTGGTGAGTATGGTTTTAGTTCCAGCTTGATTAGTTTTTCATTTTCTGAAGGAAACGAGAAGGGGTCTTACATGTAAGCAAGTGCTATACACAATGACTACTATTCGTTCGACTAGGAATTATGTCCGAATGACTCACTAGAAAAGCTTCATTCGTCTTAACATGCATATGACATTTTGGATCAGCAAGAATAAGTAGTCACGTATACATTTAACGACACTTCTACTTCTGTAAGAATAGCGAACTAAGTCGTATAAATAATATCGTACGGGTGTCATTCGAATAGCCATTATTAAGCTTATGTAAGCTTAATTTCTATGACCTCATTACTATGTTAAGCTTATGTACACGTGGAAATTTCCTTGACTTTCCCGTTTATACGTTACTTAACGCTCATTGAAAACTATATTGAAGAGAGTTCTTCGTACATCTTATATCACGGTAACGAAATCGCTTATGAGAAATATTTGTTGGGGCATGTAAGCTAGCTTAATAGAGCGTAAAGTGATTCCATCGAAAAAAATTGGTAATTATGTTATAAATGCTGTCGAAACGCGAAATTAAACAAAGGGTACCATACTCTATTTTGCACAATGGCTTGATGTTATCGCAACTATTCAATCCACAAGGCTTTCCTCAGGAATCCTTAAATAATTTCCTGAGAAAGGTCATTTCTTGCATTAAAATATTGGAGCTGTTAAACAAAGCAGGCTTTGAGTTCAGATTATAAGCTGTTTTTCTTAAAATTATGAAACAAATGTAATGATTTGCTGTATGCGCATATACCCAGCGTTTCATTAAGATGTGTTTGTCACAGCATTCAAATATAATTGTGTATGCATGCCATTATGACGTGAAAAATTATGCACAGCAAGGATGCTCAAGGAGGGTCCCCTATACCCCTTTGTAAAACTCCACCATGTGAAAATATTCACCCTTTTCACATATCACAAATAATATCCAAAATTCTTTCATGTTCACACGAAATTCGAGGTGATCAAGTTTCACATAAAAGTAAAAAAACAAGTTTACGAATTAATATTTCCACTTCTTCTAACCTGGTTATAAAGCTTTTTGTCCCCCAAGTTCGGCTCTTTGTCTAAATCGCAAACAGGTCTGTGACCTCTCCTCATCTTGCAAAGACAGATGGTTGTCTTGATTCCACACTGCCAAAGTTAAATATGAGTTGAACTCTTAGTCGTACAACTTCCAAGGGAGTCACATTTCAATTTTGACTCCTAACTAATGCAACCTGTTACTGGTCTTTGTTACTTTCGTAACTCGTTTTCTTCTTTGTTTTGTTTACATAACTATTACTCATTAACAATTTTGTACATTTTTAAAGTTTTTGCTATTCATGCTGTGATTGCTGTGATGAATGCAAGTTTCATAATGTAACCTTTGGAATCATGTAATTACTATAGAGACACCACATTTTTATCAGTTTAGTTGCGCCATCTACGTTTTCGCTATTTTATGCTAGTGCTGTCATCGCTATCATTCTAAGCTATCGTTTCTCCAATTGCCACCCTTGCAAGATCAAGATTAAAGTAAGTCTACATATCTTTAGTCATAATTGTGTCGTTATGGTTTAAGATCTATGTTCCATCAGTATCCTTGATTTATGTTTTGTATCTTAGCTAGTATTAGCTTACATAACCCTTTTGTATTGTGTTGCTTTTAGTTTGAACCACACAATCACAACCACAACCATAACTTCGACTTCACATCACAAGTACATCTCTATTTTGTTATCCTGATTCCTATATTGTTGATTTATCGCTCCTTTCCAATAAATGCTATAATGATTGATTTTACTTTGACCTGGTTTCTTTGGAATTACATTACAATGTGTGTTTGAGTGTTTCAAGCTCCTGGGGTTAAACGGTCCTAATCTACATGTACACGTGGCTTCGCTCCTGGAAAGTCACAGTCTTTACTGCTAGTCTTTTCCAGAAGATGAGGTCGTGTTGGTGTATGTGTTCCTTTAAGTGCTTTTCCACATTCCTCAGTAGAATTTCAAATAGAAGTACTTTAGACAGAGTACACCTGGTACACTTGCAAGGAATATCTATGATTTATAGAGATAATTTGGAGGCGCTGCAGTGGCCTGATGGTTAGTGTACTGTCTAGACACTGGATTGATCAGTGCAGGTTAAAGTCTTGGCCAGGGCACTGCATTGTGTTCTTAGGCAAGACACTTTACTCTCACGGTGCTTCTCTTCACCCAGGTGAATAAATGGTAACAATGAACAATGCTGGGGGTTGACCCTGTGATGGATGCTTCATGCTAGGGCATTACTAACCGGGATAAGCTCCAGATTTGCTTTAATAGAGATACCAAAGTCTCCGAAGCCCCATATCCACATAGAGGTTACTGGCCAATAAAACATCATTTTGATGCTGAAATTTTATTTCTAGGGTTGTCCTGGGCATATGCGGCAAAAGATGACGTAATGTCTTATCTTATTTGTTCAGAAACCATTAGTGGTCTATTTTAGGAGTTTTATTAATCCATAAGAAGTCCATGTCATGTCAAAACCCTAAACAATTTGTGCATTTTCAAACTGTAAGATAGCTGGAAATTCATCATGCAAAACAAAATGGTTCGCAAATCCTGTTTAATTCAACTCTTCATTCACGGGTCACGTTTGAATAAAATATTTGTTTATGTGGACATGAAAAGATCTTACCATCTTTAATCATGAATCACGAATAAATTTCAAATCACGATTTACAAGAAAATAAATTACCCAATCACGCTTCACGTAAAGAGTATAGGGGACCCTCCACATGGCCATTCAATGGAATAACTTTAAATGGCAGTCAGATGTTTGGAGGAGAAAATTTATGACCATATTTAAAAAAAAAAAAAACTTTTAATTGATATTATCTGAGAGTTTCATTGACTTTCACTTACATGTAACTTATGCTACGAATACCTACATGTGCTTCAGCTAATCATGCACATGTCCTTTTACTGCATTGATCAGGTGACTGATATACCAGTGAGCCATCAAGCCACTATTGATAGTGCAGATAACACTATCCCTTTGTTCTCCATAAGCATTGGCAACTGACAAAATCACTGTCTACCAGTCCTCAGCATGCTGACCACTCTTGACATAAACACTTTGAATGTGTGATTTTTCAGTGAAAGAAGTACAGGCCTTTTCAAATTATTTAACATATTATTAGTCATGGAGTGTAATTCGCAAACCATTGTGCACATATTCAGCCAGTAATTCCTGGATGACAGTGGGTGTTCTTTTGAACTAAAACTGTATATACATAGTATATGGAAGTTTACAAAGTTCTTGGTGTTACAGTAAGAATGTACAGTAACACACTTTGGAAAGTCAAGTTGGAAGGCTATATCTAATCAACTTGACATGCAAGAACATGTTAATATCTAAGTGGAATTAAATATCTGCTTTTCAGGTATATCGTCATGGTGATCGGTCTCCAGTTGGTTTTTTCCCAGCAGATGAGCATCAGGATTACTGGCCTCAAGGACCAGGACAACTATCTCAGGCTAGCTGACTGTTTTTTGAATCCACATAATATTTGTCTATGACTGTTGCTTACAGACACCTCTTGAGAACATGTAATTTAATTCTTTCCCTGTTTCACCCACCTCTATTGTACATGTATTAAGGACTAGGTTTGCTGTTTCGTCTGCATTGTTTCCTGTTGTTTTCTCAGCCTAATTCCTGTTAAGCCTTGTGAGAGGTGTGCAGGTGGTTTACAATGCGTCATTTTCATTGCTTATGTCTACAGGGCTTGGAAAAAACCCTTAATTATAATAAATTCCAGCTGGCCCTTCAGGACAAGAGGATTATTATCATTATTTAAAATTAAAGTTTGCTTTATTACAATGAGAAAAGGTTTACGATACTTTTGTTCTATTTCAAAGTCTTTAGTTATGCAATTAGAATCAAAACAAGTGGGCAACGTACAGTAATTTTTAATTATTAACTGAAGGCTTAATAAGGCATACAAAGAAGTTATGTAATGATACAGTGGAACCCCGTTTATCCGGTCACCAACGGGCCATGAAAATCTGGCTGTATTAACGGGGTGGCCGTATTAAAGGGGTTCTTTAAATAAGAAAATGACTGACTGATTTTTTTTTTTTTTTTGGCCAGAATAAAGTGACTGTAATGATGAGGTGGCCGTATTAACGGGGTGGTCTTAAGGCGGGGTTCCACTGTGTATAACATGATGAGATCAAAGAAAAAGATCTAACCCATGCTACCTGTGACTTTTATTTCCAATTTTATAGATTGGCATGAAACAAGAATATGAACTTGGCAAGTTTCTGAAGGATCGTTATGTTACAGAGTATAAGCTTCTGAATTCATCATATCTGTTGAACGAGGTAGAAAAACTTTTATAAACATTTAATTATTCAATTATATCTTGTTTACAATCCAGGCCAAAATGTATTGGGACACTTTCTCATTTTCCTATATTACTAAAAAATGGCATTCCAATTTACCCCCCACCCTCCCTGGGCAATGTAGGGTGTCACAAATGTTCTACAGTCAAAGGACTTTGACAGCAATTTGTTCAGGGGAAGCAGGGGAAAAATCTTTGTAACTGCAGTTGTAAAGGCTGTTTCTCTGAGTGTAAATTGTTGGTTAAAAAAGTTCCCCCCTTCAAAAAGTGAGAAAAAAGGGAATTGTCCCAAAATCCTTTTGGCTAGCAGTTATGGAGCCTCTTGAGGCACACGAGGAGTAATAATAATTATGTTCTCTAAAACACGGGTGTCTATGGGATATCTGGACTCCCACGGGCTAAAACCTGGCACAACCATATCCCAGGGATGGTGGACTACAACATATAACTCCCATTGCTTTTTTATTTAATCAGCTATAAATTTGTGAATGGATCTATCTACCCACTACAGTGTAGGGTTACCATTCAGTAGGAACAAAAAAGAAGCAAGCCTATTGTGATTTTACAATTTTATTTCAAATATGTTTAAATCATTATTCAGGGCTCAAAAAATTCTTGAATTCTAGCTTGCCCTTTTGGACAAGCAGCTCTCAAATTTTGCTAATCCTGGGGAAATCTTAGTTGAGTTTTTAAATTAAGTTTGCAGACAACTTGCTTGGGCCCTTGCCCATCGAGTAAGTGACAGTCATGAAAAGTTATTGCTCAGCAGGAAAATCTACTTGTTCTGGTTGACTGGATAGCACTGTTTTCAAGCCCTGATTATTTTAAAATTTTCACATTATCAGGGAATGCAGCCATAGTTGTCATGCAATTTGTAGCTTCCTGCTGCCAAAACAAAATTACTGGTGGTGTCACATCGCATGATTTAACTGAGGCTAGAAAATGAATTTGTTTGGTCTTCCAGCTAGGTGATTTCTATTTTCCCCTTGTGCATCCCCTTCTGTACCTTGTACTGTTATTTTCTTTGTTTTCTGCCTGCTACACAATACCTTGCTTATAACGTCTATAATTAGCCGACAACTTGAATATTGTCTTACAGATCTATGTGCGGAGTAGTGACAAGGATCGTTGTATAATGAGTGCACAGACACAGCTTAATGGTCTCTATCCACCACATGGAAAACAGGTAAACTCAATATTGCCTGAATCTAGAAAATCTCAAGGTTAGTAAATCATTGTCAAATAAATGGTACTATTCCCCTTTAGTTTTTCAACTTTTAAAAATTGCTATTAATAACAAGGTGGGAGTAAGAGGAAACATCCCCGCATTCTTGTATAGTGCAAGTCACAGCAGTTTTTTGTAGTATGCATTTTTAATACTTTTACTTCATTTGAGTATTTTGCAGGAAAAATTCTTCGGGATTTGTGACGTTTATTTTGTGATACACATAGTTAATCAAAACTGGCAAATAACAATTTTTTTTGCAGTTGCACACCAGTCCTACACCTCATGCTTGTCAATAACATGCACTGAAGAGGGTTTTATCTTTAGTTAGGTAAACATCTCTCTTCAGTACTGTTTCTGTAAAATAGATGGAATCTGTCACTGAGATTTTGACTAAAAGAAGGTTCTCACACACTTTTTAAACTCGATTTTTGTTGAGTTGCCCTTGCTTAAGTTAAAACCACTCACCCAGTAACTCCCCGAGTTCCTCTGTTCAATTATTACATTCATGTTCCTATCTTTAGATATGGCAGGATAATTTAGACTGGCAGCCAATTGGAGTTCATGTAGTACCAAGGACGGAAGATTATGTGAGTTACTTTTTTCAGTCATAAAATATGTTTTCATAACACAGTGCAAATTTTAATGCAAACAAATCCTGAACTACTTTGGATGAACTTGGTGTATACGTAATAATTTGATTTTAATTAGCACCCAGGGCACTAATTTACTTTTGGTAGCTCAAGGGAGGGAGCTTATATTGGAAAGGGTGTGCTTGTATGGGATGGGAACCTTAATTTGTTTGAAGTTACGCATTTGAATCTGGAACAATACATGTACTTAATGAAAAACAAAAGATACTTTAGCTCTAAAACTTACTGTTATAATTAAAGTGGCTCTAACAGTCAAAATGTTCAATAGAGCATTTTCACATAACATCAAGGCAGCCATGTTGGTGTCCCAAAACAATGAAATGGTGGCCATGTTGGTGTACCAAACCAATCCTGTGGGAGGTTGAACTCTTTTCGTATGACTGTAGACACTGCCTTTTGTTCCGGTAAATTTGCGTGGCTGGTGGCCATGTGAATGGAAATGCTTTATATTATTTTCAGATGAGAATGCAGACTTAATAATTCATTTTTAATAATTTGTAATCATCCTATTCTGTTTCAAAGTCTTGGATGTCACTATCACTATTGGGGGTGCTTATTAGGAGAGGGGACAAACATGGCACTTAAATTAGAATGGAAGCACTTATTAAAAAGAACTGTTTGTACACTTTTTGGACACGTTTGATCATGTTTGAAGATCTACAAACATTACAGTTGATCAATTATTGTAAAAATTATCATTTTGTTTACTCAAACACCTTTGATATTGTTTGGGCACATCAACATGTTTGGTCACCAAACAATGCTTGATCATGTTTGCTTGAACCAAACATCTCCTAACTTATTACAGCTTCTAAGACCATTTGACTACAAATGCCCTCGACTTTTGGAACTTTTGGCAAAGTCTAAACAAGACAAAGAGTATCTGGATATGGCCAAACAGAACGAGGTAAGCCTGGTCCAAACAACAGTGAGAGTTGTGTGACTAGATATTTGGTCAACTCTCAGCACTCAAAGACCTGAAACTCTTAGTGACCCCCCTGACCCCCTCCACACCCCCCCCCCCCAAAAAGAAAAAAGAATTGGGCTCTCATTCAAATTTGACGTCATTGCACAAGTGTCTGTTACAGTTAGTTTTCAGTCACTTAGATTGCAAAGGTCAAACATCAGTCAAACAACAGTCACTCAGTCAGTTGTCCGTCTGTCCGTCCGTCCATCCATCCGTCCATCTGCCCGTCCGTCAGTCAGTCAGTCAGTCAGTCGATTGACTACAACTTGCTTGAGGCTTGTAAAAATTCTGCATGCAAAATCTCATGCAGAATAGGCCATTTTAGACTCTTAGCATTATGTCAACAGAATGATAAGGAATTTTCAAGCAGAATTTAAGCATAAAGTTTAGGTAAATATTCATTGCAAATAATTTAAATATCGAGAAAGCTTGACATTTTTTATGAGATAAAATATGATATTCTATGCTGAGTTTCACCTGAATGATAGTAAAACGGCAGCAGTATTGTGACATGGCACTGTAAAGAGTCAAAATAGATCAAATTG
Source organism: Orbicella franksi (assembly GCF_964199315.1). Lineage (NCBI taxonomy): Eukaryota > Metazoa > Cnidaria > Anthozoa > Scleractinia > Merulinidae > Orbicella > Orbicella franksi. The sequence goes on from NC_138146.1 coordinate 30,651,867, forward strand.
CTGTCTCTGAAATTTTCTGAATTTTTCTTTTTAACCGAGGAGAATATACTTGTACTGTAGTATATACAGGGCAAACGTTTGAGTGGAATAGGCAATATAGGCAGAATTGGTCAGTTTATGAGCACGTAAATTACACCCTTAGCTGTATATATGTACAGTTACATTTGTATGCCTTGATTAACCCAGTTCTGAAGACTAACAATACTGTTTGATGCTCTTTCCTTTTTTACAGGAACTGCTGTCATATGTTTCAACACATGCTAAAATGAAAGTAACAGTAGATACAGCCCACCGAATCTATGACACACTTTTTTGTGAGGTACATGTATATGTATTTTATGAGTTTTTTGTCTGTTTTGTAACGTAAAACTATGCCACATGCATTAGTCATTTAGAATATGTTTGCATCAAACAGATATACTGTTTAACAAAGAGATTTCCATGTTGCTGTGCTTCTGTTCAGTAATAGATCACAGTGACGTCAAAAATGTGGTATTAAAGAACAAAAAATTGGCACGCAAGCCGTTATTCGAGTGTGTCACAGAGGGTCTTTACGGCATTTTGACATCTTCTGTGATCTGTCACTGAACAGACGCGCGTCCATCCACTTGTTTTTTTATTATAAAGAAGCAAAACGTAATGTTAATGACGTCATCTATACGGCTGTCTTCCAATAGATAACAGGTAAAAAGTAAGATTTTTACATTACATGCAACTCTCATCTTCATGTAGTAGAACGCAATTCAGAGACTTGAACTTAACCGTCTTCTTCAATAAAGAGCCTGAAAAAATAGTAAATACTCATGTTTGACCATCTCGCGTGGCTTGACAGTCGTTTGTAGTGATTGCCACGTGCTGAATCTACTTGTGCCTGCTCTGAGCTGTGTTTTCTCTTAATGTATATCTTATATCTGCGGCAGAAATCTCACAATCTGACGCTACCAGCTTGGTCCACAAATGGAACAACTTGGGCGGGCTTGAGGAACTTGAGCTACTTTAACATGATGTGGCTGTTCAAATCTCCAGAGAGAGCTAAGTTAACTGGAGGTTTGTTTAGTTGTATTGTTTACTCATCATTACAATTTCATGTACTAAAGTTGTGGGTATTATTTTGCCGCTACGTGCAGTTGAATTAGCAATGGCCACCTCTGGTTAGAATTCACTGGGCGTTGTTGTAGGGAGCTTTCAACCAGAACAGGTGGATAAATGGGTGTCTAATAACCACAAAAAAGCCCCCAGTCTTTAATGGCTTAAAAAAAACTAAATTGTTGTATCATTTCTTGGATTGTGTGTGACCAACTACACGTTTTCAACGCCCTGAGAACGTAAAGACTCAAAATCTCAGTTTTCGAAGTGTTTTGAATTTCTGAAAAGACCAAAAATATTGCCAAGCTTTTTTAAAAATTCTGAGGGAACAGTGGTACAGTGGTAATAGTACTACTTACCCAAACCTCTGTCTGTTGTTTTCCCGACAACGTGTCAAGTATTACGCTGACGTCCTGCTGCTTGTTTTGTAAATTGTTATAGCGTACTTTTCATTCATTGGTAGTTCTTCTAGATCGCCATAGCAGCAGAGACATGAACTAAAGAAAGTAGTTGATAATCATTGACCTTTTTGGGTTTGTTGTTTTGTAGGTAATTTGGTGGGGGCGATTGTTAACAATATGAAAGACTACCTCAAACCAACGAGTAAGAAATTATATATTTATTCAGCGGTAAGTAACAAATTTCTTTTGTTTTATCTTTGCCTTGTTTTCTATGATTGTCCTCAGTTCACTCTGACTTCTTGCCCAAAGTGGCCTAATGTTTGGGTTTCAATTTCCCTCATTACATTAATGCTTAGTCCTTATATAGATAAATGAAGCACTTAAGACATTGGTCAAGCACCTTATGATAGTGCTTTTTACATGGCTTTCGTAATGCAGCAGTTCTCACTTGTGGGTCGAAAGTAATTCGCAGTTGCCTTGGTTTTACCTCACTTTAAGGAAAAAAAAAAAGAACTCGAGCCACTTTGTCATCCAATCAAAAGTACTTTCAGAACCAATCGTTACTCGCTCGCTCACGTTTCGCCGCGCTTCCCCTCAGCTACATGTATTTTGAGTTTTGATGATTGATTCATTGTGATTGGCGATAGTGATAACTTTTAAAACCAAAACTTAAAAGTTTTGGTTTTACGGCACTCGATTGAAAACCGCTCTATCCCACACCAAGTCATTATATTTGACTAAACACAACAAACTTAAACAGCTGCATCAAGGTTATCACAGTTACCAGATAGTGGTCCGGAGGCTTTATTCTGACTGTAAAGAGCTGAGCCCACGGTAGCTATCGAGCTGCGAATGCAAGGGCAAAGCTGTGCGGAGAATGCAAAGAAGTAGATCCCGGCTGTTATACAAGCTACTCACAGTATGGCAAAATCAAAGCAAACACTTACATCACCAAAATGAACCCATCAGAACATGGGGCAGAACATACTACTCGCGAAAAGACCACCATGAAATGCGCCTGAAGGGAATCATGGTAGTTGTATTCATCATCTTGGACTGGATATTTGTTTTGATGAATACAACTACCATGATTCCCTGCAGGCGCGTCACATAAAGGGAATTGGTCATTTTGCTCTTGCGACATTTCGCGCGCTTTTCACCGCTTTAGTTGCTTTGAGTTGTGATTGGCGGTGTTGTCATTTTAGCGGAGAGCAGCGTTTCTGAGCGGTATTTGGTTGTGATCAGTTTGTTTCTTGACTCTTACAGCACGACACTACAGTTTCTGCATTGCTGAGTGCCTTAGATGTATATGACGGAATCGCGCCGGCTTACTCCAGTGCAGTGATGATTGAACTTTTCTCAGATGAAAATGATAACAAGTAAGTAGAACAGGCGGTTTCCAAGTCGCCTTTTGTCTCAAAATGAGTGCAACGTTGGCTGATAATTGAACACAATCACTGCCGGAACTGCCACTGATAATGATTTTTCCCTTTCTTCAATGTCGACGTTAGGAAGAATCTGACAGTGCGTATAATGTATCGATATGGCCAAAGCTCAGTGCCAAGAAAGCTCAAGTTGGCGACCTGTTCAGAATTTTGTCCTCTTGATGACTTCATCAAGTAAGTATTTTTGGTAGAGCTTCTTTGGAGCGTTTAACTGTGAGGAAATAAAGAATGTTAAAGTATGTTCAAGGAATTTCTGCTGTTACACTTACTGTTTCATGCAGTAGTCGTTTGAATCAATTGTCTTGCTCCGTGCTTGTGAAAAGCTACGTGTATTTATTATTCGAATGAGTTTGATTTGCAAGACCATGAACGTGCAAGAAAATCTCATCTCCACATGAAAGGTTGTGCACCAAGACTCATTTTGAAACAGAGGTAAAAGGAACACGGAAATGGCGTATAAGTTACCCGTTGCAGTCTCAAACTTGAAATATTTCTGCTCTGAACTGACTACTAGACATTTTTTTGAAATATAGGTTCAGATAAAATAGATTAAAAAAAGAAACGTTTGCTTACCCTAGACAAGAGAATTAGTAACAAAACTAACAAAACCCTGCATTGAAACACTAGAGATAAATAATTTAAATTAAACATAACAAGGTTAAGAACCTTAACTGGCAGAAGGCGGACCAGTTGGCTAGTTACAAGCCTGGCCACGAAGATGAACTGGGTTCTACCGTGAAACATCTTCAGTTTGTGGTCAGAGAGAGAGACCCGCGACCTGGGGAATTTAAATCCATCACCTTGGCCATTCTGTAACTTTCCCTCTTCTCTAGCACTCCTATAACTTGTGCTACCGCGATTGGGTTGTTGCTACGTTGATCGCCATTGGAAATAAAGATTTTGGTTTGCTTTGCTTCATCAGAAAGACAGCTGATGTTATTCCTGACGATATCGACAAGGCTTGTGGTGTGGGAAATGAGGAAGAAGAAAAGTGTGTTAGGACCGAAGTCTACAAAAGTATGTGTAGTCGTGTTATTCCGTAAACATCCGACAGCAACGACCCTCGTAACTTTCGGAATAAGCAGCCTTTGGGGCTCGTTACTTTCGCGGGATCGTTACTTTCGGGAAGGAAAAGCGGTATGTAAAGTCGCTCAGTCGTAGCTCACCACCTGAGTTCTCCGCACGACCTCGTAAAGATCTGAGTTCACCTGGGTTTTCGGTCACACTTACATACAGTGTGTGTTTAGGGCTTAATGAAAAGTGACATCAGGAACTGGCAGTGACTCAGCTCGACCTGTGACAGGCTTATATTTTACTATATTAAACAATCAGGCTGTTATTTGCTTCTAGTTGAACAATTTTTCACAATAGTTCATTTGTATTGCAGGTTTCTTGGCGGCCTTTGTTGCTGTGACTGTTTTACTGGGGCTTATTCTAATGTGTCTGTGCATCAGGTGTTGCCGCCAAAGATGCTGTCGTGGAAATAATCTAACTGTTTACAATACTGACCTGCTGAAAGATGCGCGATTATTGGATAAACAGGATTATGATTCGGACACATGAGCTGTGAAGCAGTTACTAGATTTTAACTTTTTCCAATTGCCAGTTAGCCTGGGAAACAACATTTCGTCCTTGCGAATCTTTCACTTTTTACTTCACTTTTAGCCATATCCCCCTTGGGGTATTGGGCCGGAAAGGGGGGAGAGGGGTGGGGAGTTATTGCGACGAATCTTAAGGATTTCCAGCTCTAATTATCCAATCAGCGTAAAGTTCCGAGCTAGCTGCGTGACGTCAGTAAGTAACGTCATGCCTTCTTATTGGAGGCTGGACCAACCTACTAAACAACTTCGTTCCCAGGGTCCTCTCTCTAAACGAGGCAGAGAGAAGACTCTGGGAACGAGTTTGACTACAACGTAAATGGCAGTGAGGCCATCGCCAAACAATAGGTTGAATGAGCAGTTATCAGCTTTGCAAACCGCGTGACCAAATTCTTTGTAATTTTGAGGACGTGAACCCCGACCGCGGTGATACATGTTATTATAGAAAGCTTTGTTCCCTGACTGTAGTTATCACTACTACAGAGTGTCTGAAGTGGGGAGTATGAATAGTCTGAATAGTCGAGAATTGGTCAAAACTTTTAGCTGAGAAGTGCCACGTTTTTTAACCGATGTCTGTGATCTGAGAAATGCGCTGAAATATTCACGATAAGCTAAGAAATCATTGAAATTTTCGGCGCCGCCGAAAATTTGACTGGTAACAGACATAACTTAGTGGTGTTCTTTTGTATTAAGGGTTAAAGCAGGTGGCCTTAGTCACATGTCGGTGGACCATAGTATTTCCAGTTTTTGAATAACACATCAGGGCTATGCACAGTGGACAGAGAAATATTGTTTGCCACATACAACCTTGATTTGCACCGGTATTTAAAAGATGCCTGAGAAAACGGTGCCCGTCGTGTTGTGCTAACTTGTGTGTTTGTTAGTGTTGTTTTTTGTTACTTTGACATTTTTTTTTCGTAGTTATTTTACTGAGTTATTTATTATAAAATAGCCAGCTGAAATTTCTTTTTTCTGTCGAAAATCAGTTGACTTGCCCAGTTTTTCCCATGATTTCAAATCCTTCTTTGTGATATCGGATTGCTTATTCTTCTTGCAGTGGTTAGTTGTTAGTGGTTAGGTTTCTCTGGCATAGCAAGCCATTATTTTGGGGTTTTTATTGGGGTTTCAAGATTTGCGTGTAAATTTAATTGTATTAGACACCAGTGTTAATTTTGGGACCAGCAAGAGCGATGCCTGGGATATAATTAAGAAATGAATTTAGATTTTGCTGTAATGAAGGTGGATACATGTGTGGATGTACAGTGGGACCCCGCCTTTAATACGGCCACTTTATTCTGGCCCGAACGAAAGCTCAGTCAATCATCCGAGAGCCCTTTTAATACGGCCACCCCATTAATACGGCCAGACTTTTGTGGCCAGTTGGTGACCGGATTAACGGGGTTCTACCGTAGTTTTGTCTAGTATGAAAGAATACTTTGAGCTCCATTTTCGAGCACAGAAAGTCTTCATAGAATTTACTGTCTAACAGAATTAATACTAGCTAACTTCTGTTAACAATAAAAAGTTTAAAATGAGCAGCAAATCACGCTATTGCAGTTAGTTGTTTCCAGAGAAGCTAGCCGAAGTGAAACGAACAACATCGCGAGAATGCTGTCGTTGCGAAGATTCTGCAACCTCCTCCGGACTCGTCTTTCTCCTATAAGTCCCTCGTTTTGTCCGGGTGATGTGCGTTCGTTTGGGATGATATGGATCAGGATCAGGATCAGTAATCCAAGATCACTCGGATCATGGTGCATCACAGGAGCCGATGAATCCGTGACCAGAGTGGATTCATCCGCTCCTTTGGTGTAGCATAATATGACTGATCTTGGATCACTGATTCTGATCCAAATCACCCCAAAGGAACGCACCCTAATCAGTCGCAGCTTCAACTTGGGTTTTGGCCAAGAAAATCTTGCGTGGCAGTCACTCGTGCTATGAACGAGGAGATTATCCCAACTCACTTTCCTCGGGAATAGCGTGCGAGCCGTCTGTAACAAATAGATTCCATGCTGCCGTGTGTCTGTTCAATAATTGATCGCTGATGACGTTAAAATAAGGTAAGAACGAAAAAGTGGCACACGTGGCGATAGCCGAGTGCGTCAGTGATGTTCTTACCACATTTAATTTGACGTCTGTGATCAACTACTGAACAGACACACCGCAAAATGGAATCTACTTGTTCTCTATAATAAAGAAACAAGCAAAGAAACAAGCAAACAAAAACCATTTTAGCGACGCCATCGATGCGTCTGTCCTCTAATTGATCATGAGTGAACAAATCATAATGCGAGAACATTTTAAATTTCACTTATGAAATAAATTAAATTTAACTTATGAAATAAAAAATGATACGATTTGCTGAATCAAATTTGCGATATAAAATTGATAAAATACAAGAAAGATAATAGCCAGACTTATGCTTCTTCAAGCCCAGGTAACTTAAGAGGGCAAATTTTAATGGCCTTTAACAAAAGGGGGCAGATTCAACTTGTCAATAAGGTAGTGAAGAAGGCTTTGAGTTTATAGCTTTATGCAGGACGTAGTATATTTGCGTCTTAACTACAGGTGTGAAACATCGTGTTTCCTGTGCGCAAGTCCTGGAGCACCGCACTCCCGCGGAATGCGATGTCAAAAAGAAAATTTCCGCGCGGGGACTTTGTGCAGCTGTACTTCACTGTAATTATTAATTTTAAGTGCTATTTACATGATGTATTTGGAAATTGTCAGTTACCGCTCCCGTAGGCACTGTAAAAAGCTCTAATCAACCACTCTAAATTCAAAGGGATTTGATTATCAATCAATGTTTCGACGCACTAATATTTATTTGTTCTAACATTTAGTGCTATTTACATGATGTATTTGGAAATTGTCAGTTACCGCTCCCGTAGGCACTGTGAAAAGCTCTAATCAACCACTCTAAATTCAAAGGGATTTGATTATCAATCAATGTTTCGACGCACTAATATTTATTTGTTCTAACATTTAGTGTGGCTGATTACCGAACACAGCAGACGTCTGTCTTTGCGAGCCAGTTGCAAATGTAAGCTGTTAAAGCAATAAAAAAGGTGTAATTTCAGTAGAAACCCCAAACGTAATTAAGTTCAATAAAGTAAGTGTGCGGAGAAGAAAAATATGGAAATAAGATAAGAGAGAGAAAAAAAGAGAGAAAAAATGCCAGGCTATCTAGCAGCCGTACCGTGGACAGCCAAATGGAAAAAGTACTCCCCTAGGCGTACGTCCTATTTAACAAATAAAAAGAGGCTTTATCGGCTTCGTTCTGTCTCAATCAAAACAACACGCAATGAGGAAGTCACTCGATATTACGACATAAGTGTAGGGCGCGGCTCGTGCTTCTCCCTGCTTTTCGAGTGTTCCCGTCACTTCCTTGAGTCCTTTATAACAGGTCAAAGCCCGGTGAATAGATTGCGGAATTCGAGGCACAAGGTTGCTAAAGCTAACAGTATGTTTGATCAAAGTATGAATAATCAACTGCCATTTGGTAAATAGACTCAAACATTTTGTTCTGTAGTCAGTCCATCTTATTTTAAAGTTCTATTTTTCGTGAACGTGAATAGAAATTGGTAAAGCCATCAATGCCAGAACCTGTCAAATCTTCCAAAGAAACCAGTGACTGAGTGTTATAAAAGGTAATTTGACTCATTTAGAGGGTACACACAATAAATGACGTCAAAACTACCACTTTGTCAGGCTGGAACTCTGAAACGGCATAATTTATTCTAGCTTCTTGTTGAAGTCGTAAACGTTCATTGGAGCATACAGTACTCGTTTATATATTCACCTCTACACGAAGATTGAGATCAACAGAGGCGTACAATAATTAGCTCTGTGAAAATTATTTTATCTACATAGCGACCAATGTTATGTTTTGTCGTTTAAAATTCAGTTTACCTCAATATAAATCCACTTTGTTTTTCGATGCCAATAAAAAACCTTACACACATATCGTTTGCTTAAGCAGGAACTGGACTGAAGTGAAAAAGAAAATGGCTTGCACCCTTATATTGTTAGCACACGCTCGATGCCCTGATATTCTCATTGGTTTGCGCAATCAAAGACACCGACAACTGACTCCAGTGCGAGTATCTACGGCTCAAACGAGAAAGTTTACTTAACCATGGTCTAGCCTGCAGCAACTCATATACACATCTCGTACCACTAATAATTCGAGAATATGCAATAGGTGATAAGAATAATTTGTTTTTGCACCTGCAGCAACGAAGGCTTTGTTACTGACAGCGCGCTAGCAGCTTCCACGGGTAACAAGAGGATACGCACTGTATCGACAATTGGACGATTCGTTACTCTATTTATTCGAGGTGAAATGACAATTTAGCTCCCTGGCAACACGTAGAGGGAAGAAAACGCAGGCATATTGTCGTACTAGCGGCTTCAAAGCGACGAAATGGCGGACAACACAAGACTTGTCTTGATCGCAGTTGACGATTGTGATCACAGCGAAAAAGCTTTTGATTGTAAGTTGGGAATCTTTGTTTGCAATCAGTGTCTCTTGACGCTGTTGAAAATAGCAATTGCAAATATTCTTCCCCTTGACAATTTTGTTCCTATGACGGTCAAAATGATTTTGTTCGTTTTCTTGCTAGCTTTAGTCCAGTTCCTGCCTCGAAGGCGAAGTTATTTCATTCTAGTTATCTCTTTGCAAAAAAGTTTAAACGGGAAGAAACTTTAAATACGAAGCAACGACAATTTTTGCGATAATTTTGCTAACGGAATTTTCCCGCGCGAGAAAGTTATCGCTGACTAGTAAGAAAGAATTCTTCTTCCTTGCATGCAGCGAACAGAATATTCGGTTTCTTCGATTCAATCGCAAAACCATTTTCGATGGAAAAACGATTAAACGACAGTATTTACACTCTTTTCTTTTCGCGAAAATAGAAGGAAATTCGTTTACCGTTATTTATCATAAACGTACAACAAGCGAATACGAAACAATTCTCTTTTAGTTATCTTTAGGGAGATTTATTTCAGTTTATTTGAGTGAGCGCATCGGATGTAACTTCATACGTATACAATTTAAAATGTTTAAAATGTGTAACGAGGATCACAGGAAGTCGTAGGGTATCTGAAAAATTAGTTGTTGAAGTAAACTATATTTACCTTCCCGAGTTTTAATCCGGCGACGCGCGCATTCGAACGAACGTTTTAATCGGTTTTGTGCGCGCTAAGCCAAAACACAATATACATGAGTACGCTTAAGATAGTTATTTTTGTATTGCCTTTTTCGCTTATATTATTTCTTCGTTTCTTCTTTCATCATACAATTTAGGTTTTTGCTTCAGCTGTTTTTAGTATTCTGTTGCGGACGTCAACTTGTGTTTTAAAAGACATATTTTGGATGTCAATCACTCGTTCCATTGTGTAAAAAATTATGTATAACAATATACTGAGGAGAAAAAGCTGACAACTTCCGTGAAAATTGATTTTCCTTGTTTCTTCGTCGTTAACATTTGATAAGAATCATGTAGGGTGTGTTGCAATATATTTTTTTATCTAACATTTGCAAGCTGGTGACAGCAACTTTTTTTCGTTTTTTCTCGAGCTTTTTATTTTGGAAAAAAAACACCCAGTCCTTCAAGTTGGCTTTATTTCTTTCGACATTGCCATCGCATTTTGAGAAAACGTCCGACTTAGACGGCTACAAAAATATAGCAAGAAAAAAATGGAAATTCATCTATCTTTTTGTATCGCCCAAAAGCAATTATTAAGCACCTTGTGGTCAGAATTTGGAAATCGGACTTGATGAGTGATAAATAATTCACGAAAATGAATGTTTGCGGAGCGCATAATCATCACAGGCATTCAGAATTTTATCGATTGTCCACTCTTTTTTATGTTATTCTAAACGACAAAAACCTGCCTCGCCTCTCGTTGTTCAGTTTGGACATTTCATAGTTCTTAGCAAGAGACAACATCATAGTCTCTTGTTCTTAGTCTTTCTTAAATTTCCATATTGCAAAAAATGTAAGTTGCAAGAAGCGAGATTTTGTAAGCATAGGACTCTGAGACTTTCACCTCGTCCAACATGCCTTAATCGCAGTCCATTTGGCGCCAATCCTCCAGTATCTGCCCCTCAATAGACCAATTTCGATATATTAAAATTCAGCCTAACACAATAGACCTCAGCACGAGGCTCTGGGGAATAAACCCCACAAACTCTGTAGTTATCTCCCAGAGCCTCGCACTGAGGTCTATTGTTTTAGGCTGACTTTTAATATATCGAAATTGGTCTATTAAACGCGCGGCGGTCTAATGGTTGGAACGCTGGTCTCCGGATCGAGGGGTGCGGGCTCAAGTCCTGGCCGGGGTTGCTAGAACCTCAGTTATCGGTTAAATTTTCGGCGGTTTCTCAGTTAAGATTTAAAATTTCAGCCCTTTTCTCTAGCAAATCGTCAGCATTAGCTCTAGCACTAGCAAATCGAAACGCTTTCAACTCGAAACTAAACTAAAATCGGTACAAGAAGATAGCATCCTTGGAACAGCGTGCGTTTGGTAACATATATATGCAATGTGGCGATAATTTACAAATCAGCCCAAATGAGGAATACAATCTCTTAATATTAGTTTAATTGACGAATAGCACTCAGTGAGGCTAAGCGTATTGCTACTCCCCCCTGGATGGGATGCGAGCCCATTGCAGGGATACCCTCTAGCATTCTGTCAGGTGCCAATTCGCCGCTACTCATTGTATACTTTATACTTTCCTGTCTGCGTGGAGATCCTCTTTGCAATGTTGAAACAATTTACAGCAGTTGTAATAATTAAGAACTAAGTTCCACGGTTCCAGAACTAACTGATTAATAGGTTGTCGCCAGATCAGTGCTATTCACACTGAATTTCGTCCCACACACTCACTTGCTTCATAGATACCTCATCTTCACAACTAGGCCTTTCTTGATAAAAAGTGTTTTCATTTTGGCAGGGTATTTGAATCACGTGCACCGCGTTGAAAACTCATTGATTGTGCTGTACTGTCACGAGAAGCTGGATCCTCCTGCTCTGTTGCGTACGTAGGTTCTACGAATCTTAAGGCCCGGCCAAATGGACTCGCAAGTAGATGCAAGTTGATAACTTGGGTCTACTTGTGACTCCGTTTTGCCAGGCCTTGCGTGCACTTACATTGACTTGCGATGACTTCCTCTCACTTTAGTGGAGATCAAATTTGCACGCAAGTCGACGCAAGTTTTGGCCACCCAGGCCAAGTCGAAGGCCAAGTCCGTTTGGCCACTCAACGCATGTCTCTACGCAAGTTCAACTTGCGGCTACTTGCGAGTCCGTTTGGCCAGGGCTTTACTACCGTTAAGCTTATCTTTGCTTGTCTCACAAAATTTTTAGGACAATTTTTAGTACCACAAGGTGGACGCATGTGCATGACAAAGCAACCTCTCTGCTGGGAAAAACATCTACTGATCGGTCATGTCTCGTTTGTAAGGCTTGCATGGCTGCTTTTGAAAAACTCCAAAACAAAGTTCCGGCGAAACAAAAATTATTGTCCCCTTCTGGGAACATTCTTTTTTTTTTCTTATAAGAATATTGTTTTTCTGGCCCAGGCTGAATATTCCTAGCTGAATTAAAGAAAATCTCGCGAAGTAGGCAGTTTTAGATTAACACTTGATCCTTGCTGAGAGCTCTTTCGTTTCATAAATCTGCAGATTCTGCACATTCAGAGGAATGGAAACAAACATTAAAAGAACATGAAGAGAAGAAGGATCGGGTGATAGAGAAGTACAAGGGCAAATGCGAGGAAAAGAAGGTAGAAAGAACGTTTATCCTAAGCAAATATTTTTCTTGTCTTTACTCAGTGATCATAAAAAACTCGAAAGCGTCCGTTACGAAGACTCGTGACATAGCTGGCTATCTTTACCACCTGGGCATTGCATGTACTGCTACAAGAGAAGATCATATAAGAGAATAATTCTCCCATACATGAGGTGTTCCCTAAAATAATGCTTTTTAAATCTATTTGTAGACAACGATTTTTTTAAAGAAAGATGCCTGATTGGAGAAACGTTATTACGCGTTACCGCAGATTGTGATAGCATACAGTATTTTTGCCCGTGCAGTTTTACCATGAGTTTATTGCTGAAAAACAACATGCGAAATATCTGGATCCCGCCACGAGCTACGAGGTTACGAAGTCGTGCAGGTGATTATAACATGTGCCAAAAGGTTATGAAACCTTCGGAAAATTGTTATAGAGCACTAGGAATTGTTATCTTTGATCATGATTCACCCTTGACTTGTATTATATATGTCCTTATAGCTGAAAGCAAAAATTAAGGTAGAATTTGGAAAACCTGGAGAGACCATCCACAGAATAGCCGAGCAAGAGAAAGTAAATGTCATTGTGATGGGAGGCCGCGGGCTGTCAACATTGCGGCGCACGCTGTTAGGCGGAGTGAGCGACTACGTCATCAAGCATAGCCAGATCCCAGTGATCTTTGTACCCGGTCTGCACTGAGAAGCCTGGACACAACTTTGCTTAGTTGGCCTATTGCTGTACCATTTAGGATGTCTACAATCAAACAACTGTTTTTAATCTTAATATGTAACACATCACTTTCAGTTCTAAAAAGAATCAATGCAAATTGTATTTCGCACCGTTTTTACTGTTGTGTAAACGATTTCATCAGCTCATTGTCTCACTAAGTGGGGCAAAAAGTGGTTTAAACATGTAAAAGGCATTTTTTAAATTGTATTGCAGGAGAGTGTTATAGTCGGCCTAGATCTCTTAGGTTCTCCACCACGCACCGGATTGTTCCAATTAAAGCGGATAACGCAATCCTGTGGAAAAGTATATGTGACCAAAAAAACTACGCTGTCAATCTGATCTTTCTATCTATTCTTTGAGCAACTCTCAGTTTCCTCTATGAGACGCGCCTGCAAGGAATCACGGTAGCTGTATTCATCATCTTGGACTGAATATTTGCTTCGATGACCACAACTACCATGATTCCCTGCAGGCACGTTTCATAGAGGGAATTGGCCACTGGGACCTGGTTGATATCTGCAGTTATTCATGCCGACTTTGAAGAACGGAAGTCAGTTCCGAACACGAGATTCACTCAATAGTTAAGATGCGCGAGAGCGCACTCACATGAACCAGTGTTTTTTTCAATCTATTTCCCAGAGGCCTCTATCCTTTTGGTTAGCAACAAGAATCGAGACTCCTGTAAGAGAACGGAAGGTGAGCCAGCATTAGTCGGAGCGGTTATTCTTTCTACACAAGCTCAGAAACCGTTATTGAACTTGGATGCCTGCGTGCAATCAAACCGGAACAATAATTTTCTGGTTCAGGTTTTCGATTTTGTCAGGGCGCTTAGATGTAGGGCGACGTTTTTCTGCCCTGGTCACTGCTGACCGAAAACGCGGGCTTGTGACGTCGTTTTCAGTGGCGGAAAAGTCATTCACGTGACGTCACAGTGGTCCTATTGGTGTTCCGAAACAACGAAATAGGCCATTTCCGAGTAGCCTTGTGCCTCTGTTTCAAACCGAGTCTTCGTGCAAAACCGTGATCTTATGAAAATGAGTTTGATTTGCATGAAAATCAACTCATTTTCGTATGAATGGTTTCGCACGAAGACTCGTTTTCACACAGAGGCGAAAGACAACTCGGAAATGGCCTATTTCTCTTTCCTTCGAAAAATGATCTGGCTCTTTTCTGATACATACATTTTCTACCGTTGGGAACTCTCCAATGCGTCAGTATTAGCTCTTGCTGCACTCCTATTAAACCAATAATCTTTAAGAGCGACCAACGTAGATATCAGTTGAATTCTCGTTTCAAAATTACTTCACTGTCAAGCAAACATGTGACGTGAATAAATAGGCATATGGTCTTCATGAACGCCAGTTATCCTCGTGACAACAAAAAAGAACTATGTGTCGTTTATTATGACAGGAATCAGAATATTTTAGGCTTGTGAAAGTGTCTAAAGACTGCTAATTGAAAATTCGATTTTTTTTGATACCTTTCTTTCAATTGTGAGTCTTTTTTAAGGCAGGCTCTAAAACCTCTAATGGAGAATCTTAAGTGCATTATGGATCACTCGTGTAAGATTATTAGTTTTATTATCACTCAACTTTGAACAGAAAAGAATAACAATTAAAGTTTACGTTGTAAGACTAAACGTATGCAATTATGAGGTGATAAAGCTTGTCGTATTTTGCTTTCACAATGAAATAATGAATCTTTGAATATTTATGAAACAGCGTAATACGTATCATGCATTAACTTGCTTTTCATGTAAACAACACAAAGAAGGCCGCCTTTGGAAAACGATCTTTCATACTTCATCAACGAAATTTTCGATCAAATACGCATTAATTGTGTTGTATTCTTTGTTCCCCGCTTAGTAATTACGATCATTTCACACTCTATTGACGGTCTTAATTAATTCGATGTACCTTTTGTTAGGAGCAGTTCGTGGGCATAAGAGCGAAACAAAGGCAGGAGCAGAGTTCAATGTACTTATGCTTCACTCTTTTCGTGGCTGTTTGTGTACATGTCGAGTGATCAATATTTTAGCAATTTTCGTGTCAGTTAAGTCAAATATTTGATGACGGAAAGTCAGTTATTTTCTCTTTCGTAAGGGACGTTTCAGATGTTTCGCCTTTGATGCTGTTTCCAGGTCTTCTTTTCAAAACCGGCTCATCTCCTGAGCGGTTTGAAGTGGAGTAATTTTACTCGGCTTCAATAACTTAACGAAGAGATCAGGAAGAGGGATTTTTTTGTTTGCTGTCAGAGCAGCGATGAATTTCAGCTGTCTTAAAACACAAACCTCAAAACAAACAAGCGAAAAGCGATCGAGGATTAGAGAAGAATCACTTAGGACATGAAACTGCGTGAGTTAAAAATTTAAAAACGGGATATCGAACGGACATCATGGCCGAACGAAATACTCATTCGAAAAACGAGCTGCAGTTTGGAAAAGCCACAATGTACGTCATCTCTGAGCTTGGTTTACAAACAGAACCATCTATTCACGGCAAGACAGTCGACAGCAAGGTGTTTTTCGACAAAACTGTCTTCTCAGGGAAGAAAGTGAGCTTTTCGCGTAGCAGGGCGATTGATTTCAGCTGGAAAGAAGTTGCCAACGCATCTGACCAAGCGGAGAGCAAGATAAGAATTCTAGACTTGAATGGATTCGCTGTCGATGGTAGTATAAAAAGGCATGTCTCCTTTGAAAAAAAGCCATCTTTTACAGGTGTTACGGGCCAACAAGAACTCCTAAATCGACCTTATGTGTGTTTGGAAGCGTCAAGAGTTGATGATATGAAACAAGTTGTAAACGAAGGCAATCCGCGTGTGGCTCGCCGGGGTGCAATCCGTCATGTCACGGCAGCGGGACCCAAGAAAAGTGCTACAGACGATTTCGACAAACTGTCGAAGCAACGACCTGCGAAATTTATAGAAGAGCGTTTTCTCGAGAGGAAGAACGCATTGCAGTACAGTTATGATGTAGATTCACTTTCAAGGGAACAGAAGGTCGGAAACTCGAAGGACTTAAGTTTAACAAATGGTATTACTTCTGAAAATCAAAATGATTCTGAAAACCGTATCTCTCCCCATGGCGATCTTGCGATAATAGGAAAAAATCCTGAGAGGCCTGGAAAATGCTATTTAAAAAGAATATTTTATCCCAAAGGAAACAGTTATTTAAACCCTAGCAACCCGAGATGCTTGCCACAAATATCAGCGAGATGGGAAACACATTTCGGGGCGATAGATTCAGGGAAACAGGTAAAGAAAGAGAGTTCAAATACGGCAGAAACTATACAACAAAATAACTCATATTCACGAGAAAGGAATAAACTGCTTCTACCTTTAAATGTAAATCTAATGAAAAACAGCAAGAAACAAAAACATCATCTAAAGTCCATTGTTAAACTTCCGACAGTTGTCGATAAGAAGACGGGGCAGGTTCATTTGTCTCTTGAAGCAGTCGCTTTCGAACAGAGTGACTACAACAAATGGTCTCGGAGACGGCAGAGGCGAATACAGCCTGAAAACGGAAAACTATCGGGTTTTTCTTTCCCCTTGATCATTAAAACTGAAAATAAAATAGACAGTTCTTAAGTCCAAGCGAAGAAGGCAATAATCGAACTTTAATATGACAGACACGCTGCTAGCCATCGATACCTAAGACTATTTGGTGGAGCAAGTCAAATTTTTCGTTTCAAATTTGCATTTCGCAAAATTATACAAGCCAGAGCAGATGTTAATAAAAGTTAATTGAAAACTTTTGACAGAAATTTGACATAATTGTTCTTTGTGGAACAGCCAAGAAATTAAAATAAACTAACAGGTAAAACTTGTTTCTTTTCTTTAGATGATAGGAACAATGTTATTTGAAAAGATTCTATCTCCTTTTCATTTCGTGACAGTTTTTGGCTTAGCATTTACACCCATGCCCAATCATGTTATCGACTATTTGTGAAAATTCCCCTAATATTTCCTTTTGTGAATATTCTGTGGTAGTAAATGAGCGGATTCGTTTAAAGGAACTATACCTTTTTTTAAACTTTCTTCAATTAACAGATTAACTGGGCTGTTTTCCAAAGCCCCGCGGTTGCTGATGGCGAAGAAAATTGGAATGAAAGCTTATTCGGCGCATGCCCCTGTACGCACGTAAAAAGTAGTCATCACTGATTTGTATTTTCCTGTATCTCAAATTTATCATCATAGTCTGACAGATGGGAAAGCTAAAATCAAACTTATTGGAAAAAAAAAAAAACCAAAACAAAAAAAATTAGAATCTGACAGCAAATTTAATTTCACCGTAACATGTACAAGTTTAAGTTATTGAACTTTCGCGAGGTGAATAGTGTAATATTCTACCCTGCGAATTGTTGACATGATAATAGGTTATGGGGAATCGCTCTGGCTTGGGACAAGCCCAAGACCAGGCGAAAATAGAAGCGGACAGCTAGATCAAGACCGACTTGCTCGTTGAGTGGAAGGGTGGGTCGCCAACCTCCGGAGGCCTCAAGTAGAGTGATGGGGTGGAACACGCGTAAATTCTTTTATATTGCCATTTGCATAATCCCCAATTACCAATAAAAATGGTTTGCATAGCCTGCGCATTACGGAGGTATTGTTCAAGAACATATACCCTCGTCTTCGACCCGGGTGTGGGAGGTATTCCCTATAATGGGTTATACGAGGGGGCTCCGGCCGAAAGGCGTCCTTTTTAAGAATTTTCCGGGTAGAGGTATATAAAGGGTTAGAGTTTTACGAGATGAAGCATAGAAAAGGGTGGGAAAAACTATCATTTAGGTACCTAAAAGGCCTTTCAAAGTGCCTAGTAATATAAGTAACGAGGAAGTGCGATCTGAGGATTTCTTAGGGTAGAAACTTTCTTGTGAGCCTTTTTTGCAAAGATCTGCAAAAGACCTACCATGTTCTATGAAAGGTACATGACGGGGTTACCTTTTCCGTAAAAAAAAAAAAAAAAAAAAAAAAAAAATATATATATATATATATATATATATATATATATATATATATATATATATATATATATATATATATATATATATATATATAAGAGCTTAGACCTGGGGGAGAACGGCTCCCCGTAAAAAAATTTGTTTTGTGCCACCCCGGGCCTTCGGCTCGCTCCGTACTGTAACAAAGGAAGCAATGAACATGCTTGAATAGGAATTCAACAAGCTACTTGAAGAAATTCTTGATTTACAGACGCATTGGTGGTGTGGCTGAGAAAACACTTCAAGTCTTTTCTTTTCGTGACCAAATGTCGTAATCACTCTCTTTGAAAGTGAAACATTCCACACAGCAATCTGGAATTTTTTTTCTGTCAAGATAATTTTCATCACCAAACTCCACACTGTTTTCCTTTTTCCCATAAAGATAGTCCCGTTTCGGCAATCTTTGCTTTTTCCCTTTAACTGGACTTTTCTGGCGTAAATGAGATCGAGGAATTTCGCCTTTCAGTCTCAGCTTGTCCGTATTCTTTGAATCTATTTCAATCTTAGTTTCATTATCGGTCGATTTGAAGTCTTCTTTCCTGGGTCTTTCGCTAAGTTTGGGAGCTCTTTCTGTATTCAGTGCTCTAATAGCTTGCACTTTATTGCTTTTTTCTTTCAATCCAGCGGTCGAAATGTTAGATACTGCTGTTCCAACCCTTCCCTCTCGTCCAACCGGTCTCGCTTGCAGGCTGCAGATTCCCACAGTCATGCTTTCGGGGTAGATTATGCTTTTGCTCTTGAGATATTTCAATTTATCGTTTTCCTCAGCGGCGTCTCTGTCCTTTATTTGAAAACTAAATCTGAAAGGTGTTGATGGCTTTCGATACTCCAATGGCTCTTTGCCAAGGTACCATCCTCGCACGAGCCTGGGTCTTCGATATAATATTTGGCCAGTTCCAAAATCTGGACCCAGCAGGCCATTTCGTTTAGCAACATTTTCGGCAGAGTGGAATTCGATGCAACTTGTGCGGCGAAATATTGCCTCCTTGCCGCTACCTTGAACATTTCGCCCGGTCTGGTTCCACGACGTGTGGCCTCTGTTATTTTTGGTGTTAGAGTATTTTCTACAATGATGATAACAAACATTGCGAGCCATTTTTAAAAAGAAAGAAATTATCTCTTTGACGGGTATATACACGAGTTTGACCTAGCTGGCAAACTTCCCCTTCAATTCTACTTACTAAATTATTTCATTAAAAGTTTAATTAAAAGATTTCCTAAGCCTTGTGGCAATCTCATGATGTTTACTTTCTTTGACGTTCTAGTTGTCAAATATAAAGCTCCATTCTAAATGAACTTTATTCTCAAACCAAAAAAACAATTTGGTGTTCCACGGTTTAGAGCGTTATACAAAGGCTGAAATCTCGGAACTGAAATACTTTAATGATCCTGAGTTTTGAAAATCTTGCAATTATTTTTTGTGTGGAACAAAGAGAT
Source organism: Orbicella franksi (assembly GCF_964199315.1). Taxonomy (NCBI): domain Eukaryota; kingdom Metazoa; phylum Cnidaria; class Anthozoa; order Scleractinia; family Merulinidae; genus Orbicella; species Orbicella franksi. The sequence goes on from NC_138146.1 coordinate 30,671,364, forward strand.
ATTTTAGATTCTGGATTCTGCATATAACGATAATAATATATTTCTTGGCAGGTTTTGTTCTCGTGCTAAATAAGATTGCAAACTTGTCAAACGCTCGTTTGTCGAATTCTTAATTTAGGAAGACCTGCTCTAATGGCTAAAGAAATCATTGTACCTTAGCTGAAGCTACATTTAAATCTTTCATTTTTGCTTGTTTAAATAAATTAAGAGCAAATTTGCCCAAACTAAAATTGATTACTTTTAAACATTTTTGTCCATTGGACTTGTAAGATCTCAGTTCTCCTCACTGATTTTCATACATCTGTTTTATTGTGAGTGATGAGAATTTGTTGGTCAATCAAAATTATACCGCCATATTGATGATTTTCTTTATTCTCCTCACCTATCTTCTTGGAAATGTATTAACAATGCTAGCGAAATTCGATGTCGATTTTGTTTCTTAGATCAAGTTACGTGTTTTTTAAAAGCTCAGTGGTGATATCAGTGAATAACGCTACTAAATAGTTATACTAAAGCCCGTGACGTTGTTTTGCGGCATATTTGATGAATGGGTTAAAATTTTAGCCAGCAGATTATCTGGTGTAGCCGCCTCCTGTTTGCGACAGCTCTTTTGAGTGTTCCTTGGGCCATTTCCGAGCCGACTTTAGTCTTTGTGTCTAAACGAGTCTACCCGCGAAATCATTCAAAATGAAAATATGTTCCACCTGCCAGTTTACTTTCGTGGGAATCAATCTCATTTTGATGTGAAAAGGTTGGCACAAAGACTCGTTATGAAAAAGAGGCACTGCAACTAGGTCTATGGTCTATTGCAAGGTATTCACTTTTGAATGACACGTTGACGTGTACTTGTGGAAAAATTATCACTTTTAATCCGCAAAAAAGCTGTAATGGCTCCGGAGCTGTAAATAAATGTTGTCTCAAATTACTTTTTGTGCAAATATATGTTGAGACAGAAAAAAAGAAGGAAGCACACAAATCTATCACTGTTTGGCAGGAAAATTAAAACAGCTTGCCATTTACGTACTTCTTTCTTGACAGCGTATCATATTTGTCTAGTTCTTTCGGCGTTTTATCATATCAGTGCGCCAATGGTGCAAATAAGTTGGAAATTTACCAGATCGTGATATCCAGTTACATCTTATTTGAGTCACATACGTCTAAGATAGTGATATCACTGACTTGGAAGTTATTAATTTGCTTTGCCACCAAGATACTCAGCGAACTTCTCTGAACGTTATTTGAAGTTCCACGAGGCTTTCTCTTTCGATATCTATTCCCACATTTCGAGCGTAATCCCACAAAAAGGGGACACTGTAGAAATAGCAGGGTTCTGTTTTCACGACTTGTTCCAACAGAAAAATATCCAATTATGTTGTTGTTTATCGTGGTCAATGCGCTTGGCTACATCTAGCTAGTTCACAGCCATACCACTTAAACTGAGACAAGTCGCCTAATGCATGTACGTTTCAAACCGGGGGACAATATCAGAACTTTCCGTTTATCATGATGAGGCTCACGTTCACCCGAAGTGGTGTCCGACCATTCGTTAAGATCTTCTAGCGCCGGACGTCATTGTTCAATAATTCGATGTGATTAGGCTAATGATATTCCAAGCCATCCTGAGCTGCAGCTACGTTATCACTCTCAAAAAACGTTATGTCATTAAAACTGACTGGTTTTCGCATACCTTGTATAGAAAGTAAGTATTTTTCCACGTTTTCTCTAGTTTTTATACTCAGTTATCACAAATCGTGCTTACTCAATCAGTTGTTGTTAAACACAGATGAGCGTCAACACTCGTCGATATGGGCAGGACGAGTCAGGTTCGTTTGAATTTGTTAATCACTGTTCAAGTTTAGATGTTTTTCTTAATATTTGCGACAGCTGATCGCACGAATCTCGTTTATGAGGTTTCGAGAAACTGCTGATTATTACACTGGAAAACATATCAGCTCCTGTAAGCAGTTAATATCAGTATTTATTTGCTTCTCGCCTGGCCTGTTATCCCTGGTTTGCTCTGACCAATCACATTTTCAACAAAATTGATAAAACTAATTTCGAAGAGGATTAAGGAAATTTTCATTATTCAGGGCTATATCTTGTCAATTTATAAATTTAAACTCGAGCAATTTTTGATGCGCTATTCTCATTGACAACAATTATTTATTTTATTGCATATGATATTTTCCATCTTAGTTATGAGACTCAAAAGAACAAATATCAGTCTGTATCATATGATAGATTACATTCGTAGCGAGGGGCAAAGTCTAAACCAATATCGACTGGCTTGTTCATTTGGTCTGCCATCTGGAATTTTGAACTTACTCTTCCTGCTTTGCCCACGAAAAAAATCTAAGCGAGTTCAAGAGAATGATTGCCAGATTCATTCTCGTTTTGGTGTTAACTGATTTAACTTTCCTCTTAGCGGAGACGGTAAGCTGTTAAGTTAGGAAAATTACATACAATTTACGTAATATACTATTTTTGTGAGTACATGTACTATAGGCTTAGCTGAGGCCTTATGGGCCACTAAGTCGCAAGGAGTTAGGTGAAGGTGAAGTCCTCAGCAATTCTCCCATTCAGTTAATTTGCAAAAAACCAATAGTCCGGGTAATCTTTTATAGTTTAAAGTACCCTCAACTCTAGGTCGTGCAAACGTAAGAGAGGAAAGTAACGAAGGTATAAAGTATCCAAATCACTTTGACGACTTAAGGAAAAAAAAACAAAAAGGTTCCAAAAAACCCAGCCAATCTATAGTTTACCTTTTTTTATTTTTCTAATGAGGATTCATTAATTCAGCATGTTGCAATCAGCGGATCAGATCTTAAACCTTTGCAAACAGTTGGTAATGCTATTGCCTAACGCCAGTACTGTCGAACCTTCGGTTGCGACCACTTCTCCTCAGTGACCAGTTTTCCAAAATACCAAAGATTTCCAAGTCAAATCACTATATTTGGGACCTCTCGTAAGCGACCGCGGCCATTTTTAGAGCTAGAGGTTTGAAATTTTCTTTTGCTTTTAAACTCCCGTATGCGACCACTTGACAGATATTGAGTAATAAGGTGTTGTTCCGTTCGCCTTAAAATGGAGTTTATCAGAAGCGAACCATGATACTCTGAATAACTACTTTGAAAAGCTCAACTATTTTTGAGGCTGCTAAAAGTGATTACATGGGTTTACATGGGCACTGGCATTGGTTTAAAGAATTCAATGGTTGCCTGAAAAGTAATACTTATTTTTAGATCGCATAACGTTTTTGGTCGTTGAACACATACTGAACGCTACAGAATGTTACTGAACACACTGGATGTTTCGCTATCGAGTTCCCCCCAGCAAAGTCTTCATTCGATGTTTACCATCGAATCTTATCTTTCCCGTACGTGTTTTTATGATTTATGTAACCAGTAAACTATTAAACCTCAAAAATATATTCATTTTTCTCCTTAAATAATTGCATTCATAACTATCGAGCTATCCTTTTTTCCGAAGGTTGAAATCGACAATGGCAACAAGGAAGTCTCAGCAGGTAAACACATCAGCTACACGCGTCGGTAGAGCTAGGGTCACGTGACAGGAATACGTTGCCGGCCTTGTCCTGCACGTAGTGCCATTTTGTTAATGCTTAATGCACATATTACTGGTAAATTCCCCTAAGTACATCAGTACTGATGCGGCAAACTTAGAATATTAAAAAAGAATGCGTTAGAATGAATGCTCTTGATTGCCAAAATTTTACGAATCATGCAAAATCTTATCTGTGCTTGGTGACTTAGACGATAACATTTTATATTGATAAAATAAAACTCCTCGTTATATTATCAAATAAACCTCTTGGAATCGAATAAGGCATTTATTATTCTACTGCATTTTCCTGTTATTGAGCTCCAAAATGGGACACCACTAACGGTATAGTACAGTCTCCATCGGATGTGTAGCGTGTTCTCTTGACCTTACATGGTTGAAATGACGTCATAGAATGCGGAAGAATAATTAACGAATAAAGAAGCCTGGACCGTGCTCTGTTCTGTTGTAAAGTAGGCAGGAAGCGGTAGGGCACCAAAGAAGTGCACGGGGAACCACGAAACGTCGACAAGCGTTTCTCCCTACTTCTTGCAGCTATGTTTATAGCAGACATGTAAGCTACATGTACAAATAACTCCGGTTTCAGTTTCGTTTGTCTGAGTCATAGGGGACGTTTAATTTGGGTCAAATTTTGTCAAAATGCAGAAGCAAAAATGAGAAATTCAGCTTACCGTAGCTTGCCGTGCACCTGTTGTCTGAAAAAGCACGCTGTTTCAACCCGTTCGAGGGCACGTTACATCGAAACTTTATTAGAGTTGGCATGCAATTTTCGACGCATTTTTACATACTACTCAGTATTGGGTTATGGATGTCACCTTCATAATACGACCAACTTATGAGTTCAACGGCTCATTTCACATTTCACCTTTAAAACAAGAAGACAACACCACCAAAAACAGTACCCTTCAGAGAATAGACTAATTGCCAGGTGAACAATATTTGTTATAAATGACAGGCTAGAATTCTGGAAGATCTATAAATTTAAAGTAAAGTAATAGGCTCTATGAGAGTTTTGTGAGATAAGATAATGTTTTCTTATCAGGAGACAAAAACTTCGTTTCTACCAAGAGAGGAGTGATCGAGTTTGGTATCATGATTGGCTGCGCTACTCGAAGAAGTGCTTTTGATTACATTGGTTATGGCTGCTGGTGTGGTATTGGTGGAAAAGGTACCCCAGTTGACAGTGTGGACAGGTGAAAACGTAATTTTTTATACCTGGTCAGTTGTTATTATGACGTGTCTATCGTTTTCGGAGTTTAGAGTCCTCCTTCTTGTACCTTAAACGGAACACAAAAGCAATAACTTCAGACTTTTTACTTGTCGATGCATAATTCCTTCTCCGCCTCCTCTTCTTCTTCCTCTTCCTCCTCCTCCTCCTCAGTCCTCTTTCTCTGCCTCCTCCCTTCCTCCCTTTGTTTCTCCCCCCATTCGCCAACTCCTTTTCCTCTACGGTAATTTGTGTCGTTCTTTTTCTTTGGAAAAAGATCTATATCTTGGGCACAACAAATGGAGGATGTTTTTCAAAGAAGATGTGTCTCATTACACGCTCATCTCAATCCCCGCCTGTATGAGATCTCCGCGATCTAGACAGACATAACTAGTCCCTAAGCGTTCTTGGCTTCGGAGAGCCTGGACGTCATCGAAGAGCACTTGCTGATGACGGGTTCTCTTGCCCAGTCCTTCAAAACAACGCGCTGACAGGGAAGCAAGAGAGAACACCAGGACTAGGTTGACCCAGACACTAATAGCCCAAGAGATGCATAGCCCGGCCACGCAGCAGGCTATAAGAAGGAGGCAAAATATGGGGTACGCTCCGGTCATACTCCTCGCGACCCGGATGTGCTCGGGTACTGAGAATCAAATGAGCTTGGCAACACAGAAAAACAGAAACACTAGTGCCACGTCATAACAATGGGATGTTTCTCCTCAAATTGTGAACCTCACATCCGTGGAGGAGGGAGATGGCAGTGAGAAGTGATTAGACACGTCTGTTACTTTAAAGTTCACAAGCATCTTCTGATTTTGTCTCGTTTCCGCAGGTGTTGTCGAAGTCATGACCTGTGCTACGAGAACACCAAGGCGTCCAATGTCTGCCCTTTTAACCTTGCAACTTACTTGATGCCGTATTCAACAAAAAGCTGCACAATCTGCGGTACGTAGTAATTACCTTATTATGATATCCTCAGCTAGCGATGCCAAACCAAAACAAGATCCAATCATTCATATATAAACAGACAACCAAACGAAACGAAAGAGCGAAGATAAGAACAAACGATCTAGTAAATGAATGAATGAAAAAAAAAAAAATTAATTCGCATCGGTAAGTAAGAAAGCGAGCAAGTTGGCCAGGAGTAAACTGACAGTGAGGTAGGGAAAAATTAATGTATAAATTAGTGAGAGATCCGCAGTGAGAATTGTCGGGATGGGAGAATGAATGAATGAGTAGGTGAATGAATGAAGAGCTGACCTGAACGGTTTACTTTTATATCTCATTAAATGATGATAAAGACGTTGTTACTTGTCACCTGTAAAATTGACTAGACTTTGAATAAACGAATGAATGAATGAATGAATACTTGGGGAGTGAGTGAGAGACCTTTTTAGCTTGGACGTTTATTTTCCCATTATACAGACCGCTAAGTAAAAGAGGTAGCGCGAAGACGAGTAAGTGAGTAGCAGTGATGAGAAGGACCCTCTTTGGCTGCATTTTTTTGGTTCGGGCTTCCCCCTTTTAAAAAGAGGGGAAGCGCGAACAAATAAATGCAGCCAAAGAAAAGCCCATTGTGTATTATGCAGGATTTGCGGAGTCCCTTTGACTTCCAAAAAGTCTGCTTGATAACTAAATCAAGTAGCGTAAAATAAATTACGAAATGGCGACTGTTATCAGCAACGTGTTAAATCTGCGTTAAATTCGTCGAACCAAAACATCACACTGTCCTTATTGGAAAGAACCCACGTTCCCTCCACACCGGTTCCCATGCCTGGTGAGAAAGCCCATTCTCACCCTGCCCTCCCCTTAACCCTTTTGAACACCTCTGGACCAGCCACTGAGCAAGACAAGCGAGATCCCCCGGGGAAGTACTCCCTTATATGGGCTATATAGGTATATGCGGCCCCAAAGGGTATGGTTTTTCAGCCGTTTTGGTCATAAATAGGGAATTGATTTTGGCCGTTCTAGACTAAAATAGGGTATGGTTTTTGCACTCTAGTCTTGAATTGGGTACGTTTTTATAGAAGCTGCTTTTTTATCATTATCGATAAGACCTTCAACAAAATCCCTTCATAAACTATGTTTAGGGCAACTGTGCCAGCTGCAACAGTCATAAATAGGGTATCGAATTTTTGTTCAGGTCGTAAATGAGGTAGGAAAAATCGCAGATTTTGGTCATAAATAGGGTAAGGGTTTTGGGAAGCGGGCTAGAAACCCCCACCCAATTTTTCTGGGAATACTCCTCCAGGAGTGAGACCAGGGTGCGATTGAGTGAATTATAATAAATGAATAAATGGTAGAAACAATTTAGCACTTCCAGTCAATTTTCTTTCCTTTTTCTATAGAACCAGCTTCCTACTACTGGTTTTGGGGCAAATGTCGTAATGCTCTCTGCGAATGTGATGCCACGGCCGCCAAATGTTTTGCCAGCAATCCTTACCACGAGAAATATAAAGGTTACCCGCAGTCGAAATGCTAAAAAAGACGTGTTCTTAAACATTGGATGAACTGACGAAATAAAATCTACACTGAACCCTTGTCTTGTGTACATTTATTGTAAAATTACTATCCCGCAACAAATAAAAGCACGTAAATATGGTGCGAATCATTCGTGCAATATATGTTTGCAAAATATTAATTTAGCCTGCTGTTTGTACAATAGTTTGAACGGATTGATTGAGTGTGTCAGCCCTTATAAGTATCAGAGACTAAGGCTATACCTGTCCTTGCGTATTCCAGCAAAGAATAACACTAATAATATATACAAAAAAAACTGACTTTGCTGACAGTTGATCATTTGGTTGAAAACAACCACAAGAATTCCAGTATAACTTTTAACATTAGTTTACTGTGTAGCATGCAAATAAAAAGCCCAGCATAATGGAACTTAAAAGCAGTTAAACGAAGTTCAACATCTCATGGATGAGTACACACTCCTTTATAAAGGCATTAGACGAGGAGCTAAGAATATTCAATGTAGAGCCAGATCTAGAGCGGTTTGTTAACAAAGTAGACGTTCCTTTATCTAACGTTTCCTGTTTTTTTTTTAATACTGTCCCATAACTTTGATTCGTCGCATTAAGACAAATGTAAACGTTTTGCGAAACACAATAACAACGACACGAGTGACTTGGGAAACAAGAGCAAAGCCACACAGGAAGACGAGTAGCAAAGGTGCTATTGCCAATAAACAGATCTCAACTTGCTGCAGAACGATCAGATCTCTTTCCACAGAACCTTGTGGCGCTACTCCAGCGGACAGAAAGATGGCCTGAATGAGATTTATGGTTGCTATGACAACTAAACAAGCGAGTGACACGGCTTCCAAGATGTTTGCCCTCTGGTCTCGGAACGGCCGGGTTACCACGTGCCAAGTGAAAACAAGTAAACAGGTCATGTCCATGAAGAACAGTCGGAGAAGAGGATCTGGAAAAAAGACCTGAAACGAGAGAAGCAGAAATCGTCGGCCAATCATAACACTTTCCCAGTACAAGGAACCAGTTTGGTGAGACCTTGGAGGACGAAACGGATCGTGTAACACTTTTAACACCTCTGCACTTGACTCGCTTGTCACCTGATGTCGATTACGAGTGCAAACGAGTTTCTGAATAAGCCACAAACATACGAAGCCCAACGGAAAAAAGCACGCTCCGATGAAATGTTCGACGGAGATCAACTGTCTCTGAAGTTTCATCGCTCCCCAGTAGATGACTGCTATGAATGGAAGAAGACATGCAACGACATAAACAATGAAACCGTACTGCCACCATTCCAGGCATTTTATGTTCGCGTCATAATACAATCTGCTCTCACCCAGAACCTGAACACACGTTAAAAGCTTCAGGGCAGTGTTGGCCAGTGTTGCGTAACCAAGCAACAGCGTTTTCAGCGTAGCTGCATAATACGAGGCCATTGTTAGGCGTGGTCGACCCGTGATTTTATTGAAACAGAGATGCATCAGTAGCATTACTTGTATATTGAACAGCGTGGCCAAGACTCCCAATGCTGGTAGCAGCTCCTTAGTCACAACGGTTAGTCCAGCCAATGGACAGCCGAAGTTTCCTCGTGAAACTTTTGTTTGGAAATTAAATAAACCGGTGATAAAGGAAATTAATGGCGCTTCTTTAGCTATTTCAGTGAAAGATTCCAAAGTTAGGTAGCTCGCGATCTGATAGAAATAAAATGTGATCTTTGTGTAGCCTTTGTTGAACTTGTTCGGTTGATCAATTTCTTGATATTCCATTCTGCTGCGAGATCTTTTACACCACAGCGTATTCTCAACAAGGAATTGTATAATTGGTGGGTTATAAATGAAAAACAACGCCATTGCCACAGTGTAAACCGTCATCACCAACCAAATCCAAGGATCTTGACACTCTTCACTTGGTTTGCATTTTTTGGAGAACAGAGTCTCGGAGTATCCCGCCATGCACCTGCCACACATGACGCCATCTCGGTTGCCCCGACAGCTGTTGTAAACTGATAAGTTTGTACCCCGTCTTTTGATTGGTTTGCAGTAATGTGGTGGACAGTGAACGAACGTAAGCGAACCTGAGTTATTTGAGTCAGGATATCCCCAAAAGTTCGGTTTGGCTTCGATGTTGCGAGAACAATTTGCTCCATCAGGGCAAGGAAAGCAGAATGGATTAAATAACGAATCAACTCCTTTTTGAAACGGGGCGGTTATTTCTCCTCTCTGGAGGCTGTACAGACCGGGGGAGCACTGATGGCATGACAGTGTTATTACAGTCACTTGCAACTTGCAAGGGTGTTTAGCAAAAGGCCAAAGCATGAAGTGGGAAAAGTTATCAAATCTAAGCAAACTGCCCACTGCACACTGTAGTTTCGTAGAGTTATCAAGTTTGACGAGGCCAGATTTAGACACAGAGAACAAACGGTATGAGTCTTTTTCTAAGTCAGTTGTAACCCAAGCTGCTTGAAGACGAAGTTGGCCTGTACTCTCGGAATAAATCGATGTATCATGGACGAACGTCTCGCCAGTAAAAACAATTTCCTGCGATTTCTGTTTGAAGGTGGAATTCTCAATCCGGATGCTTCCACTTCCATCCGAAATACGAACATGTCCACCCCTATTGATAGCAAAGTTGTTCTCGAAGGTGCAATTGCGTATGGTGACGTTACCATTTGCAAGGTAGACACCGCCGGCCACTCGTCCGATGTTATCGACGAATGAAGTATTCTCGATAATTATCGTATTTTGATATTGATAACTCAGATACGACCGTGAGCAAATGCTTTGATCGAGGTTATCAAGGGGCAGGACTATTGATAGCGGGCTTGTTTCTGAGTGGTACTTTTCGGAGTAATAACTTCGTATCCGACGAAACGTGCTGCTTGTTATTGTCACTGTGTTGGTTGTATTGCTATTGAAAGATTTGAGAATCACTGCAGCCGAACCAACAAACTCCTCAATAAGAACGTTGCGTAACTCTATTTTGGATCCAGAGGTAACGGTTTCGTACAACTTGACCAACACCGCATTACATTCTTCCTTCTTTACATTCTTTTTCTCAACAAACTTTATCGATTCTAAAGTTAGCTGTAGATAACGGCTTTCTGCGAAAACATAGATGTCACCTTCCTTATTTCCACGAAACAGACATCTTTCGAAATGCAGCTTCATACTGTCTCGGTTGCTTTTGGATGACAAGCCATGAAAAGCTGTGCCAGTACATTCAGTTACGTTCACTTCCGTGAAATTGACACGACAGTTGCACACCACAGCAAAGGCCCGGCTATTTTTGTTCCATCGAGTTTGAAAGACTTCCACTGATCCGACACTGGACATCACAAAAACGCTTCCAAGAAGCATGTCGCTGTTATTAACAAACTTACAATTCTTCAGTTTTGTCGTAGCGTTACTTTGTGTCATCGTAGGGAACGGAGAGATGTAAATTGAAGATCCCACTTGTGCAGTGCCAGACATCCATGAGCAGAACCTAGCCCTAAATTGTACGAGTCTATTCTTAATTATAAACAAAGCACCGCCAGTACGATTGGAACGACAATTTCGAAACGAAACGTACTCGAGGTCGACGAGGACAAATCCAAGTTGGCTATTGACGGAAAACGCTCCGCCATTCAGGGCTGAGTTGTTTGTGAAATTTGATTTGCAAACAGTCACATTTATTACACCGCCGGTTACGTTAAACGCCACTGCTCCACCTCGATGGGCTGCTGTGTTTCCATTAAACGACGAATTTTTAATGAACACGTGACTTGATCTTACTGCCTGTATGAGGATACCTGCACCAGAGTGGGGCGCCGCCAGAGAGTGGCCGTTTATTTCAGAGTTGAAGACTTTTAGCTTTACTGCACTTGAGTCAAACTGAACGCATCTGATATTGGCAGCGTTTCCCGTCGATACTATGTGATCAAAAACAACAGTTACATTTCTTCCTTCAGAGAAGTACAGACCTTTTCCTGACGAAGCATTCAGTAAAACAGAGTTTTTGACGAATTTAACGCGCTGATAAAATTCTTTGGTTTCAGAAAATGAAACGTTGTTGGTAATCAGAGGACCTACATTGTTGGAAAATAATACGTTTTTACAAGAAATATTAATGTCTATATTTAGCATTAAAGTACGAGATGCGCCATATATCGAGATTCCACTTCCTTCATTGTTCGAGGGAGGTCTGTTTTGTATGAAGTTTACATTGTCCAAGTGGATAGCCGCTTGTGTATCGCTCTCGAACAGTGCCAGACGAATACAACCTGTGTTTTTATAGAACAAGGAGCCTTGAACAGCCACTGTCGCACTTTGGTGGAAAACCAGCTTTGTTTGTATTGGATTGAAACTTTGCAGGAAGCTACAGTTTACAAAGGAAACGGAAGAATCGGTGAAGACCATCGACGTGTTTGTAAACACAATGCTTGTGAAGTTAACGTCCATTTCTTCCTTCTTCGCGGATGGACCCGTGAAGCGGAGCAAGTCGTCACATGAAATGAAAGCCGACGAAGGAAATCCAATGATTTTCAGGCTGACTTTAACGTTTATAGTGTAATTTTCATCTTTTAAAAATTTGTTTTTCCCTTTTTTCTCAAGATTCATTATTCCACAGTCGTAGGGATCTGACTTAGTAAATGATCCATCCAACAAAATGCGGTCATTCCGGTCAGCCATTTGTATGCCTCGCGCAAGCGTTCTGCAGGGTTCATCCTTTGATCCACAATTGTAAGAATCGTTTCCGCGATGGCGTGATACATATACGTCTTTGTGTGCGAAGGCATGATACTCTATTTGTAAACAAAAAGAAAAGAAATCACCTCTTGAGATAATTTTGTTGGATGCTTTACAAAATAATTTCTACTAGTTTCTGTTGATTCTTGATCGAGGTTGATAAATGAATTATTTCAATCATTTTGGATACATTAAACAATCCAGAAACATTTTCCGTTCACTAGGGCTACAATCATGGTACGATTCGAATAAAAATGAAGCATTTTGGGATAGAATTCCGTTTCTGCTCGTTATTTTGACCGATTCAGGCAGCAATACCAATGCTTTCCTGCCGGCTGAGTTTCATCATGTGATTATAGAAATTTTGAGCAAGGTGAGTGAAAACGTCCCATGCTATAGCCAAATAAGCAAGTGTTTTAATGCAAGTCTTAAAACGTCAAAGACTGAGTCCCAAGTTTAATTCAAAGCAAAGAGATAATGGCAGATTCACCAAACCATTTTGAAGAGACTCAACAAAATTCGCTTGGTTACAAATACTGTTTTCTTCACTCACCTTGTTCAACGACGATGACGATAATAGAGATCAACAGTATTTCGTACAGAACACGAAACATTCTGGAATCGTACGTACTGACGCAGCCAAAGAAAATTCAAAACAGCGGAATCGTTTCCTTACCCTTCGATAACGAGCCCAGCCGGATAAAACTGAAATATTGGAACAGTCTGAAACAGTCGTATGACGGAAGGGTTTTTATTTCAGTTTCGCCGGAACAAATGTCAGTTTTGCTTACGTCATGGAAATGCTTTGTTCGTGTAATGCTCAACAAATAAGATAAGGAATAAAAAAAAGAAACCAAATTCTCCGAAGGAAAAAAAGAGACCGACTGGTACTGGTTTACCGATAATCTGTAACGCGGGAAAACCTTAGCAGCACTCATAAAAAAAAACGTTCAGGAAAGTAAGAACTTAAAACCTAGCATACACAACGTGATTAGGGCAGGTGCAGTGATTTACCAAAATATGGATTTCCCTGGGCCTATTGGGCCGTGTTAAGTCCCCCGTTTATCGGGTAAGATGTGCAACCGCCATCTTTACTTCCTACGGCACCTGTTAGCGATATGGAGTGCTATACTGCACTGTATAATAGAGTTATAGTTAACCCGCAATAAGTGGTTGCGGCTTACTTTTCCCGATGTTCTCAAATTAATTTGGCGGTGTCAACTAAACCTGTTATAATTTCTCGTCGTCTGTTGATCGATAGTAGACCATAAAGTTATTACCGTTTCTCCCTCCTTGACACATTATTTATACATCAAAATAAAATGAAGTGAAAACCGGAACTTGCAAATGACTTCAACGGAAGTTATAATTTGCTGAAGCAGATTTGAACTAAATTTACCCGGGCAAACTAACAAACAGTAGCCGTCTTCTTCTTTACATCCCAACACTACGCCCAATCATTGCAAAATTGCGCGAAATATGATTTTGAAAAGGGCGGGATTTTATTGTCAATATCACATCACCGGATCAGGTGTAGGAGACAACAAGCAGAAGACGCAGTGACTAGTTAGCGTGCTGGCCGACTATGGAATCGAGCGGTCCCAGTTCGAGGCCAGGGGCCCGTTTCTCGAAGGTCCCGAAACGTTTTCGCACCCGGAAAGCCGTGGCAAAATCTTCAAACCTTATGATTACAGAGCTGTTTTATTCACATATTCTTAACATGAAGAGAGGTTCTCTTCATACAAAAAGTTTCAGGCGTTTACATCTCTTTGTTTTTAGAAACAGATTAATTAAAAAAAAAAAACAGAAACAAAAAAAACGCTTTGCTGGCCCCGGCGAAAAGTTTCCAGGGCTTTCGAGAAGCGAGTTCCTAGCCGGAGCCATTGCATTACTTCTTGGGTCAGAAATTTTACTCTCACAATGCATTCCTCACCCCCCAGTTGTATAAATGGGTACCGGGGGGAGTTAAATGCTGGGGGAGGGAGGTGTTGGGGTGAGGGTGGGGTAATCCTGCCATGCGTCAGAACCGGGCGTATCCAGGTGGGAGAAGAAGTGCTTATCCCTGTAATTCAACGCTGTTTAGAAACCGGGATAAACTATGGAGGGCCGACGCAGACTTACCAGCTTATTGTCACAAGTGAGACGTGCCGGGAAGCGATGTGCTCTGCAGTCATGTGTACACAACGTACAGTAAAAGATGGATAAAGAAAGCAAGACACAATTCAAACGACAATCAACCGTTTAATAATAACGATGTAAATTTAAATGCCATGAAACGTGCCCCTGTCCGATTCCATTACGATGTGAGGGGACTACATGGTCTCACAGTTTCCTTGCCTACATAGCCAGCTCAGTTAGTTTAGGAGCAATGCATATACACTTTCACTCAACCATTTAAGATAAGAATATATAGGTTAAAAAATTGTTAATCAATTAAGCTGAGATACAAAACCAACTTGAAATTCGAGCTCTGAAAACTAAATTGCTTGGGGAAGTTTTTTGTATAAGTCGTAAAATACAAACTGTTTTGTGCCAATCAACGTATACAAATGTAAAAGTTGATAATAAATATTTTTTTCGAGCGATTGCCATGCAAGTTCTAACCAGTAGTCTTTTCTTCGGTGCTGGATAAGTGAGATAAAATATTTTAATACACGCGCTCCCGATGTCAGTGGTTAAATAAGACTAAAACTGGTTTGTAACAAAGCACGCAGGACTTGTGACAAAGAAGAGTGTCTACAAAGGCGAGAGCCGTCCGGTCAATTACTTTTGTAGCCGACAAAATGCACGGATGAGGCCTTTTTCCTGTTGTATGCATAGCAGCTGAGCCATTTTACAAGAAAACTCTACTTGGTCTTGTATGCGCGGAATAAATGACGTCATTCCTGCACCTTGGGTGAGGTGGACTAAAACTCAACCTGCTCTCTGCTCCACAAAAAGAGAATTCGATGACAGATTTTTGTTTCTTTCTATGTTTCTATGTCTTTCTACGTTAACACAAGTCTACCTTGCCATAAAATAAAAACAAGAACACAAGTTTTGAAAACAATACATTGCTTGCAGAACTTTTAAATCCTTTTTCACTTCAGAAATCTCAGAAATGTACTGATCGGGAAAAATGTTTCACGTAACTCACGACACACATTTCAAATTCAGACGAAAAAGGAAAAAGGCTTGGCAATTAAAATTTAGGTTGTGTTCAGTTGACCTAACTTCTAAGTAAGGATAAATAAAACAAACTCGGCTTCCCAATTAAATCGTTTGACTCATTGCAATTCCCGAGTGAATGGCGGTTTTTATACTAAAGAAGTATTATCCGTTTGGACGAACTTGGCCAAACATTTGAAGTTCGTCTGGTTATGCATCTCTAGTATAAAGACGGGCACACTCGGGCACGGGGACGTGTTATGCATCGAGACGAACTATTTTTCGTAGTGCGTGCGTCATTCAAGACGCATAACGAAGGATAGTTAGTCTCGATGAATAACGCGTCTTGTGCCCATCTCTATACTAGAGACGCACAACCAGACAAATTACAAATGTTTACCCAAGTTCGTCCACACGGATAATGTGCCTTCAGTATAAAAATGGTGAGGACGCATTATCCGTCTGGACGTATAATGCGTCTTCTAGTATTGAAACGGCCAATGTATTACAGGCATTCGGTCACTTTAAGTCGCGTCGTGGAGAAAACGGCTTGTTATGCAAATAACCATGCTCTCATCCTTCTCCTTTCCTAGCTTGTAAAAGCAAATGAAAGGCAAATGAAAGAGTTGTTTCCTAGTCGTCACTCCAAACCGCAAAACAATCCAGGGGTTGGATTCAGTAATCAACAAGCGCAAGCCTTGTTAATCGACAAACAGAAGGAATCGCTATTTTGCAGTATCCCGGAACATATTCTTAATCCGGAATGAGGTTTATCAAAAGCAACCATAGCGAGAAATAAGCAATTAATGACGAAGACAACACTAAGGACGACGACTACTAAAAATGAATTCATATTTTACCTTTGATTTTCGCCATTCCTAAACATGTTCGACGATCGGTTTAAAAAGCAGCTCAACCGAAATATGTAATACCAGCGATCAATTCCAAAAAGAAACACAAAAAATTCGCCGTCGTGGCTCACGTTCTCCAAAATACGCAGAGCTTGAATTGGTCATTTCACGTTGTTCAGTTTTGTAGAGAATTGCTTCATACATTTTATGTAACGCACGTTCATAGGCATTGTTTTGCTCATTAAACCCTTTGTAATGTGACGTTCTCGTTACCGTAACCGTCGTGGTTTCCTTAAACTTCCTAATTATCTGGACAATTCCTTACATAGGATTTTTAAAAACAAAATGTAACCTTATTTTCTCTGTTGGACACACGGAGAATTACTAACCCTAAGGTGTAGGACACCGGATCAGGTGACCCGGGTTCAAGCGCTGATTAGGGTTCTTGGAAAAAGACTTTAAATCAGCTTTTAGTGTTACGTGGATAGGACATCTTTCGACCATCTTTCGACATGCTATATAAAACTGTGAAACTGGCAATTTTTCCAGCTATCAGAGGAACAAATGACAATTAAATGATAGTTACTGACCTCAAATTAATGAAGAAGAATGTGGACTTTGCATGTTTCCCGATTTACGGGTTAATTCAAACGATTTTAGTGTAGTCGATCAGCTCTCAAAAGTGACTTCCGGTAGAAAGACGTAAACATTCAAAACAGTCTATTCGTCTCTCACAGAAAGAGTTCTTGATACTCCTAGCCTTAGTCTGATGTCAAATAAATCCATCTTTCGCGACTAAAAGCTGCGTTCGACCTTAAAGAAGTCAGTTGTGTTTACATTTTTGACGTAGGCCAGGTTACATAGCACGTCGAGAGATGGCATGTTGAAAGATAGTCGCTATGCACGTAACACTGAAAGCGAGTGTAATTCTCACTACGACTCTCCTCACCCAGGTTGATAAATGAGTACCTAGCAAAATACTGGGGGTAACTAATGAGTATGCAGCACGCCATATTGGGCTAACGCTATTTTTGCTCCTGGCTGAGCGGGTAACATTGGGCGAGAGAGAGAAAATACGATTACTAAAAACCCACACAAATGGCTAAATTAAATTGATAATACAGCAGACCAAGCAATGTACGTATCCTCGAATAACAGTTCTTAACTCCAGCTAATTTGGATGCAACCCAATGAATGTCACTTCCGAGTCCTTTTCTACAGCAATAGCTGCGATATCCCTGGTTGAATACATGGAGCAGGTCCCGTTATATGAGAAGCTGAAGGCATCACAAAAAAGATCTTCGGTACAGGTAGAGTTACAACTGCCCTGATCCATTCTTTCTGAAAAGTAGGCGTTTCCCTCAGGCTCCAGTTTAGCGTGAGTCAGATGCACATCCTGCAGTTTTGAAATGAATAGGACCAAATCTGATTGAGTACCATCGCTGCCATTTCGCTTCGTCAGGTTTAGATGAACGTTCACATTTTCGTCTAGTGCGCTGTAAAACTTGCACAAAGAACTTGCATGGGGCGGTTTATGGACACTGTACGTCACTGCAGTGCAGTTAGGATCTTGCAGACAAAATGAAATGCAGAGAGATTTGTCTACCTCTCGGAGATATCGGTAACCTGTCAGAACAGCAGACTGAATGAGTTGACTAATGGATGTTATCTGTAAAGATGACACTGAAAGGGATGATACAAAAACTTTGCTCTCCAGAAAAGATTCGTTCACGCAACATTGTTCTTAGGAAAGGACACTAGATACGTAGAAATGTGTATTCTGGATAAAAGCGGTCTCATGTTGCGATAAAATATGCTTAGAAGTCTGCGTTTCCTTGTATGAGCGTGACTTTCACAATAAATTACGTTTTTTCTCCTAGGGACTTTGAAAGGTTTTGGGATATCGTTAATAGTCAGCGAAATTAAGGTTAGATATCGAATAGAAAAAAAAGTGTGTTCCCAAGGGTGCCATGATGTATTTACAGTTAAGTAGAAAGGGAAGGATTGGCAAGATATTATGTTAGTATAAGGCTACTCCAGCCAAACTGCAGCCCGTCCCTAAAAAAAATCGTCAGATGTAGTTTAATTTTGTCTTCAACGTAAAATGACAAATGAAACAAGCAAATCATACCTCTTCCTGTGATATCGATGCCTGCAGCTTCAAGATGAAATCTGGATTCACACGAATGAACGGTTCCTTTCTTTTTCATTAATTGGCAATATTTCTGAGAAACATTGCTCAGTTTTTCTCTTACTGCCGTGTAATCAACTCCTCGTGTCAGGTGTTGGGAAAACTGTCCAGTGAACAAGTTGTCGATTTCAGAGAGCGAATACAGCATAGGAACGGGATTCTGTTGCACAGACGACGCCCAAGTCATAGCATCGCCATTTGCAGGTGGGGTGGAGCCCACGGTAAACGTGGTCGTCTCGACAGCCTTTGAAAAGTTCGATGTTGCGTCGCTTTGTTCTTTGTCCAGAGAAAATCCTCCGCCAATGCCGAACAGCCCCGAATAACTTGCCTGGACTTCTACGCTTATTTTGCTTTTCTTTAAAGACTGATAAGCTGTTTGGCTGACCTTGTGCTTTTGGACAAACTTGGCTCCAAACGTTACATCGGTAAAGAAATGAGTTCCATAATATTCAATGAATTCGAGGACATCTTCGTCCTTCGCGTCGGCTAGCTTATTGGCCGAGGCCAGAAAGCTTGGATCAAAAGGTGGGGGTTTTTTGAAATCAACCATGCTGTAATAGTTCTGACACTCAGCGTGGGACATGACGTATAAAAATTCGCCAGTTGACATTTCAGATGAATCCTTGTTATAGCTGGCACTGGCAGAAAATTCAAAACCCCAGCCACCACCTGTGGATCAGAAAATTGCATCTTTAGTGGCTTTTTAAGTTTTGAGGGCCTTAAAAATTTTGTTGAACATGTCAGTCTTTCTTTGGGGCTAGTTAAGGTTTATCCACTAGGCCACAATGTTTCTCTAAATCTATAAGCTGTTGGACTTTATGAATTTTCTTGTGGCTGAGTTGTTGGAAACTATCTATTATGGCTAATTTTGACTCATTGGTTATCACAAGAATCTTAGAAACAGAACTTTCTTCTGAGATCAACAGGTTTAATTTACCTTCGACTTTAGCTTGAGCGCCAAGATGTTCAGACATTTCTTGCTTATTTCGAATCAATTTGGACTCAAACGACACCACGCAAGACTCGCTGGGGATCACAGTGAAGCCTTGAGGAACAACGTAGCGACAATCCGAAGTTTGTTTTGGTTGTGAATAATTAGCGCTGAATATAGGGTGTCTAAACCCGGGATCGCGCCCGTTAGCCAGCGGATATCCGTAAAGGATGTCATAGCCAAGAAGACTGTAGTCTAAATCAGGAAAAGTCTTCTTCCAATGTGTTTCACTGGTACAGTCTTGTACTTGCACGTCCATTCGTACTCCTGAAATTTACAAGCAAGCAGCCCACATAAGCAGAAGAAATAAATAAAAAAAACCGATACCGAGATTGTTTCTATTGATTATCCCCCTGATTTACCCTTAGTATATTAACAGAAAATTTCCTCCGATGTTAAACCTCTAAATGTCCCTGACTATATTTCCACGTTCATGCTGTTAACGAAGTTTGACCTCTGGTGACTTTCTGAGCAGGGACGCCTTTAAGGGCGAAAGCGCGACCCTCCTCCAAGATTACTACTTAAAACACCAAAAAGTTCCAAAATAATTCGAAAGTAGAGCATAGTTCCAATATCCAGTTTTCATTTTACACACCGATTCAGTAAAGAATGCAAAAGCTGTTTAGAAAGATTTATTTATACGAACCAAGAGTTATCTAATCCCTTACCAAAATCGTAGTCCGTGGGATCCTTCTCTGCCTGGAACAATGTTCTCGGAAAGGCCGACAGGTTGAGAGTATCAGGGAGTTTAGATCTGAAACAGTAGTCAACGTAGACATGGCAAGTGGTCGGAAGCACTAACGACATTAGAATATGCCTTATCTTGTTTGTCCAATGATGCTCATACAGATACGAGAAATTAATGTATTTTTCTCATGATCAAACTGCATTTTGTTGGTTTGCCATCAGTGAAATCTCTTTTTCATCATGACAAATAAAGCTCTTGGCATGAAACACCTACAAATCAGCTTTCTTTCCGACATAATAGTTCTTCTAAAAATACGTTAACAACATTTTTCAACTAATACCGTTGATTTTCACATAGACATTTGCCCTTTCCACTCGTATAAAACTCACCTGGAATGTGGGTAAAGAGTCATCACTAGACCTGCAACAATTGCTACAACCACAGCTAGCAAAACTGACAGTTTGCTATGTTTCTCCAAGTACGTCTGCATATAAAAGGTAAGGGAAGGTAATGTAAGGCAAGTAAGGTATGGTATGTGAACTGAGGGAGCTCAAGGTGAGGTGGGGTTAGGTGAGGTAGGGTAGAGTAGGGTAGGCTTTGATATGTTGGCGTATTCTAAGGAGTAGAAGGGACAGGAAGGGAAGGTGGAAGAAAGGGATGGGAAGGCAACTGCGCCAGAAATCAGTTTGATAATTAATCTTGATTCATAAATATCGCTGGGTTCTAATATGTTTAGTGAACGAGTCAGTCGAACGATTTTTTTCTTGGAGCTCCTTTGTGTTTGCGGTGTCCCACGCAGATGATCTCTTTTCAATGGGTAGTTTTTCTCCGCTTTGCACAGAAAAGTAGAGAAAGAGAAGAACGCTTTTTGGAGGACATAAAAAATTTAAATAAGCAAGGGAAAACTAATGTATTTAGTTTTATCTACCTTGGTATTGTCTCTTATAAATCTTCCAGTGTACCCAAGTGTGCTCACCAACGAGTCGTAGAAAGACGAATTCTGAAGAATAAATTAGGTTAATATTGATGGAGTAAGTACTGCAAAATTTCAAGGAAAAAACCTAAAGAATTCTCGTCTTAAGCCGCTGAGATTGTTTATTTTGCATTGACAATAGTCCAAATCTTTATTGCAAACAAAGGTAGCTACCTTGTTTTGGCTGCTATCTTCGGGAATGCTCGCCACATCTCGTTTGACCTCCATCGTTAATTGTGCTTTTTTCTGAAATACAAAACATATGATTTAGTTTCGCTCTCTTCGTTGCTGTTGGGCTAGTTCAAAATGGCTGCGTATTGGCCAATTTCTTTGCTGCGTTGTTTTTAGGAAATTTTTATGTTAATGGAGAGATTTAGCAATGACGATGGCGACCTTTCGAAAAATGGATTTGTATTTTTTTCCAAAAGGGCACGGTAACGAAACCTGCAATCTGATTGGTTATTAGCGCGGTTCGGAATTTCCTATCTCTCACCACGGTCACGGTAACGCTTTCACAGAAAATAATCGTGTACTGACCATTGATCATATAGATAACAATAAATGACTTCCTCTTCCCATGTTCGAGACTGGCATTACAAAAAGGGGTTAGCTACCTCGTGTTGGTTGCCTCTATCAATAGTATTGACGGGATCTTCGTCTTCCGTCTTTAACTGGACCACTCCCTGGAAACAATGAAAAACAAACATGATATTTCCTGCTGTGAGAACTCCATTCTCGAATTAGGCAGCATCTATGACACCATTTGAGCCCCCTCGAGACTATAATTAACCGAAATAAATATCCCACTTTTAATAAGGTTTTAAATTGCGCTCTGAGTACAGAAATTATTTTTATATTTTTTAAAATCCATGGAAAAAAAGTTATCGCCGACTCAGACATGAACCAATACCTCGATCGCATATGGAAACGAAATACAATAAAATCGATTTACCGCCTTGCTTTTGTGTATTACTTGACATCATTTATAAATCCATATATGTAGAGTCAAAAGGAAACTATGACGTTTCGAAGTCATCTTGACTCCATTCTGAAGTAGAGAAAATAGCAGGCAAGATGTTAATTCATAGTGTGAAGTGTTCCTTATGAATATGTAGAGTCAACAATGAAACCAAAACTCGCCGGAATCGCTCTGAAACGGCCCAAAATGACTCGAAGGAAGTCAAAAAACATTTAAACACAAACTAAAAAAGTGATAAGTCGATTTTATTGCATATTGTATTGTATTTTTTTCTGTTACGTATTGTCAAATAATATTGACAGCTGCTAAGGAGCTTGGTTGGAGGAACACATACGACAAGATCAATGAACTCTGCATATCTTCAGTGTTGACTTGGTGACGAAATTTGCAATAAAAAGGATTTTGAAATTGAAAAGTCGTGCGACCGCAAATTTGCACAAGTCTGAAAAGATCACGAGAGGACATGATGCTGAAATTACTGAAGGATGTTTGGTCACTGTACAAAATACGGTAATGAATACCATCCATCCACAGAAGGACAGTTGGCCGCAGCGTCGGACGGAGAGCCTTACGGCGTAGGAGGTCTCTATTCTAAAGCATATATTTAGTGAGAAAGCATAACCTGAGAGTATAACGTTGTTGGCTTTGTTGGTTTTGGTCAAGTTAGAGGTTTTTCAGGACGAAATTTAAATTGTTTGTAACTTGTATTAGTGACCTAGCTTTTATGTTCAAAATGGCTGGGCATTGTCCCGGCAAGTTCGTTTTCGCGTTAAGTTCAGTTATGAAGCGAGACGCAGTCTGTAATCACGCTAAAAGGAACGAGGCCAACATAATATCCAACCATGTTGACAGGAACAAGCTTAGTCAATTTATTAATTAGCATAGAGAACACCGATCCTTTTTTGCCTAATCGCGATTGTTCGTTATTTATATAACAGTAGCGCAGCATATGGCTTTATTATAAAGACTGGGACTGAGAACTCCCAAATTCACGAATTTGATTGGCTGACTCGATATTGAAAGCGGTCTAGATTTTCCTATCTAGATCGGCATCTAGAGCGGTTATGTCTTGCAGTGAGAAAGTTGCAAACTAAAATGCAAAAATATTGAGCATTTTATTCTACCAATATTTATTTATGGAAGTGCCAAAAAGCGTCATGAGAAAAAAAGTAAAAAGGACGAGCAAACTTTGGCAGAATTAAGTTCAGCTCATCGCCGTTCGCAAGCAAAATGTTACATTAAACGAATTACACCAGTTAAATTAAACGAATTATATTGTTCTTGTTTGCCATATAATAAACATTAGTCGATCTGTATGGGAGAATCTTGACCGCGGTTGTGTGTACAGATCTCACTGCGTTCGGTCTGCATTCACGACCTCGGTCAAGATTCTCCCATACAGACCTCCTGCTCGGTTAATATGGGCTAAATGTAGCCCGCTCGCTGAGCTGGTCATGTAACAAACCACTGATAATTATCGACTGAGTTGCTTCGTTTGCACATGATACGGTTTTGGTCAGAGAAGAAAAAGTTACTTAAAAAGAATATAGGCTAAAATACATTGCGTTTTTGCCTAAAATTGAAACTGGTGACCAGCAAGCTCAGCACTAATCCTCTCCTCAGTGGGTTAATGGACCTGAAATCAAGGAAGTACGGAGCATCTCACGCCAATGGACGGCATAGATAAAATTCGAACTGGCCGTTGCAAAGCATGTATTCACTGATAAATGTAAAGTTCATCTTTTATTCAATTCCTAATCAGCTGTGAAGGTTTCCTGTGCCGTCCTTGATGTTTTTATACACCTACTCCAGGTTTCTCAAGTGGTGGTTTTTCTGCCATTCTAAATTTTTGTTTAATTGTCATTTTCAAAACTCATTTCCTCGAGGCAGTAGGTAGCCCTCGATCTAAAGAGTTGCCAAGCTCTTTAGTCCTGTCGCCGAACTATGGCTGCCGAGCAGTAGAGGTTCGCGAGTTTCCCGCATTCCACTTCAGTGTGTTCAAACAATAGCTCCAGAGCGAGGTTTGGGTGGATATTTTCATACATTTGCTCGGTATTTTTGTTCACCCTGACCTCGACTCGGCGCTATTGTTTCTTGGAATGCGGGAAAGGTCTATTGACGTTAAGCAATCAATTAACCGCAATCGAGCGTGTCAGGACTCCAAACCTATTCTACATCAAATGAGCTTGCTTTTAAAGCTCACATGATCCATAACCTAAGTGGTACAAGAGCATTAGGGGAGACACTTGAGATGTTAACACGCACCTGTATTACGGCACGTTCTCTGGTGTAGGCGCGTCACACCAGAGTTAACTCCAATATTTACAGTCTTTCGTTATTAGTGAATTGTCTTGCTCTCAAGCGCGTTAAGGCACGGCTTCTCTACTGGCAAGACCCCTCGCAAAATAAAACACTGTTACAATCAGTAAAACCTCGGAGAAAATCGCATTTAGGATGCTAAAATCTGTGAAACCTCTATAGCTGTGGTCACGTGACTCGTTATTGTTTTCATAGGTCCCGTCCATGCTACGCCGGACAAATATTTGAAAACGCAGCTTTATTTCTACGGTTAGGCCTACCGTCCACACCATAATCCATCACGGAAACGGAGCTTTTCGAAAACGCTCTTCAAACCGGAGATATTTGAAAACGCTGGTTTTGCGCTTTAATTTACTATGGACGGAAAACATTTTGAAAATGAAGCTTTTCGAAAACGATCACATCACACGCAAAATTTTCCGCGAGACAAACACACCACATTTAAAATTCATGCTATATATCATCTCCGCAGCCACTCTTGCGTTGACATGATAGAACTGTTGACTGAATCATTGCAGAGGAGTTGTCGTGTTTTCGATACATGTGTGCAAAAGCTAAATCAAAAATGTTTTTTTTTATGCAAAGATTTACTGCATAAAAACAACTGTTTATTAAATCCATTTTGAAATCACTGGTTATCCTTGCAATCTGATTGGCTCTCAATGGTGCGATTTATTCACGAATCGCACTATTTTTTGCTCTAAATCGCATCTTTTTCTCAGCCAATGAGAATGGGCCAGTAGAACATAACAACCCATCAGATTTCAAGATTAGTTTAAAGTAATCAATAAAATTTCAGGAAAATGAAAGGCAAAAAGCCACTGTGTGGAGATTTTTGCAAACACTATTGCCAAAACTTTGTTGTTATTGTAGCTTTTTTTCCAAAAAAATTGACAAATTTAATTAATTAGTTTCTGAATGACGATTATGAGCTCCTTTAGGCTGAAGACCTACTTTAATGGAAGTTCCCAACTTTCAGTGTCCATTTTGACGAATATTTTGGCGATTTTTCTTCAACATCTGCTCAAGATCCGTATGATGCTGAGTCCGGTAAAACATAAACAAACGAAAACCACACAACAACAAATTCAGAGTCATCTCAAGAAGGTAGATGTTTCCAGGTTCCGGTAGTTTCAAACGAAGCAACAAAACAGCTCAACTCTGTTGCTGTGAATAAACATAGTCAACATACGCCACACTGCACAAAATAGTGAATGGACGAACGTCTTACGAAGCCGGTGCCAGTCCCGCCATCTTGGAAATATCTTTAGTTAAAACAAATGGCGCTGCCAGAACTTGACAAGGTCCTGAGTATTGAGTCCTACGCCGAGGTTACAAAAAGAAACGGAGATGATAACGAGCTGGACCCTTAAAATCATACCACTGAACGGCATTTAAAAGAAAAAAAACGTACAATCCACTTGGCATAGTACACTCGAGGGAGTTTCACAACTCAAAAGAAATCGATCGCAGAATTACACAGGATATGCACCTTCAAATTTCTTCTCCAAAGACAATGAAAAGTCGCAGCCTCAACCACAGAAGAAAGGTAGCCCTTCCACAATTGATTCAGGCGACGAGAATTGCACTTTTATACCTGAAGTAGACTATTTTCGACTTCAGATCAGAATTGCTTGCTTCTTTGTCATGCTCGAATGAGTTTTCGTCACATGACATCGTTTTGCATACTAAATTAGACGTAAAGGCGTTTCCGGTTCCGCTTTTTTTAACAAACCGGCTACTGGAACAATACACCAAAAATCTAAAATTTAAGGCGATAAAATTGTGCGATTTCAAAATGGATCTAATAAAGTGGTAATTGAACTTCGTGTCGTGCAATTTTGGTCTGAAATCATACTTGTGATTTCAAATCGAACTCGCGCTGCGCGCTCGTTCGATTTTGAAATCACGCGTATGATTTCAGACCAAATTGCACTCCACTCAGTTCAATTACCATTATTAATCATTTCCTAGCCTTTAATCTGTTCAGCTTCAACTTAGTGAATTGTTCAACACATTAGCATGCTCCCTTTAAGTGAGCTTGCTTTGTTTAAATATATATGTCAGGGTTACGAGAAATGAAGGTACTCAACAATTCAACGAGAAATCAACAGCACGGCGGGGGTTATTTTGTAAGAGGTGGACAGTGAGGCTCTGATATTGGAACACTGCATAACTGAATTATTTACCGCCTTGTTAAAGCGAATATCAGTTGACATGAAACAAGACCAATAAACCAAAATTGGTAATAAAAATGGATGTATTACTCACCTTCCAATCCAATTACCCGTGGTATCAAACGAAGAAAAGATACCGACTATGCACGGCTATAGGCTTGGTGCAGTATTTGTGACTGCCAATATCACGAATATTGGCACTGACAATGGTTTGAAACTAAGTTGGAACTGATATCATATCTTTTACAATTCTGTAATCAATCAGCCAACAACGTATTTTGTTGCAAAAACCAGTAATGGGCAAATATACTGCAATTGTATTTGTCCTTGTAGTCGTTGGCAATTTGTGGCCATGTTCAAATGCAAGTGGCTTACAAGGCTGTGAGTGCAACATAATGAACGCTTGTGACGAGCATGGAAAACCTCAGCCTAACGTAGCTCAATACTTGCCAACGGGCGTGGAACAGTTCGGGTATGTCGTGCAAGTACAAAACCTGGCATATCTGTGTGAAGATGGTACAGTCGCCATCCTGTTTGACTGCAATAGTCAAATTTCACTTTACGCAGCTACTGTTATGACGGGTGAACAGCTCTCAGCCGCGAGCGCTGGCGCTAGACCGAAACGTTTTCGAGAAAGCGCAAAACTAAAGAGGAAATATCAACAAAAAGGCAAAGATTACAAATATTCCTCTAAGCGAGATCTTTGTTATAAAAACAAAGCGACCAAAAAACGTGCCGTTGATAAGAAATGGACGTCAGCTAAGAAAACAGTGGTCAAGAACACAGGAAAGGCTAGTGTTTGTCTACCAGCTCCAGACCTAAAAGCAGAGATACATAAAGGACATTTGATAGCGTCACAATATGGCAGAGGAAAAAAGGAGAGCATGCTGGCAACGTTTACCCACATTAACGTTGTTCCTCAGTTTGGACGCTTTAATTCTGGTCCATGGCGACAATGTGAAAGCAAGCTCATTACGTTGGGCCAAAATAACTGTGTTCAGGAGCCATAATCGGGGACGGAGACCGTAAGCGCGCGTCTTTACTAGTATTGGGGTTGTCCCCATGATATGGGACAATAATTCTACTTTTAGAACAAATTGCGCCATCGCCTGCGGCACACGCGCGTACATACTGCGAGGATTTTTGTGGATGTCGCGCGGGGGAAATGGCGTCCGAAATTCCCGAAATTGTTCATGTTTTTGGCCCACAACTCAACGCGTTTACGTCTGTTGGAATTTTTCTTAAGTATTTTCGTCGTAAGCTGCTCCAGTTTGAGTGAGGTAAGACAGTGTCGAATTTAGGTATGTTCCGCGTTAAGCTTATATATATCGCTGACCAAGTTGTGTTCCGACGGATGCTTCTTTTACATGAGCTGTACATTAGTGCACTTTAAATTTCACATATGTTGAAGATTAACAGCTTTTCCATTACACAGCAAAAAACTAGCTGGATATATTTTGATATAGCAGAGCTTCAGGACTTCATAGTTTCCTAGCTCCTCTTGCCACACGCTTGCGAGGAATTTAATTGCCAGTCTATCGCGACTGAAAAGTGAAACAAAATAATTGCTAGTTTGGTCAGTTTGAGGTTCGCCTGAATTGTAAGCAACGCTTGATGTTTCATCAAGGCCCAAAAACGTTACGTCCGTAGATACTGCTCAGTTTTATTCGTGCAAAAATCCAGTAAATTCTCTGTTGTCGATGAATGAGAGCGCCCGTCGATGCGTGTTTTGTAAACATGACAAATTGTACTTCCGCCGCACTTTCGTGTGAAAGCGTACATCGAACTCAAACAATAACTCTATAGTTTTTAAATATGTTTAAGATTGATAAATGTTTGAGAACATATTAAAAGCTAAGCTGAAAATATGTGAATAAAGCAGAAATAATCAGCAAAGTTACGATGACGCTTTCTTTAATCAACTTCGAATAACGATTTCGATTTTGTTGATGTAATAGATCAAAAACGAGTGCGAGTTTTTCATCAGGGGTTCCAAACACCGAGAAACAGATGAAAGCACGACGCCGAAGGCGGAGTGCTTTTATTGTTTCGAGGTGTTTGGAACCCCTGATGAAAAACGAAGCACGAGGTTTTGAGCTGGCTTCTCAAAGTAGCATGAGAATTTTTTTCGAAGAATAGGTAATTAGTAGGCGTGCTCAATAGGCTATTGTCTGTTTTTTATTCATATGGTAAATGAAATGAATCTTTTATATGCGGCCATGTGGGCAAGTTTTAAAGGTTGAATTTTTAATAAATTAACATTATGCCGCGTGATGGAGATCGAGTGGAGATCAGAACGTTTTCGAGTTCCAAAAACCTCTTCTCAAGAAAATGTTTTGGTGAATGATGCTGTTCCAGTTTCAACTAAGTATAAAAACAAGTGGGCTGTGAACATTTTTGCCGAATGGCAGAGGTTGAGAGAGGTTAAAGTTCCGGTATTAGATTGTGGCGGTCTCTTCAAGGACTACGATTTACACAATGTTACCGCTGTGAGTGTAGATATTGCTGGAATGGACGCTCTGTCGCTGAACTATTGGTTGTCAAAATTTGTGATGGAGGTAGCTAAAAAGTCCGGTGAAAGATACCCTCCGAAGTCTGTTTATGGTATCATTTGTGCCCTCAAGCGTTATTTGGAGGAGAAAAATGGATCAGAAGCTTTGAATCCCCTGGACGCTAGTGACAAAAGGTACTTGACAACTTTTAGACCGAATTGGTTAGTAATTTAAAATGCACTGTTTCAGGACTTTAATTTTGTGTGTTATTTTTTGAAGGTTTGTCCTTTTCCGACGTTGCTTAGATGCCGAGATGAAGAATGGCGTTCGAGAAGGGCTTCACATTAAGTGTAAGAAAGAGGAAAAGGAGTTTGTGAGCGAGCAAGAAGAAGCAGTATTCTGGCAAAAGAAATTGCTGGGAACTACATCAGCTAAGTCGTTATTGAACACGATCTATTTCTACAACGGAAAAGTTTTTGGGTTGCGGGGGGGAGATCACAGAAATATTGTTGTAAACAACTTTGAAATTGGTCCAAATTTTATTAAGTTTGAAGAAAATGCCTCTAAAACTTATCATGGAGGTCTTTGTGATCTAAAGTATGTGCCGCGAGTGGTCAAGCACGTTTGTCATTCTATTGAGGAAAAGCACGAGCCGTGCCTTGTTGAGATATTCAGATTGTATGTAGGGTTAGTTGAGACTCATGCAAAGGAAGTTACTGCATTTTACTTTAAGCCATCAAAAACTAGGTTCGCATTCGATAAAGTGCCCGTAGGCATCAACAGCTTGAACAAGATTTTGCCTGACATGTGCGACGCGGCAGGCTTTAAACGCAAAACCGCTCACAGTTTGCGCGTTACTTGTGTTTCCTCCCTGTTCAATTCTGGGGTTGAAGAAAAATTGATTCGCGAAAGGTCGGGGCATCGTTCTAATGCATTGTTGCAGTACGAAAAGCCTACAGAAGAAAATGTGTCTAAAGTTTCAAAGATCCTAGGTCCAAGTGTTCTTAGTACAACTACATGTTTTACCACAGAGAAACAGGATCAATTTTTAACGGATGTTGTTTTCCAGAAAGGAAAATTCAAAAACTGTATAATTAATGTAATGATGTCTAAGAAGGAATAATATGTTGCTGTATTGTTGTTGTAAGCAATGATTTAAGCGGGAAAAATGCTGTATTTAGAATTATAATTAAGACTGATTAAAATTCAAGTTTCTTGATCAGTGTCTTGATCAGTTTTTGAACTAATCTACCGTGTGTTGATCGGTATGTTCATTGGGTATCAACATACATGCACCTGACCCAATTGATGCGAGCTGATGGGGTCATCAGCTCATGAATAATTAATGAGTTTGAGAACGAGTTATCAAAACTCCTTGTCTATTTTCATTTTCGCAGTGTAAAACTTCACTATGCTTATGTTGAAGAAACACACATGATATAGCCTTTTTTGTGTTCGTGAAATTTGTTGCAGCATCTCAGCACAAAAGATAACTAAAGAAATCTTTGTCAAGATTTGTTGACGATTGAAAACACCGACTCGGACTTGAAAGTGCACGAGCTGCACTATGCAAATGAGCTAATTGTACGCGTCAGACTTTCCTTTCAAAAACTTTTGCAAACTCACCAAACAAGCAGAAACAATAAGAAACCATCAAAACAGGTTTTGGTTATGAGTAACCATTGTCTGAGAAACTCACAAATTAACTCGATACCCTGAGTAGAGAGTTTTCTTGCTATATTCGTAAGTCAGAACAAACGCAAAAACACACTCGTAAGCTTACAACTAGCGCGAGCAGATCTTATTATTCATTCCCAGCGCGAGATTGAAGTCTTGTTTTCGACCCTGAAAAACCCACCTTTTCCATTAGCTCAGAGCATAGAACTACGTATAAGCGCCCTGGTTCGTATTCCCTGCCTTATTCCCTGCCGTCGCTGTGAAAAATATGCAAGATAATCTCTCAAGGTGTCTCAACTCTCACCATTTGATCACGCAACGTGACGACATCCCCGCGAGAGCCCCCGACATGTGCGTGGATCCGTGCGGATATATGACGTCAGGATTTGTTCTAAAAATAGAAAAATTGTCCCATATCATAGGTACGCGCGGATCCCAAGGCTTACGGTCTCTGTCCCCGATTATGGCTCCTGCTGTGTTATGAGTGGAGCTCAGCATGTTCAATTGTTTATAGTGGTTGGTGCAATACCGTCGACATTTTACGGAGCCTCAGAAGCAAGATTTTTTGGTAAAGAAGGGTTCAGTGACTACCAGCAGGAAGACGACTATGCCGCGAATGTGCCTAAAGTGATGTGGACCGCTGCCTGCTGTACCTTTAAGTACAAGGATGATCAAGGAAACATTCAAACAGGCACAAGGAGTACCGCCTTTTACAGAGAAAATGACCCGGGAGATTCACCGTGCAATAAGATAAATATACCCTTCTTGCAATCATCTTTATTCCAAAAGACAACTGCAAATATCAATTTACTTCCACAAAATCCTCAGTGCTCCAATCCGAACAACTACATTCTACTGAAATGCTAGATGGGCAGGGCGACGAAGTGTAGGCGCCAGAAGATTTAGCCTGGCCGAGGAAAACACAGTCTTGTAGAGAATCTCTGGTGGTGAGGCTGACAGGAAGATCACGGGCCGCGAATCCTTCACATTTTGGTAGACTTGGGACAATTCGCTCTGCAGCTGAGCGCTTCTCAGTGCGCACCTTGGCCTTTGAGAAACTTAAGCCATTAAAAAGCTGCAAAAGTCCTCTTTGTATGATCTTTGTTATCGTCCGCAGAAACCAGTATCGAAAAACATGTACTCATGCACAGCGTATTTAAGATTCTTTAGTCCTTTAACCTAACGTTTTTATTTCTAGTTTTTGGCGGTATTGTTTCTGCCATACGGCAGAATTTCGAAAGTAATTTTAAGTTCGTCGGATGTGGATAAAAGACGTGATGTTTTGTTTTTCTCGTTATTCCAACATATTCCTGGCCTCGGCGATTCAAATTTTCCAGAAGGGCAGAGTTCAAGAAACAGACTGAATTAATAAAACATCAGAGTTTGCATTTAGCGTCCATCACTGCCATTTGCCTAATGTTGCCCAGTATTTTCAGAGCCTCGAGGCGTTTAATTTTTGCTCACGCTGTAAACACTTATCTATTCCGCAACCGTAACGAAACAGAACAGTCGCCTAAGGGGACAGCAGAATTACTCAAATTTTTGTAAAAATGTCCTCAGGCAATCACGTATGCTACAAAATAGACATTCTGTAGCATGTTCATTTTACCAAAATGACAAAAAAGGCTAGTTTCTTCAGTCTAAGGTGTCCGAGAGAATGACTTCGTCGTCGAGAGGGTGATTCACCTCATCTAGGCTCTGCAAGTCCGAATCACGTTCTCTAGCATAAAAGTATTTTGCCGATAAAAATCGTCACCACAGAAAGTAATATTGAAATTATCATCATGACCAAGGGCAGGTAGAGTTCAGCCTCCCGTTGACTTAGCAATAAAATAGAATATAAAATATTACACTGCTTGTAACAGAAAACTGGTATTATATACAGTCATAGAAAACGTCATTACTGGTGGGATTTACTTACCTTGAGTTTACTTTCACTATTAATAAAGCTCGTAGAATCTCGGTCCTCCATCTTTGAGGGTCCTCTGGCCTGAGGAAAATGGTAAAAAGAAAACCCTAGTTAATTATAAAGCTGTTTTTACCATCTTGGATCAGCATACTCGTACGAGCACTCTACGAAAGAGTTCGAAGACTTTATTTCAAGCAGTTTTCCTATCCTATCTTTTTTCTAGGCAGAAATGTTCTTTAATCTTCCACGGGAAAATGCTGAGTGCCTTCGGATAATCCTCGGTTGTAGACTGAATATCGACAAAAATTAAATGGGATAAGTTCAGGAAAATCTTTTAAGCATGCATCGGTAAAATATTCATCTTCATTTTCTTTTGCATGATCTTCACCCTTGCCATTCATTTCATCAGAAAACAGATTTATGCAGTAATAAAATATATCCACGTTTTAACTGGCCATAGCTGTTGCTAAGTTCGGCCTGGACATACATTTTTGGACCGTTGCGATTCGTAGGGAAAATTCTCTCAGCCAAGCGAAGGCGAAGCACAAGATAGGTGACCCATACCTTAATGGGGGACATCAGGAATTGCATAACATTGAAGTCATCTTTAGCAATAAGCGTCGTGCTCGAGGAAGCCAGCCACTTTTCAAAGGGCATGCCTTGAGTTGGGGGCAAACCCTTGTACAAGCTTTCCTTGTCCAAGTTTTCTCCTTCTTCGGCGACGACATACAATTCGCCATTAGACATAAAGAAGAGGAACCGGAACCCTCTCCAGCCCGTCGTACCAATAAGTTCGGATGTTCCTAACCAGTCGTCAGTCGGATCTGTGGGCGGACTCCGCTTATGAAGTTTGCCGTTCTTGAGACCGTATAAGATCCCCTCTGGATCGAAAAAGAGAAAGTCAAAGGAGGACCATCCACTTGTTCCAAGCAGTTTAGCGGTATCCAGCCATTGCCCCTGTGTGCTTGATTGGAGTGGTCCTGAATAAAACTGATCTCCTGTAACTCCACATAGCTTTCCTTCCAGATCGCAGAAAAGAAAATCAAACAGGTTCAAGCCTAATAGATCTGCATTAATGATGGCAACTAACGGAGCGTTATCTGACCAATCCATTCCCTGAGTAATAGGAGAGGAGGGAGGAGGCACTTTTACGAGTTGGCCAGCATGCTGGCCTCCCTTTGGTACCCCGCATAAGTCGCCATCTGGGTGGAAGAACAGAAAGAAGAATTCGTCCCAACCATTAAAGCCTATTTGTATCATTGAGTTTTGCCAATCTTCAGTGTAGCTTTTAAAAGGAATCTTGTGGTACAATGCACCACCGTCAGCTCCATACTTGGCTCCAAAGAGATCCTGGAAAGACATGATGCTGAAAGATAAGATAAGATAAAACAATTAAGCTTGGGATAATTAAAATTTTCTTCAAAGCTTTTGAAAGAACATCCTCTTGTTCAAAGTTAGGAGGCAAAGGTTTTAGGGGGCAAAAATTTCACATATTCTAACAGACCAAAGGGACCTGGGGTGGTTGAAACAATCTTTTGTGTATGTTTTGTAAGTCAAATAAAAACCCGTTCCCCTTAAAAAGGATACGTGATATATTGAACTCGGGTGACTGACGTGGCGCCAAATTAAACTCCTAATTATTAGGGAATCGGGATTAAGATAAGATAAGATATGATAAGATAAACCAGTAGCAAAGCGAAGATATGATAAGATGCTTAACTTGTGATGATTAACTGGCTACTGCATTTCGGAGACCTTTGAGTAGTCTGCATTGCTTTTTGTTTTTGATTTAGCGACTAAAACAGTTTTGCACGTCCTGTACAGTCCGAAATTTGTGAATTCTAATTTGTTGCTTACGCTTTTTTACTGTTCCACGCCGATGACCGAGCTCTCCGTACGAAATGTAGCTTCCACGTTACTTGTTACAGTTTAAGCCTAAACTTGTGTTTCGATGTGCTTCAAAGCTCGCCACATCAACCTCGGACAATAGAGAGTGTACACGCTATGGCGTCAATATCTTAAGTGTTTTGTTCATGCTCAATATTATCCTCCAGTAGTCAAACAATCGCGCCACAGCAGCCTAAAGAGAGCAAAATAAAGACTTGATTGTTTGGAATGCTCCACTGACGTTACTAGAATGTTTGCATCTAAATTCTTCATTTATCATTTATTTCTTTATTTGCCATTTGTGACATAGGCAAGATATACCTCAGTGCACTTTCACAACAGGGATTTTTACATTGGTAATATCATTTCCTACACTTGAAACAAGCTTTGCACTAAACTCAACTTGTGTGCTAACGTTCAGCACATAAGTTGTCTTCGTCCTTGTTGTCTATTTTGCCAACAGTTTTGATATTTTCGCTGTCCGGTCTACTGGTAATAAATCTGGAACAGAAATATGAAGTTACAGCTCGCTACAAATCAGTTGAAACTCTCATTTAAATGTTAATAGCTGTCAGGCATTTAGCTTTCTGCACTTGAAATCTGTTTTGCGTATCACTTAGTGTGTGGTTCCATACTTTAATGCTGTATGATAAACCCGCTCGACACAACTTTCTTCGTAATCTGTTCAACTTCAACCTAGTGAATTGTTCAACACTTTAGCCGTGTTCCTTTTAACTGAGCTTGCTTTGTTAAAATATGTCAGGGTTACGAGAAATGAAGGTACTCAACAATTTAACGAGAATTCAACAGCACTGCAGGGGTTATTTTCTAAGAAGTGGGCAGTGAGGCTCTGCAAGAGAAAATGAGGGACAGAGAGGGAGGCTCCCAGTCCAGTCCAGTCCAGCTCCCAGTCCAGGCTCTCTCATTTTCTCTTGGGTTCTGATATTAGAACACTGCATAACTGAATTATTTACCGCCTTGTTAAAGCGAATATCAGTTGACATGAAACAAGACCAATAAACCAAGCTCGGTAATAAACGTGGATGTATTACTCACCTTCCAATCTAATTACCCGGGGTATCAAACGAAGAAAAGATACCGACTATGCACGGCTAGTCTTGAGGCAGTATTTGTTACTGCCAATATGACGAATATTGGCACTGACAATGGTTTTGATAACAACAGAGTCTCTGGTAACAACGATTAAAAACACTTCGAATGTTGCTGAGCTCAATGATTTTGCCCCATGCAACAATTAATCTCTCTTACGCTTACTTCTTCAGGATTGTTTTTCTTAGAGCTGGGGTGTAGCCACTTCAGCCAGTTCCGCTTGCATAATAGCTATATTGACAGTTCATCAGTATTCAAGCACGCTAGGCACTTGTTTGTCATTCCTTGTAATTGTTTAATGCCCGGGATTAAATGAAACTAAGTTGGAACTGATATCATATCTTTTACAATTCTGTAATCAATCAGCCAACAACGTATTTTGTTGCAAAAACCAGTAATGGGCAAATATACTGCAATTGTATTTGTCCTTGTAGTCGTTGGCAATTTGTGGCCATGTTCAAATGTAAGTGGCTTACAAGGCTGTGAGTGCAACATAATGAACGCTTGTGACGAGCATGGAAAACCTCAGCCTAACGTAGCTCAATACTTGCCAACGGGCGTGGAACAGTTCGGGTATGTCGTGCAAGTACAAAACCTGGCATATCTGTGTGAAGATGGTACAGTCGCCATCCTGTTTGACTGCAATAGTCAAATTCCACTTTACGCAGCTACTGTTATGACGGGTGAACAGCTCTCAGCCGCGAGCGCTGGCGCTAGACCGAAACGTTTTCGAGAAAGCGCAAAACTAAACAGGATATATCAACAAAAAGGCAAAGATTACAAAAATTCCTCTAAGCGAGATCTTTGTTATAAAAACAAAGCGACCAAAAAAAGTGTTGTTGATAAGAAATAGACGTCAGCTAAGAAAACAGTGGTCAAGAACACAGGAAAGGCTAGTGTTTGTCTGCCAGCTCCAGACCTAAAAGCAGAGATACATAAAGGACATTTGATAGCGTCACAATATGGCAGAGGAGAAAAGGAGAGGATGCTGGCAACGTTTACCTACACTAACGTTGTTCCTCAGTTTGGACGCTTTAATTCTGGTCCATGGCAACAATGTGAAAGCAGCCTCATTAAGTGGGGCCAAAATAACTGTGCTTTGAGTGGAGCTCAGCATGTTCAATCGTTTATAGTGGTTGGCGCAATACCGTCGACATTTTACGGAGCCTCAGAAGCAAGATTTTTTGGTAAAGAAGGGTTCAGTGAC
This sequence comes from Orbicella franksi, assembly GCF_964199315.1. Classification (NCBI taxonomy): domain Eukaryota; kingdom Metazoa; phylum Cnidaria; class Anthozoa; order Scleractinia; family Merulinidae; genus Orbicella; species Orbicella franksi. The sequence continues at coordinate 30,707,958 of NC_138146.1, forward strand.
TACCAGCAGGAAGACGACTATGCCGCGAATGTGCCTAAAGTGATGTGGACCGCTGCCTGCTGTACCTTTAAGTACAAGGATGATCAAGGAAACATTCAAACAGGCACAAGGAGTACCGCCTTTCACAGAGAAAATGACCCGGGAGATTCGTCGTGCAATAAGATAAATATACCCTTCTTGCAATCATTTTTATCCCAAAAGACAACTGCAAATATCAGTTTATTTCCACAAAATCCTCAGTGCTCCAATCCGAACAACTACATTCCATTGAAATGCTAGATGGGCAGGGCGACGAAGTGTAGACGTCAGAAGATTTAGCCTGGCCGAGGAAAACACAGTCTTGAGACAATCTCTGGTGGTGAGGCTGACCGGAAGTCACGGGCTGCGAAGCCTTCACATTTTGGTAGACTTAAGACAATTCGCTCTGCAGCTGAGCGCTTCTCAGTGCGCACCTTGGGCTTTGAGAAACTTTAGCCATTAAAAAGCTGCAAAAGCCCTCTTTGTATGATTTTTGTTATCGTCCGCAGAAACCAGTGTCGAAAAACGTGTGCTGATGCACAGCTTATTTAAGATTCTTTAGTCCTTTAACCTAACGTTTTTATTTCTAGTTTTTGGCGGTATTGTTTCTGCCATACAGCAGAATTTTGAAAGTCTTTTTAAGTTCGTCGGATGTGGATAAAAGACGTGATGTTTTGTTTTTCTCGTTATTCCAACATATTCCTGGCCTCGGCGATTCAAATTTTCCCGAAGGGCAGAGTCCAAGAAACAGACTGAATTAATAAAACATCAGAGTTTGCATTTAGCGTCCATCACTGCCATTTGTCTAATGTTGCCCAGTATTTTCAGAGCCTCGAGGCGTTTAATTTTTGCTCACGCTGTAAACACTTATATATTTAGCAACCGTAACAAAACAGAACAGTCGCCTAAGGGGACAGCAGAATTACTCAAGTTTTTGTAAAAATGTCCTCAGGCAATCACGTATGCTACAAAATAGACATTCTGTAGCATGTTCATTTTATCAAAATGACAAAAAAGGCTAGTTTCTTCAGTCTAAGGTGTCCGAGAGGATGACTTCGTCGTCGAGAGGGTGATTTATCTCATCTAGGCTGTGCAAGTCCGAATCACGCTCTCCAGCATAAAAGTATTTTGCCAATAAAAATCGTCACCACAGAAAGTAATACTGAAATAATTATTATGACCAAGAGTAGGTAGAGTTTAGCCTAGAATGTAAAATATTACGCTGCTTGTAACAGAAAACTGGTATTATACCGTCAAAGAAAACGTCATTACTGGTGGGATTTAGTTACCTTGAGTTTATTTTCACTATTAATAAAGCTCGTAGAATCTCGGTCCTCTATCTTTGAGGGTCCTCTGGCCTGAGGACAATGGTAAAAAGAAAACCCTAGTTAATTATAAAGCTGTTTTTACCATCTTGGATCAGCATACTCGCACGAGCACTCTACGATCGCGAAAGAGTTCAAAGACTTTATTTCAAGCAGTTTTCCTATCCTATCTTTTTTCTGGGCAGAAATGTTCTTTAATCTTCCACGGGAAAATGCTGAGTGCCTTCCGGATAATCCTCGGTTGTATTTTTCATAAGCAATAGACTGAATATCAACAAAAATTAAACGGGATAAGTTCAGGAAAATCTTTTAAGCATGCATCGGTAAAATATTCATCTTCATTGTTTTTTGCATGATTTTCAGCCTTGCCATTCATTTTATCAGAAAACAGATTTATGCAGTAATAAAATATATCCACGTTTTAACTGGCCATAGCTGTTGCTAAGTTCAGCCTGGACATACATTTTTGGGCCGTTGCGATTGGTAGCGAAAATTCTTTCAGCCAAGCGAAGGCGAAGCACAAGATAGGGGACCCATACCTTAATGGGAGACATCAGGAATAGCATGACGTTGAAGTCATCTTTAGCAATAAGCGTCGTGCTCGAGGAAGCCAGCTACTTATCAAAGGGCATGCCCTGAGTTGGGGGCAATCCCTTGTACAAGCTTTCCTTGTCCAAGTTTTCTCCTTCTTCGGCGACGACATACAATTCGCCATTAGACATAATGAAGAGGAACCAGAACCCTCTCCAGCCCGTCGTACAAATAAGTTCGGATGTTCCTAACCAGTCGTCAGTCGGATCTGTGGGCGGACTCCGCTTATGAAGTTTACCGTTCTTCAGACTGTATAAGATCCTCTCTGGATCGAAAAAGAGAAAGTTAAAGGAGGACCATCCACTTGTTCCAAGCAGTTTAGCGGAATCAAGCCATTGCTTCTGTGTGCTTGATTGGAGTAGTCCTGAATAAAGCTTATTTCCTTCGACTCCATATAGCTTTCCTTCCGGATCGAAGAAGAGAAAATCAAACTCGTCAAATGCCCGCCAAAAATCAGAATTACACAGGGCAACTAACGCAGCGTTAGCTAACCAATCCTGTGCCTGAGTGATAGGAGAGGAGAGGGGCGTCGCTTTTACGAGTTGGCCAGCATACTGCCTTTCGTTTGGCGGTACCACGCATAAGTCGCCGTCTGGGTGGAAGAACAGAAAGAAGAATTCGTCCCAGCCAGAATCGCCTATCTCTATCATTGAGTTTTGCCAATCATCAGTGTAGCTTTCAAAAGGAATCCTGTGGTACAGTACACCACCTTCGGCTCCATGCTTGGCTCCAAAGAGATCCTGGAAAGACATGATGCTGAAAGTTATGATAAGATAAAATAATTAAGCTTGAGATAATTAAAATTTTCTTTACAGCTTTGAAAGAACATGATGTTCAAAGGCAGGAACAAAGGTTTTAGGGCGCAAAAATTTCACATATTCGAACAGACTAAAGGGACCTGGGGTGGTTGAAACAATCTTTTGTGTATGTTTTGTAAGTCAAATGAAAAACCCATTCCCTTTACAAAGGATAGGTGATATATTGATATCAGGGTGACTAAAGTGGCGCCTAATGAAACTCCTGATTATTAGGGATCGGGATTAAGATAAGACAAGTTAAGATAAGATAAGACAAGACAAGACAAGACAAGACAAGACGACAAGAGAAGACAAGACAAGGCAAGGCAAGGCAAGGCAAGGCAAGGCAAGGCAAGGGAAGGCAAGGCAAGGAAAGGCAAGATGAGATAACATAAGATAAGATGAAATGAGATGAGATGAGATGAGATGACATAGGTAAGTTGTTCCACAACTGAGCTCCAGATTACGCTAAAGGAGAGCGAAACAGAGTTATGATCTTCAGTTAATGTGCATTCTTCACTTTCTCTTAACGTTGGGTTCGCGGAACATTTGTTGGGGAGGAACATGGCGTGGAGAGCCCAAGGAGTGTCCGTGTAGGAGGCTAGCTCTTCTTTTCGTGATTCCGGAGTGTAAAAGTTTAGTTTAATTAACCAGTAGCAAAGCGAAGATATGATAAGATGCTCAACTTGTGATGATTAACTGGCTACTGCATTTCAAAGACCTTTAAGTGGTCTGTACTGCTTTTTGTTTTTGATTTATCGACTGAAACAGTTTTGTACGTCCTGCAAAGTCCAAACTTTGTGAATTTTAATTTGTTACTTACGCTTGTTTACTGTTCTTCGCCAAAGACCGAGCTCTCCGTACGAAATATAGCTTCCATGTTACTTCTTTCACTTTAAGCCTAAACTTGTGTTTCGATGTGCTTCAAAGCTCGCGACATCAACCTCGGACAATAGAGAGTGTACACGCTATGGCGCCAATATCTTTTAAAAGTGTTTTGTTCATGCTCAATATTATGTTCCAGTCGTCAAACCATGGCGCTACAGCAGCCTGAAGAGAACAAAATAAAGACTTGATTGTTTGGAATGCTCCACTGACGTTACTAGAATGTTTGCATCTCAATTCTTCATTTTTCATTTATTTTTTTATTTGTCATTTGTGACAAAGGCAATATATACCTCAGTGCACTTTCACAACAGGGATTTTTAGATTGTTAATATCATTTCCTACACTTGAAACAAGTTTTGCAATAAACTCAACTTGTGTGCTAACGTTCAGCACATAAGTTTTTCTTGTCGTTGTTGTCTATTTTGCCAACAATTTTGATATTTTAGCTGTCAAGGTCTACTGGTAATAAATCTGGAACAGAAATATGAAGTTACAGCTCGCTACAAATCAGTTGAAACTCTCATTTAATATAGAAATAAAAAACGCGCCCGAGTGCATTGTTGAGTTATATAAGCACGCGGGAATTTTTAAGAACACGAGAGAAGTGCATAGAGAAGCACGAGGCGCAGCCGAGTGCTTCTCGCACTTCTCGAGTATTCTTAAAAATTCCCAAGTGCTTATATAACTCAACAATGCACGAAGGGCAAGTTTTTTTTATTTCTTTTATAAAATGTAAACCATCACATTAACATAAAGACATATTAAACAAGAAAAGGATTGCGAATTTTAATTAATCAAAATAAGTATTCTCCTTACATGTACATGCTTTCTTTTTATTGGCTTAAATGCTGAATGAAAAGTAAAACCGTTCCCTTTGTGGCAAGAAACAAACGTTTTCTAAAAAAAGTCAGAACGGTTCTAAAGAAATTATTACAGCAAAAAGAATCTTCGAAAGCTGAAGCAGTTCCCCAGTTCACTGACTTTTGCTCTGAGGAGGATAAAGATTGATTTGCATTGAACCGATTGTGCAAGAATTGAACATGCCGCCAAGCATTTCGCTGTGGATCGTTGTGGTGGATGATCGGCTGTGCGTTTCAACCACTCTGCCTGATACTTCTGCTGCTTTTGGCTGACTAAAAGGCTCATCGCATTGTGGAGATTTCTGTTTTGTCTGGTCGGCCCCTTGTAGAGCAGTAGACAAGACATCACTACATTTCCTGAGCTGGATAGACGACGGACGAGAATTGTAATGCTGGAGACTATTCGGGTTTCTGTGTCCCGAAATGTGGCAGATGTGGCGATCTGACAAACCGGCTTGAGACCACAAGGTTATTGCTGTCGCCCGAACACAGTGATTTGTGTAAACTTTGGAAAGCTTGGCCTTTGTACTTATTTCTTTCATCATGTTTCCAAGAGTGTTGACACCAAGCGGGCGGTTTTCGTACCAGATTTCGGGTGTGATGGCGGATTCATTCCAGTCGCGTCGAGATTGCTGAAATAAGGCCTCGCATTTCGGATTCAGCTTGGAGATATACAAGCTCAGCGCTCGGTAGCCGTCGTTCTCACTCTCTGTTTCGTACATACGAGCCGTCTTCTCAAAGCTGGATCGGTCTTGAAGTCCACCGGGATGGTTTTTGGTGGTCTCGTCGTGGGTCATAGTAACGTAGCGCTTGCCTTGCTCGTCTACTTCAAATGCAAAACTCGTCGGCTTCAAATTTCTCTGCCCTTCACGACCTCTTCTACACCAGTAGAGAACAACATGGAACCACACGTTTCTCAGCAAAGACCATGGATTTGCAAGGCTTAATACTGGACCAGCTTTCAATTTCTGCAAGTCGTCAACTGGCATGGCCTCTTTGTGCTGCACATTTTCCTTCCCTTGCTGTTTCAGGCTCTTAATTTTGGCGTTCAGCATACGGTTGGAATTTGAAAACGTTGAAGAATTTAGCTTCAAACTTCTGTTATAAGGTGGGTTGTTCAAATGCCTCTCTATTGCATTTCTGAACGTAATTAAGGACGACTTGCTGTACTCTTCACCCGTTTTGCTTCGTGCTTCTGTATAAAACTGTGACAGACTGTTGTCAAGTTGTTCGTCGCTCATTTCCTCTAGTTTTGGCAGCACCGGAACTTTTTGTGCACCCCATTCTAGGAAAAGAAAACATTTTTTCCAACTCAGCCTTTAAGTGTTGCAAGCGTATTTCGAGTGGTTAACTGTTAAATGAGACAGCTGCTAGAAAACATTTAATTGTATAAACAAGTGAAATGTTGCTTTTTGTTGACAAAGATGTAGATAAGCCAGTATAACTCATTATTTAGGAAGCATTTTAATTTGCTTTTTTCGTCATTCTGCCTTTTAAATTAAATTATGTGTATTGGATTGTAGTCATGTTTACGTAAATTCATACCTTTGAAAGCGTTTACTGCCCAATTTGTCGAGCTCTTCGTAGACTTTGCTTGCGTTTCCACCAAAAGCCGGTTTCTCTCCGCTTCTGTCAGTTCTGCAAACCGTTTTTTCTTTGGAACAGGTGCCTCATTTTGAGACTCCTTAACGCTGCTACTTTTCTCGGCGTTCAGGAATTCGAACCCGAGTTGAAACCGTGGAAATTCTTCAGCCATAATGGCGGACGGACTAGCTGATTCTCAAATTTTGTCCAGGGCAAAATTTTCGTGACGTAGCTTGCGTGCATATGTTGAGTTATAATGCACGCGCGTGACGTAAGCAGAGTGCTTTATGGAGCTTTAATGAACTCGAACTGACCAATCACAGCGCGCGCAATTACTCGAACATTTTATAAATGTTAATAGCTGTCAGGCATTTAGCTTTCTGCACTTGAAATCTGTTTTGCGTATCACTTAGTGTGTGGTTCCATTCTTTAATACTGTATGATAACGACGCTCGACACAACTTTCTTCGAATGCTATTAAAGGAATATTTGCTCAGCCGAGCTTCATTCTTGAACCTTTCCATTGTGTTCCGTAAATTGAAACACTCAACAGTGTAGGAAAGTTAGATTTTTTCAACTACTGCGTGCAACAGTAGCAGAACGGAACAGGAATGCGTGGGGCACTTTGCTACATCCGAATCAACCTCGTTCCCAGGCTCTCTCTCTCTCCTCTGCCAGCCTTGTCGTTGGAAAAAGAGAGAGCCTGGGAACGAGGTTGCATTCGAACTTGCGGTGCCACCGTCTCATATCAAATTAGATAAAAATACAAGTGTAGTGGTGCTTTGACGACCATTTTGTATTTTCAGTGGGCAGTTGACTGGTGTAGGAACCTGAAAATCGCCGCGTTTGAATCAGTATCGTCAGCGTCGCACAGGGTTATGAGTTCCAATCCCCAACTCCGATATAAGTTACAACACTGCTTTAAGCTCTCCAATAGTTACACTGAGTAGTTAGGCCATTACGTTCCTGGTGGAACAAAGGGCGGTTACAATGTTGCGCCAGCTGACTCTGTTCGCGGCTGTTCTTTTTGCCGTATTCTAGGTGATGTTGGGTTCTTCGAGCTCCTCTTCTCCTGACCCCCTCCAGGTTTTCACTGGTCTTCCTATCTTCCTTTTACCCTGCAGATTCCATTCTAGGGCCTATCTGGTTGTGAAAGATGTTGGCTTGCGCAATATGTGGCCAATCCAATTCCATTTGCGCCTGGCAATCTCTGCTGGAATACATTCTTGCTCTGTTCTTGCCCAAAGTTCCCTGTAACGGATTTTCTCTGGCCAGTCCATCTTTAGGATCTTTTTCATACATTGATTAGTGAAGGTTTGCAGCTTGTTTGATATGGAACTTGTAACTCTCCAGGTCTCGAAACCGTATAGAAGAACTGACTTCACATTGGTAGTAAAGATTCGTAGGTTGGTTTTTGTGGATATTGATGCTGAGTTCCACACTGGTCTTATGGTATTGCCTATCCTGCAATGCTTTTTACATCTTCATCTGCTCATCCGTCTGATGTGACGATATTCCCTAAATATGTAAAGCTATGAACGTCCTCCAGTTCCATATCTTTCAGTTTGATCTTCTCCCGCTGTCTGCTGTTGATTCTCATGACCTTGGTCTTTCCTTTGCTGATCCTAAGGCCAGTTTTCTCTGCAACCAGTGCCAGATGGTCGGTCTTGGTTTGCATATGTTGCAGTTTCTGAGATAGAAGACATATGTTATCTGCATAGCCCAGTCATGGAGTTGACCTGGACTATTACACTGAATTACTCCAAAAATTAATTGTTAGTCCACCAACAACAATTGAGGAAAACCTTCTTCACTTTATGTCAAATGCACCTTTAGCTTCCCAAATTTGCAAACGGTGGTTTCCTCGCTGATTTGAGACTGTCGACGACTTCTTGTATGAAGGCAATGTTCATTTTTAAAGAGTGAAAAAAAAGCACATTTTCATTTCTGCTACTGAATATTAGAGATTTTTATACATCGATTATTTATCGATGAAATAAAGATAAAACATTTCAAAGGACTGTATCGTGGATGGTTTCTATTACGCAGTGACTGTAATCCTGACAGCTGGAAACATTGTTACAGATTTTTGACGGAAAGCGTTATTTAAACTTCTATGTTTCTTTGGAAATGCGAAGCGATTCCACTTAAGGTGGCTCAAAACAGTTTTAAGCAGTTTTCAAGATTAAGATTATGTTGGGTCATTATAACCACTCTTTATAAATTGATGCTACAATCACGGTATCAACAAAATGCCCAATCATTGGTGAACACGTTGTTATCATCTTCGTAACACAAAATTTCATCATAGCAACAGTATAACCTGATAAACACACCCTTAATTATAGCTCTCAGCATGACGGGACGCACGGGGCTTCTACTGTAAGTACGGCAGACAAATGGTAGGAAATTTTCCTGGCATTCCTTACATACTCTCACTAGGGTTCTTCGTCTTGCGGCCAGGGAAGGCGTCATAATCTGTTTCAGTGACATGTCGATGATATTAAATAAAAAAATAAACCAGAAAGGGCCGATGGAATATGAGACAAGCTTTAAAATGAAGTCACGATATTAATAGTGCTTTAAAAGTTAATAGTGCGTTCGAGTCATTCCCGATGCTTTCAAATGATGGCGGACTCCACCGACGTCAATAATCTGGAACAAAACAAGGTCATTATGTATCGCATCACGTCTAAACACACGTGAAGAAAGACTTGGGCAGGAAAAAAAAGTGAGCGGACAAAACCGGGAAATGCCGATAAATCAAGTAATCCCGCAATGATGTAACGAATGACACAACATGAACCTCCCTCTGCTTTTCCCCCTGAACAAAGTTCAGATCTACGAACTGAACTTAAAGATAGCAAAGTGCTTACGAATGGATGTTGAGCGGGGCGAGCAGACGTAAATGTCTTCTTTACCCAATGAAAGCCGTCACAATAAACTCTGAGCTTGCATCGAGATGCTTGTCCGGACGTAAAAGAGCGTTTGATTAATCAATCTAACACAAATCTTAAGGAATAAAAACCCAGTTGATCTGGAATACTTGTCTGAGTATGTCGTTGGCAGTGGGAGCCACTTGCAGTATTATCATGCTCGGCAATTGAAGTTATTGTGTAGAAAACATCGCACAGTTACAAAGCCGAAGGCAAAAAAAAAAAGCGCGAGAAGAAACTTAGTACATGGAGCTAAGATAGATTGTCAGTGCTTTAGTAGACCATGCACGGCTACCAATGGCTTGGCTAATCGCTTGGCCAATGGCTCGTACACGCAACGAATCGTAAAAGTCCGTAAGCAACGACCTCCGAAAGAAGTGAGCCCACCCCCCATCCCCTAAAAATAGAGGAACTAAGTTTCAAAAGTATAATTATTTTTCCAATCAATAACCCGAATAACGTACGATAAACTGATGACGATTCAACTAGGGAATGTATAGCTTATTCCAGGAGGCGTCATGAAAGAAGCGCCCTGGTAAACAAACCCCGCAAAATTTTCATCAAGTAACAAGAAGGTACTAACAGGACCTTTTCTTCAAATTGAAATTACTAAAATTATTATTAACAGGAACGCATATAAAGAACGTTTAATCATATTGAAATTTAACACTCGACCAGAGTAGTTAAATATTTTTAAAGCAGACTAACGTAGCGAGGCATCATGAACAGAAAAAATAATTTAAGGTATCTTACATCACGGTCTACATATAAAGTGCCCACCCATGTGCCAGCAACATAAATTTGAACTGGACTGAAGAATTTCTAAACGACTTACAAGAACTCAGTGTTTTTACGAATTACACCCACAGCCTTAGAGGAATACAGCCCTGTTCTCATAAAATTAAGAAAAAAAAAAGCAACAAAGAACAAAAACAAAAAAAAACATTAGGAAGAGGTGCCTACAGTAGAAGTCATTTGCATCCCCTCATGGGGTGAGAGATTCTAGCCCATATACAGCTTTCTTTTCTCTCGTAAGTTCTCGCGCGTTTAGAGATGCGCCACACTCGCGTTTTAGGTGGGGGGGATCCCAACCAATTCTTACCTAACTTTTTAAAGATGCTGCTTTTAGCCCTCCCCCAAAATCTACACAAGTGTATTTTACTTGTGGAAGTCTATCGATTTGGACAGTGTTTGGGTTGCAGATTCTCGCCCATATCAACTTTTTATTCTCTCGTAAGTTCTCGCGCGTTTAGAGATGCGCCACACTTGCGTTTTAGGTGCGGGGATCCCAACCAATGCTTACCTAACTTTTTAAAGAATCTACTTTTAGCCGTCTTCCAAATCTGCACACGTGTGTTTCTTTTGTGAAAGTCTATTGATTTGGACAGTACTTGGGTAAGATATTCTCGCCTATATCAACTTTCTAGTAAGTTCTCGCGCGTTTAGAGATGCGCCACACTCACGGTTCCGGTATCGGGATCTTAAACTATGTTTACAGGACGTTTTAAAGATGCTAGATTTAGCCCTTTCTCAAATCTACACACGTGTATTTTACTTGTATAAGTATGTCGCTTTGGACAATGCGTGGGTTAAAGGTTTTCGCCCATTTATATCTTTTTTTTCCCGCGTGTTTTCGCGCGTTTAGCGATGCGGCAAGCTCGCGATTTTGGTGTGGGGATCACAAACTATGCTAACGGGGTTCTTTAAATATGTTAGTTTTGGCCCTCCTTCAAATGTACACAAACGTATTTCACTTGTGGAAGTCTATCGTTTTGCACAGTGCTTAGGTTGGAGATTCTCGCCCAAATCAACTTTCTTTTCTCTCACAGACTTCCACAAGTAAAATACACGTCTGTAGATTTGGGAAAGGCTCAAAGTAGCATCTCTAAAAAATTAAGTAAGCATTGGTTGAGATCCCCGCACCTAAAACGCGAGTGTGGCGCATCTCTAAACGCGCGAGAACTTACGCGAGAATCTCTCACCCAAGCACTGTCCAAATCCATAGACTTCTACAAGTGAAATACACGTGGCTAAAAGTAGCATCGTTAAAAAGTTAGGTAGGCATTGGTTCGGATACCTGTACCTAAAACGGGAGTATGGCGCATCTCTAAACGCGCGAGAACTTACGAGAGAAACGAAACCTGATAGTGGCGAGAATCTCTCACCCAAGCACTTTCCAAATCGTTAGACTTCAACAAGTGAAATACACGCGTGCAGATTTGGGGGAGGGATAAAAGTAGCACCTTTAAAAAGTTAGGTAAGCATTGGCTGGGATCCCTGCTCCTAAAACGCGAGTGTGGCGTATCTGTAAACGCGCGAGAACTTACAAGAGAAACGAAAGTTGATATGGCCGAAAATATCTCACCCTAGCACTGTCCAAATCTTTAGACTTCCGCAAGTAAAATAAACGTGTGTAGATTTGAGGAAGGCTGAAAGTAGCATCTTTAAAAAGTTAGGTAAGCATTGGCTGGGATCCTTACACCTGAAACGCGAGTGTGGCGCATCTCTAAACGCGCAAGAACTTACGAGAGAAAAGAAAAGTTGATATGGGTTAGAATATCCAAACCAAACACTGTGCAAATCGATAGTTTTCCACAAGTGAAATGCACGTGTGTAGATTTGTGGCAGGGCTAAAAGTAGCATCTTTAGAAAGGTAGGTAGGTAATGGTTGGGATCCCTGCACTTGAAACGCGAGTGTGGCGCATCTCTAAATGCGCGAGAACACGCGGGACAAAAGAAAATTGACATAGGAAAGAATATCTAACCCAAACACTGTCCAAATCGATAGATTTCCACAAGTGAAGTACACTTGTGTACATTTGGGGGAGGGCCAAAACTAGTATTTTTAAAGAGCCATGTAAACATAGTTAAGGATCCCCACACAAAAAACGTGAGTCTGCCGCATCGCTAAACGCGCGAAAACACGCGAGTTAAAAAAAGATATAAATGGGCGAGAATCTTAGCTTTAACCCAAGCATTGTCCAAAGGAACAGACTTCCACAAGTAAAATACACGTGTGTAGAATTGGGGCAGGGCTAAAAGTAGCATCTCTAAAAAGTTAAGTAAGCATTGGTTAAGATCCCTGCACCTAAAACGCGATTGTGGCGCATCTCTAAACGCGCGAGAACTAACGAGAGAAAAGAAAGTTTTAAATGGGGGCGAGAATCTCTCATCCAAGCACTTTCCAAATCGTTAGACTTCCACAAGTGAAATACAAGGATGTAGATTTGGGGGAGGGCTAAAAGTAGCATCTTTAAAAAGTTAGGTAAGCATTGGCTGGGATACCTGCACCTAAAACGCGAGTGTGGCGCACCTCTAAACGCTCAAGAACTTACGAGAGAAACGAATGTTGATATGGTAGAAAATGTCTCACCCAAGCACTGTCCAAATCGTTAGACTTTCACAAGTGAAATACACGTGTGTAGATTTGGGGCAGGGCTGAAAGTAGCATCTTTAAAAAGTTAGGTAAGCGTTGGTTGGGATCCCCGCACCTGAAACACGAGTGCGGCGCATCTCTAAACGCTCGAGAACTTAGGAGAGAAAAGAAAGTTGATATGGGTGAGTATCTCCAAGCCAAACACTGTGCAAATCGATAAACTTCCACAAGTGAAATACACGTGTGTAGATCAGTGGGGCAGGGCTAAAAGTATCATCGTTAAAAAGGTAAGTAGGCAATGGTTATGATCCCCGCACTTGAAAGGCGGGTGTAGCGCATCTTCAAAGGCGCGAGAATACGCGGGAGAAAAAAAATTAACATTGGAAGGAATATCTAACCCAAGCACTGTCCAAATCGATAGATTTCCACAAGTGAAATACACTTAAGTAGATTTGGGGGAGGGCCAAAACCAGTACTTTTAAAGAGCCATGTAAGCATAGTTTGGGATCCCTATACAAAAAACGTGAGTGTGCCGCATCGATAAACGCGCGAAAACACGCGAGTGAAAAAAAAAGGGCGAGAATGGGCGAGAATCTTTAACCCAAGCATTGTCCAAAGTGACAGACTTCCACAAGTAAAATACACGTGTGTAGATTTGGAGGAGGGCTAAGAGTAGCATCTTTGAAAAGTTGGGTGAGCATTGGTTAAAATCCCCGCACCTAAAACGCAAGTGTGGTGCATCTCTAAACGCGCGAGAGCTTACGAGAGAAAAGAAAGTTGATACTCGCGAGAATCTCTCACCCAAGCATTTTCCAAATCGTTAGAGTTCCACAAGTGAAATACACGTGTCTAGATTTGGGGGAGGGCTAAAAGTAGCACCTTTAAAAAGTTAGGTGAGCATTGGTTGGGATACCTGCACCTAAAACGCGATTGTGGCGCATCTCTAAACGCGCGAGAACGTACGAGAGAAAAGAAAGTTGAGAGTGGCGAGAATCTCTCACCCAAGCACTTTCCAAATCGTTAGACTTCCACAAGTGAAATACACGCGTCTAGATTTGGGTGAGGGCCAAAAGTAGCATCTTTAAAAAGTTAGGTAAGCTTGGTTGGAATCCTTGCACCTAAAGCACGAGTGTGGCGCATCTCTAAACACGCGAGAATACGCAAGAGAAAAAAAAATTGACATGGGAAGGAATATCTAACCCAAGCACTGTCCAAATCGATAGATTTCCACAAGTGAAATACACTTGTGTAGATTTGGGGAAGACCAAAACTAGTATTTTTAAAGAGTTATGTAAGCATAGTTTGGGATCCCCACACAAAAAACGCTAGTGTGCCGCATCGCTAAACGCGCCAAAACACGCGAGTTAAAAAAAGATATAAATAAGCGAAAATCTTTAATCCAAGCATTGTCCAAGGCGACAGACCTCCACAAGTAAAACACACGTGTGTAGATTTGGGGAAGGGCTAAAAGTAGCATCTTTAAAAAGTTAAGAAAGAATTTGTTAAGATCACCGCAACTAAAACGCGATTGTGGCGCAGCTCTAAACGGGCGAGTGCTTACGAGAGAAAAGAAAGTTGATATGGTCGAGAATCTCTTACCCAAGAACTGTCCAAATGCATAGACTTCCACAAGTGAAATACACGTGGGTAGATTTCGGGGAGGGGTAAAAGTAGCACCTTTAAAAAGTTGGGTAAGCATTGGTTGGGATCCCCGCACCTAAAACGCGAGTGTTGCGCATCTCTAAACGCTCAAGAACTCACGAGAGATAAGAAAGTTGATATAGGCGAGAAACATTTCAGCGTATCTTTTAAAGTAGTTAGTTTTTTTATAGATATATATTATTTATACATGCTCTTTTTATTTTACGTTATACAGGGCCCCCGTTGATACCAGTCCTGCGACTGAAGGGGTCACCCTGTTTAAATATTGATTATTATTATTATTATTATTATTATTATCTCTCAGCCAAGCACTGTCCAAATCGTTAGACTTCCACAAGTGAAATACACTTGTGTAGATTTGGGGAGGGACAAAACTAGCATTTTTTAAAGAGCCACGTAAGCATAGTTTAGGATCCTCACCCAAAAACCGCGAGTGTGCCGCATCGCTAAACGCGCGAAAACCCGCGAGTGAAAAAAAGATATAAATGGGCGAGAATGTTAGCTTTAACCCAAATTGTCCAAAGCGACAGACTTCCAGAAGTAGCACCTTTCAAAAGTTAGGTAAGCATTGGCTGGGATACCTGCACCTAAAATGCGAGTGTAGCGCATCTCTAAACGCGCGAGAACTTACGAGAGAAACGAAAGTTGATAGTGGCGAGGATCTCTCACCCGAGCACTTTCCAAATCGTTAGGCTTCCACAAGTGAAATACATGTGTCTAGATTTGGGAGAGGGCTAAAAGTAGCACCTTTAAAAAGTTAGGTGAGCATTGGCTGGGATACCTGCTCCTAAAACGCGATTGTGGCGCATCTCTAAACGCGCGAGAACTTACGCATGGCGAAACGCATCGCTAAACGTGCGGGAACTTACGAGAGAAAAGAAAGTTGATAGTGGCGAGAATCTCTTACCCAAGCACTGTCCAAATCGTTAGACTTCCACAAATGAAATACACGTGTGTTGATTTGTGGCAGGGCTAAAAGTAGCATCTTTGAAAAGTTAGGTAAGCTTGGTTGGAATCCTTGGACCTAAAACGCGGGTGTGGCGCATCTCTAAACACTAGAGAATACGTGGAAGAAAAAAAAAACATTGACATGGAAAGGAATATCTAACCCAAGGACTGTCCAAATCGATAGATTTCCGCAAGTGAAGTACACTTGTGTAGATTTGGGGAGAGCCAAAACTAGCATGTTTAAAGAGCCATGTAAGCATAGTTTGGGATCCCCACATAAAAAACGCGAGTGTGCCGCATCGCTAAACGCTTAAAAACACGCGAGTGAAAAAAAGATATAAACGGGCGAGAATCTTTAACCCAAGCATTGTCCAAAGCGACAGACTTCCACAAGTAAAATACACGTGTGTAGATTTGGGGCAGGGCTAAAAGTAGCATCTGTAAAAAGTTAAGTAAGCATTGGTTAAGATCCCCGCACCTAAAACGCGAGTGTGGCGCATCTCTAAGCGCTCGAGAACTTACGAGAGAAAAGAAAGTTGATATGGGCGAGAGTCTCTCACCCAAGCACTGTCCAAATCGAAAGACTTCCACAAGCGAAATACACGGGTGTAGATTTGAGGGAGGAATAAAAGTAGCATCTTTAAAAAGTTAGGTAAGCATTGGATGGGATCCCCGCGCCTAAAACGCGAGTGTTGCGCATCTCTAAACGCTCAAGAACTTACGAGAGAAAAGAAAGGTGATATGGGCGAGAATCTCTTACCAAGCACTGTCCAAATCGATAGACTTCCACAAGTGAAATACACGGGTGTAGATTTGGGGAGGGCTAAAAGTTGCACCTTTAAAATGTTAGGTAAGCATTGGTTGGGATCCCCGCACCTAAAACGCGAGTGTGGCGCATCTCTAAACGTGCGAGAACTTAGGAGAGAAAAGAAAGTTGATATGGGCGAGAATCTCTCACCCCATGAGGGGATGCAAATGACCTCTACTGTGATTATCTCTTCCTGGTGTTGTTGTTGTTGTTGTTTTTTGTTGTTTGTTTGTTTTAAATTCTACAAGAACAGGGCTCTATTCCTCTAAGGCTGTGGGTGTAATTCGTAAAAACACTGAGTTCTTATAAATCGTTTAGAAATTCTTCAGTCCAGTTCAAATTTATGTTGCTGGCACATGGGTGGGCAATTTTATATCTAGACCGCGATGTAAGATACCTTAAACTACTTTTACTGTTCATGATGCCTTGCTAGGTTAGTCTGCTTTATAAATATTTAACTACTTTGGTCCAGTGTTAAATTTCAATATGATTAAACGTTCTTTTTATGCGTTCCTGTTAATAATGATGCAAAGTTGTCAACTTTAGTAATTTCAATTTGAAGAAAAGGTCCTGTTAGTACCTTCTTGTTACTTGATGAAAATTTTGCAGGGTTTGTTTCACCAGGGCGCTTCATGACGCCTCCTACGGAATAAGCTATACCTTCCCTCGTTGAATCGTCATCAGTTTATCCTACGTTATTCAGGTTATTGATTGAAAAAATAATTATACTTTTGAACCTTAGTTCCTCTATTTTCAGGGGATGGGGGGTGGGCACACTTCTTTCGGAGGTCGTTACTTACGGACTTTTACGATTCGTTGGGTGTAGGAGCCATTGGCCAAGCGATTAGCGAAGCCGTTGGTAGTCGTGCATGGTCTACTAAAGCACTGACAATCTATCTTAGCTCCATGTACTAAGTTTCTCCTCGCGCTTTGTTTTGTTTCTTTTTTTGCCCTCGACTGTGTAATTGTGCGATATCTTCTACACAATAACTTCAATTGCCGAGCATGATAATACTGCAAGGGGCTCCCACTGCCAACGACGTACATACTCAGACAAGTATTCCCGATCATCTGGGTTTTTATTCCTTAAGATCTGTGTTAGATTGATTAATCAAACGCTCCCTTACGCCCGGACAAGCATCTCGATGCAAGCTCAGAGTTTATTGTGATGGCTTTCATTGGGTAAAGAAGACGTTTACGTCTGCTCGCCCCGCTCAACATCCATTCGTAGGCACTTTGGTATCTTTACGTTCAGTTCTTAAATCTGAACTTGGTTCAGGGGGAGAAGCAGAGGAAGGTTCATGTTGTGTAATTGTCTGTAATTCGTTCATCATTGCGGGATTTCTTGATTTATCGGCATTCCCCGGTTTTGTCCGCTCACGTTTTTTTCGAGCCCAAGTTTTTCTTCACTTGTGTTTAGACGTGATCCGATATATAATGACCTTGTTTTGTTCCAGATTATTGGCGTCGGTGGAGTCCGCCATCATTTGAAAGCATCGGGAATGACTCGAACACACTATTTACTTTTAAAACACTATTAATATCGTGACTTCATTTTAAAGCTTGTCTCATATTCCATCGGCCCTTTCTGGTTTATTTTTTATTTAATATCATCGACATGTCACTGAAACAGATTATGACGCCTTCCCTGGCTGCAAGACGAAGAACCCTAGTGAGAGTATGTAAGGAATGCTAAGAAAATTTCCTACCATTTGTCTGCGGTACTTACAGTAGAAGTTCCCTGCGTCCCGTCATGGCTTATAATTCAGAAACGGCACGGTAATTTTTTTTTTATATCATGAAATTTTGATAAGCAGGATAAGACGCAACTTTTGGCAAAGTTTTAAGAAAATCTATACATGGGATGCAGAACCACCTTAAAGTTTTGAAAATTAAAGGTGGCTCTGAATCCTATATACAGATCTTTTTAAACTTTGCCAAGAGTCGCGTCTTATCTTACATAGCAAAATTCGATAATGTAAATAAAAAAAAATCACCATGCCGTTTTTGAATTATATGCCCTCAAAGCTATTATTAAGGGTGTTTTTCAAAACAAGTTATACTGTTGCTATTGTAATCTACTGTGTCAAAAAAATGGTAACAACGTGTTCACCGATGATTGAGCAGTTTTTTGATACCATGATTGCAATATCAATTAATAAAGAGTGGTTATAACGGCCCATCAATATTTAAGTCTTGGAAAGTGCTGGAAACTGTTTTGAGCCTCCTTAAGTCATCTTGGTTGTCTAGGTAACGAATTATCAAAGCTGACTTTGTCTGGCCAACTTTAAAAACGTATGGTGAGATAAAAACTAGGAAAATGTTATAGAATCTCGACAGAAAGTCGCGTTCAAATGTTCTTAGAGTACTTGATGCTTATTAAGAAATAGTTTGCGATTCCGAACACTGTTTGGGCTTTGCTGTGAACGAATCTTCTCGGCTTGGGTATACTAACAAAACACTCAGTATGATTTATAGACTTGCCACAAGTCGACCTCATGAATTTCAAGGTAGAATACGTTACGCCGCAAAGCGGGGTAGAAGATGTTAGGCCGCGAAGCGGCCGAGCGAGCAACGAAGTCGCGAGAGGTCGACTTGTCTCGCTTGAAGGGTTTTCATTTGCGTTTCGCGCCAAAAATGAGGAGTGGCGTGACTTGCAACTGGTGTCTCAGATTACATTTGAATTAAATCGAATGGCGGAAAGTATCGGTTCCACTCCGACCAAAACAATCGAACGTGTGTGCGTTTCTCCTGCGTCGAAAGAGCAAATTTGTTTACTCTATACTAAAGGGATTACGAACAAAGATTTTAACGAAAATTGACGATATCGGGTGGCCAAAAAAAAGACCAAAGCTTGTTTGAATCTTGAATTGATCGCCGGAAAGGAGATATCCAGTGGCGAAGGTTCACTTTTGACAAACATTTTGTGCCGAAATTAAATTGCGCAGACAAAAACGAAACCGTAGTTCGGAAGATTCTTGAAGTAAGAGGAAGCTGCGAATCATCGAGGAAGTCCATTGAAGCCAAGAAAGGCGGAACAACAATGTGGCGATAGTTGTTGAGAATCGCCTCCGGACTTCCAAATACCAGTTTAAATCTAAAATGTCCTGTAACTGTTGTTCAGAACAGTCGTCTCCCTGATCTTTCATCGGGGGAATAAGCGGAACCACCACCAAGACGATGGAGTTGCTATTCGCTTGATCTCCATTCAAACAATCAAATGCATACGGAGCCAGCTCGAAAGTCAAACTTTTCCAGCCACGGTTGGTGCAGAAACAAACACATCTCTTCCAGACAGATATGCTTCCACTGTTTTCTTCTGGTATTCACGCAATACATGATATCCCCTGGCCTTTGAAGCTTCGTTAATGGCTTTCGCAGTCGACCCCATATTGAATTTAACCGCAAGTCACGTTTTGTTGCGCATAGTTTGACAATTTGGTCCCCAAGGGACATCCAGGAGACCTCTGATTGGTTGAAGCGCAGCGACCCGTTTTTGGGTCGCTAAAATTGGCGGCAATCAAGCAGGAAAAGTCCTTCGTCCGGCGGATACTGACTAAACAAGACGAAGGACTTTTCAGAAAGTCTATATGATTTACTGCAAGCTCTAAGGTGAAGACATTAGTTGCGCCAAATGTTCAGGAAAAAACAGGCCAACGACACGGGATTGTCCGTTGACATCATCCGCCATTCTTTTAGGGTTGAAATTGAGCGCAGACGGTAAGCAACCGAAAAAATGCCTTTTGTGGCGGGAAATGCTGTTTCTTTAAACGAAAAAGACACGGGAAAGGATTGTATTAAGGGTATGATACATATGGAAGTTCCGGTGCATGGGCTCCTGTCGACAATGAGAAATTTCGACGATATAACCTATCTAAATCCCCTGAAATTTCTTTCAGAAATGTCTCTTCAAGGCAAGGGCTGGTTTGGTTTAGCAGCTTCTATAGTTTAATGGCATAAAATTTGCTCTTTCACAGTATGCTTAATTCTCCGAGTGTGTACTTTAAAAAGTTTTATACTAAGAGGTTTCGGGCGGATGTGCTACCGTTCACCTTTTGCATACCATTTTGACAGAATAGCTACCCCATTCGTATACGACGTACACCTTTTTTTTTTTGAAAAAAAAAATGTACTCTTGTCACATATCTAATTTAAAAAAAGTCCATCGTTTTTCTAAACGAAGTTAATAAACACTATAACGGGAAAACATTAAGCGTTACCAGACGAGATTTTAAATCGGAAAGCATTTTCACAGAAATCTATATAATGTCAAGAGTTTTCAACAAGACTTTTGGTGGAAAATCTGTGAAAATGTTTTACTGCGTGGCATTGAAGTTACGGTAACTTCATGGTGGGAAGACCTGGTTTTTATCTGTTCCCACGATTGACATTCACAAAGGGAAAGTGCAAGCGGTTGCTTCTTCTGAGTTTTTCCAGTAAATAGAGTTATTGTATTGCTGCTATTTTGCCAGTGCTGTCTCATTGAACTGCTTTCTATCGATTCCAGGTAACCTTAGTGTCTAATTATAAAATAACACCAGAAGCACTATCCAAGAAAAGTCACGCCAGTATATCGCAATAAAGACAGATCCTGTTGCACAGCGGATTCAGAGACGAACATAGCCGGCTCGATCGGTAAACTCCTGGAGTGGTACCTGCACCTAAACTGTGTTATTTCAAAACGCAATGGAATGAATCTGAGCATAAGTAACCAATTTTCGATTTAGCAGCTACTTATGATGCAAGACTTGCCTTGCAAACAGCCAGTGCCTCTAAAACTTGAATTACCCAATCTGCATTCAGTAGGAGGGAGAAAATGTATTGTCCCGATGTCAAATGTGTGTCAACAGGAAATACACTGAAGTCGGACTGGTTTTTGTTTTGGAGACCGTAATGAATATTCACGAAAAAGAATTTCAAGGGCCAAAAACAAAACGAATTATCACAAATGAAAAAAAACATTCTGTTTTTTTTTGAAGTTGAGGCAAGCTTTCTTGAAAGAAAATAATAATAATAATAAAAAACAACAAAACGAAACAAAACAAAACGAAAAAAAAAAGTTTAAGCGTGCGGTTTTAGGTTAACTCTCCTTGTTACTCAGTCTGTGATTGTCGTATCTCCATTTATTTACTTTTGTTTTCTCTTGTCTATCTTACTCTGTGCATTCGCATCCCAAGCCCAAACTAAAACAAGAAAATCAAATTTAACATTTTGAGTTTATTTTCCATGTCAGTATATATTACAGTGAAAGTAAAAGCACACACTAATCACTGTTTTGTCCTTCTCTGATTTAGTTACAGAGACTGTTCTCACAACAAGTTATTTCACATTCACCGCCGAAAATCTGCTCGCAGTAGCCTGGAATCTGGTATTCCTCACAGGAGATGTCATCAAAGCATCCTTTCGAGAAACTGTCTATACCAGAGAAAGATAAGGCCAATGTTGCGCAACGATTTTGTTCCTCATCGCAGATTTGTCCTATTTGGTTTTCGATACAGTCAGCCATGGAGGTGTAACTTAAGCATGTTAAACACGACATAGATCCATTGGCGTTCCCTAGTCAACAACAGCAACAAAAATAAATTAACAATAACCGTCAATATTTTTCCTTAAAACTTTTCTTTTTATTTTATAAAATTAACTTCTTTCCTTCTCATACCTTCTATGCAATTTATGTAGGTAAGCTAATAAAGATTATTGCTGTTGTTGTACATCAAAATTGCAAAAAAGAAAGATTGGTCAAGATTGGTGGTCATCAAAACGGTAGTACAGTTTCAATACATATTTTTCACGCTTCTTAATCTCTTTGAATCATCAAGCTTATGTTATCCTACATGTATGACCTGTCCTTAGTATCATCTGATCAACTATTAAAAAAATGTCAAATAAAGGCACAACGTTTGCTCGACAATTTGTGTATGCTGATCGAAAGCAGGTGTGACAGGTCATCACGCTTATTCTGAGTCATCAAGCTTATGTTATATCCTGCATGTCCTCAGTATGCTCTGACAAACTGTTAAAAAAGGTAAATATAGGCACAGAGTTTGTTCTGCAATTTGTATTTATTAATGGAAAACAGGTGTAACAGGTATAAATCAATAGGAAGACGGATATCGAACGACAATGAAGCATTTTCAACGAAATGTTGTCTAGCTTTGCTCATTAATGCTGAGCTTTCCCAGTTATGTCCGTAACACATGAAGAAGCAAGTTTACGTTTCCTGCTCTATTCTATTTTCTCATCACATAATAAATTAAATTTTTAAAATGAATAAGGAACAAAGCAGTGGACTCCCATGTTTTCGAATTATTCAGTTATCCAAACGAATATTTTTAGAGACTTTTCAGAAATTTACATTCGATTTTTCAAAAGTCGCAATCTTTCGAACCAATTTCAGTTTCCGTTGATGATTCCAAAAATTGGTATTTCCCTGTAGATTTTCTCAAAATCTTTAGAAATACATGCATGCATGCATGCATGCAAAGTTGCTCATTGTTACTTTTCGCTCCCTCTAATCGAACCGCTTAGTGTCGATCGAGTTCCCAGATGACGGCGATTTTAAACAAAATTTAAGACCTTCTTTGTAAGGTCTAAAACATACTCCTAGAAAGAAATCATGACAATTTCATTTCTTACCAGTTTGAATAAGCAAGAAGCTCACGAATAGAAGGGTTGCAAGAAACTTCATTATGAATACAGCTTCCTTCCTCTCTCGGATGCTACCAAAACTTCTCATAATGAACTTCTCTTTTGCCGTTCGTATTTACGGTTTAATTTGCTTGAACAGCTGTAGGACTTTATTGGCAGTACGTGGCACTTGAAGTGTTCTATTTAATCGACATCACGAAAAAGCTCTCGAAAAAGCCTTTGTTAAATCAACAAGACAGACAGCAATTTAAAATTGTCTGGAGCAGGGAATTAAAAGACTAGCAGTAATGCTTTCTTGTGGAATATGACACAACCAGAAGTTCCCGATCTTTTTTTTAATGTTTCTTCACAACTCAGATTCAAGGGCTACAGATACAGCTATATCAAGGTCAAAAACCAAAAATACTCTTCGAATTTCTTGGTATCGTAAAGCTATTTTAGCACAGTGATACTTAATCTCGAGAAGGACTATTTTCAATCTAATTATCAGAATGATCAAAAAAGTGACTCTCGCAAATCAGCACAGGAATTAAAAAGGCAATTATATTTGCTTTTTGGTCAGCTGAGTTACTTGATTCAAATCAATTAATGACATTGCCATCATTAAACTATTTCTTATTGCCATTAATTGCTTTAACTGATTTCAATAACTTCAATGTTGTTTACTGATGGCCTGTACTGAATTATTTATGTATTATGTTGTAAGGCACGTCTTAATTAAAGGCTACCAAACGTTCGATAAAAGGCAAGAGTACAAAAGAAAAAATACAAGTTCAGCAAAACTGGAAAAGCTTAGTTAATATTAAATGAAAAAGAACTTGGAAATGACAACAGATAAGGCTAGCAGAGAGTGAAAACACTGTTCAACTATTGTGAACCATTTAAGGTGGCCGAACACTGTTTTCGCGCGCGCTTTTGCTGATGCAAAACATGCCTTCAATTAACATGCCTGTTAATAATGATGCAAAGTTGTCAATTTTAGTAATTTCAATTCGAAGAAAAGGTCCTGTTAGTACCTTCTTGTTACTTGATGAAAATTTTGCTGAGTTTGTTTCACCAGGGCGCTTCATGACGCCTCCTACGGAATAAGCTATACCTTCCCTCGTTGAATCGTCATCAGTTTATCCTACGTTATTCAGGTTATTGATTGAAAAAATAATTATACTTTTGAACCTTAGTTCCTCTATTTTCAGGGGATGGGGGGTGGGCTCACTTCTTTCGGAGGTCGTTACTTACGGACTTTTACGATTCGTTGGCTGTAGGAGCCATTGGCCAAGCGATTAGCTAAGCCATTGGTAGTTGTGCATGGTCTACTAAAGCACTGACAATCTATCTTAGCTCCATGTACTAAGTTTCTCCTCGCGCTTTGTTTTTTTTTTGCCCTCGACTGTGTAATTGTGCGATATCTTCTACACAATAACTTCAATTGCCGAGCATGATAATACTGCAAGTGGCTCCCACTGCCAACGACGTACATACTCAGACAAGTATTCCCGATCATCTGGGTTTTTATTCCTTAAGATCTGTGTTAGATTGATTAATCAAACGCTCCCTTACGCCCGGACAAGCATCTCGATGCAAGCTCAGAGTTTATTGTGATGGCTTTTATTGGGTAAAGAAGACATTTACGTCTGCTCGCCCCGCTCAACATCCATTGGTAAGCACTTTGGTATCTTTAAGTTCAGTTCGTAGATCTGAACTTGGTTCAGGGGGAGAAGCAGAGGAAGGTTCATGTTGTGTAATTGTCTGTAATTCGTTCATCATTGCGGGATTTCTTGATTTATCGGCATTCCCCGGTTTTGTCCGCTCACGTTTTTTTCGAGCCCAAGTTTTTCTTCACGTGCGTTTAGACGGGATCCGATATATAATGACCTTGCTTTGTTCCAGATTATTGGCGTCGGTGGAGTCCGCCATCATTTGAAAGCATCGGGAATGACTCGAACACACTATTTACTTTTAAAACACTATTAATATCGTGACTTCATTTTAAAGCTTGTCTCATATTCCATCGGCCCTTTCTGGTTTATTTTTTATTTAATATCATCGACATGTCACTGAAACAGATTATGACGCTTTCCCTGGCCGCAAGACGAAGAACCCTAGTGAGAGTATGTAAGGAATGCTAGGAAAATTTCCTACCATTTGTCTGCGGTACTTACAGTAGAAGTTCCCTGCGTCCCATCATGGCTTATAATTCAGAAACGGCACGGTAATTTTTTTTTATATCATGAAATTTTGATAAGCAGGATAAGACGCAACTTTTGGCAAAGTTTTAAGAAAATCTATACATGGGATGCAGAACCACCTTAAAGTTTTGAAAATTAAAGGTGGCTCTGAATCCTATATACAGATCTTTTTAAACTTTGCCAAGAGTCGCGTCTTATCTTACATAGCAAAATTCGATAATGTAAATAAAAAAAAAAAAAATCACCATGCCGTTTTTGAATTATATGCCCTCAAAGCTATTATTAAGGGTGTTTTTCAAAACAAGTTATACTGTTGCTACTGTAATCTACTGTGTCAAAAAAATGGTAACAACGTGTTCACCGATGATTGAGCAGTTTTTTGATACCATGATTGCAATATCAATTAATAAAGAGTGGTTATAACGGCCCATCAATATTTAAGTCTTGGAAAGTGCTGGAAACTGTTTTGAGCCACCTTAAGTCATCTTGGTTGTCTAGGTAACGAATTATCAAAGCTGACTTTGTCTGGCCAACTTTAAAAACGTATGGTGAGATAAAAACTAGGAAAATGTTATAGAATCTCGACAGAAAGTCGCGTTCAAATGTTCTTAGAGTACTTGATGTTTATTAAGAAATAGTTTGCGATTCCGAACACTGTTTGGGCTTTGCTGTGAACGAATCTTCTCGGCTTGGGTATACTAACAAAACACTCAGTATGATTTATAGACTTGCCACAAGTCGACCTCATGAATTTCAGGGTAGAATATGTTAGGCCGCAAAGCGGGGTAGAAGATGTTAGGCCGCGAAGCGGCCGAGCGAGCAACGAAGTCGCGAGAGGTCGACTTGTCTCGCTTGAAGGGTTTTCATTTGCGTTTCGCGCCAAAAATGAGGAGTGGCGTGACTTGCAACTGGTGTCTCAGATTACATTTGAATTAAATCGAATGGCGGAAAGTATCGGTTCCACTCCGACCAAAACAATCGAACGTGTATGCGTTTCTCCTGCATCGAAAGAGCAAATTTGTTTACTCTATACTAAAGGGATTACGAACAAAGATTTTAACGAAAATTGACGATATCGGGTGGCCAAAAAAAAGACCAAAGCTTGTTTGAATCTTGAATTGATCGCCGGAAAGGAGATATCCAGTGGCGAAGGTTCACTTTTGACAAACATTTTGTGCCGAAATTAAATTGCGCAGACAAAAACGAAACCGTAGTTCGGAAGATTCTTGAAGTAAGAGGAAGCTGCGAATCATCGAGGAAGTCCATTGAAGCCAAGAAAGGCGGAACAACAATGTGGCGATAGTTGTTGAGAATCGCCTCCGGACTTCCAAATACCAGTTTAAATCTAAAATGTCCTGTAACTGTTGTTCAGAACAGTCGTCTCCCTGATCTTTCATCGGGGGAATAAGCGGAACCACCACCAAGACGATGGAGTTGCTATTCGCTTGATCTCCATTCAAACAATCAAATGCATACGGAGCCAGCTCGAAAGTCAAACTTTTCCAGCCACGGTTGGTGCAGAAACAAACACATCTCTTCCAGACAGATATGCTTCCACTGTTTTCTTCTGGTATTCACGCAATACATGATATCCCCTGGCCTTTGAAGCTTCGTTAATGGCTTTCGCAGTCGACCCCATATTGAATTTAATCGCAAGTCACGTTTTGTTGCGCATAGTTTGACAATTTGGTCCCCAAGGGACATCCAGGAGACCTTTGATTGGTTGAAGCGCAGCGACCCGTTTTTGGGTCGCTAAAATTGGCGGCAATCAAGCAGGAAAAGTCCTTCGTCCGGCGGATACTGACTAAACAAGACGAAGGACTTTTCAGGAAGTCTATATGATTTACTGCAAGCTCTAAAGTGAAGACATTAGTTGCGCCAAATGTTCAGGAAAAAACAGGCCAACGACACGGGATTGTCCGTTGACATCATCCGCCATTCTTTTAGGGTTGAAATTGAGGGCAGACGGTAAGCAACGGAAAAAGTACCTTTTGTGGCGGGAAATGCTGTTTCTTTAAACGAAAAAGACACGGGAAAGGATTGTATTAAGGGTATGATACATATGGAAGCTCCGGTGCATGGGCTCCTGTCGACAATGAGAAATTTCGACGATATAACCTATCTAAATCGCCTGAAATTTCTTTCAGAAATGTCTCTTCAAGGCAAGGGCTGGTTTGGTTTAGCAGCTTCTATAGTTTAATGGCATAAAATTTGCTCTTTCACAGTATGCTTAATTCTCCGAGTGTGTACTTTAAAAAGTTTTATACTAAGAGGTTTCGGGCGGATGTGCTACCGTTCACCTTTTGCATACCATTTTGACAGAATAGCTACCCCATTCGTATACGACGTACACCATTTTTTTTTTTGAAAAAAAACTGTACTCTTGTCACATATCTAATTTAAGGAAACTCCAACGTTTTTCTAAACGAAGTTAATAAACACTATAACGGGAAAACATTAAGCGTTACCAGACGAGATTTTAAATCGGAAAGCATTTTCGCAGAAATCTATATAATATCAAGAGTTTTGAACAAGACTTTTGGTGGAAAATCTGTGAAAATGTTTTACTACGTGGCATTGAAGTTACAGTAACTTCATGGTGGGAAGACCTGGTTTTTATCTGTTCCCACGATTGACATTCACAAAGGGAAAGAGCAAGCAGTTCCTTCTTCTGATTTTTTCCAGTAAATAGAGTTATTGTATTGCTGCTATTTTGCTAGTGCTGTCTCATTGAACTGCTTTCTATCGATTCCAGGTAACCTTAGTGTCTAATTATAAAATAACACCAGAAGCACTATCCAAGAAAAGTCACGCCAGTATATCGCAATAAAGACAGATCCTGTTGCACAGCGGATTCAGAGACGAACATAGCCGGCTCGATCGGTAAACTCCTGGAGTGGTACCTGCACCTAAACTGTGTTATTTCAAAACGCAATGGAATGAATCTGAGCATAAGCAACCAATTTTCGATTTGGCAGCTACTTATGATGCAAGACTTGCCTTGCAAACAGCCAGTGCCTCTAAAACTTGAATTACCCAATCTGCATTCAGTAGGAGGGAGAAAATGTATTGTCCCGATGTCAAATGTGTGTCAACAGGAAATACATTGAAGTCGGACTGGTTTTTGTTTTGGAGACCGTAATGAATATTCACGAAAAAGAATTTCAAGGGCCAAAAACAAAACGAATTATCACAAATGAAAAAAACATTCTGTTTTTTTTTGAAGTTGAGGCAAGCTTTCTTGAAAGAAAATAATAATAATAATAAAAAACAACAAAACGAAACAAAACAAAACGAAAAAAAAAAGTTTAAGCGTGCGGTTTTAGGTTAACTCTCCTTGTTACTCAGTCTGTGATTGTCGTATCTCCATTTATTTACTTTTGTTTTCTCTTGTCTATCTTACTCTGTGCATTCGCATCCCAAGCCCAAACTAAAACAAGAAAATCAAATTTAACATTTTGAGTTTATTTTCCATGTCAGTATATATTACAGTGAAAGTAAAAGCACACACTAATCACTGTTTTGTCCTTCTCTGATTTAGTTACAGAGACTGTTCTCACAACAAGTTATTTCACATTCACCGCCGAAAATCTGCTCGCAGTAGCCTGGAATCTGGTATTCCTCACAGGAGATGTCATCAAAGCATCCTTTCGAGAAACTGTCTATACCAGAGAAAGATAAGGCCAATGTTGCGCAACGATTTTGTTCCTCATCGCAGATTTGTCCTATTTGGTTTTCGATACAGTCAGCCATGGAGGTGTAACTTAAGCATGTTAAACACGACATAGATCCATTGGCGTTCCCTAGTCAACAACAGCAACAAAAATAAATTAACAATAACCGTCAATATTTTTCCTTAAAACTTTTCTTTTTATTTTATAAAATTAACTTCCTTCCTTCTCATACCTTCTATGCAATTTATGTAGGTAAGCTAATAAAGATTATTGCTGTTGTTGTACATCAAAATTGCAAAAAAGAAAGATTGGTCAAGATTGGTGGTCATCAAAACGGTAGTACAGTTTCAATACATATTTTTCACGCTTCTTAATCTCTTTGAATCATCAAGCTTATGTTATCCTACATGTATGACCTGTCCTTAGTATCATCTGATCAACTATTAAAAAAATGTCAAATAAAGGCACAACGTTTGCTCGACAATTTGTGTATGCTGATCGAAAGCAGGTGTGACAGGTCATCACGCTTATTCTGAGTCATCAAGCTTATGTTATATCCTGCATGTCCTCAGTATGCTCTGACAAACTGTTAAAAAAGGTAAATATAGGCACAGAGTTTGTTCTGCAATTTGTATTTATTAATGGAAAACAGGTATAACAGGTATAAATCAATAGGAAGACGGATATCGAACGACAATGAAGCATTTTCAACGAAATGTTGTCTAGCTTTGCTCATTAATGCTGAGCTTTCCCAGTTATGTCCGTAACACATGAAGAAGCAAGTTTACGTTTCCTGCTCTATTCTATTTTCTCATCACATAATAAATTAAATTTTTAAAATGAATAAGGAACAAAGCAGTGGACTCCCATGTTTTCGAATTATTCAGTTATCCAAACGAATATTTTTAGAGACTTTTCAGAAATTTACATTCGATTTTTCAAAAGTCGCAATCTTTCGAACCAATTTCAGTTTCCGTTGATGATTCCAAAAATTGGTATTTCCCTGTAGATTTTCTCAAAATCTTTAGAAATACATGCATGCATGCATGCAAAGTTGCTCATTGTTACTTTTCGCTCCCTCTAATCGAACCGCTTAGTGTCGATCGAGTTCCCAGATGACGGCGATTTTAAACAAAATTTAAGACCTTCTTTGTAAGGTCTAAAACATACTCCTAGAAAGAAATCATGATAATTTAATTTCTTACCAGTTTGAATAAGCAAGAAGCTCACGAATAGAAGGGTTGCAAGAAACTTCATTATGAACACAGCTTCCTTCCTCTCTTAGATGCTACCAAAACTTCTCATAATGAACTTCTCTTTTGCCGTTCGTATTTATGGTTTAATTTGCTTGAACAGCTGTAGGACTTTATTGGCAGTACGTGGCACTTGAAGTGTTCTATTTAATCGACATCACGAAAAAGCTCTCGAAAAAGCCTTAGTTAAATCAACAAGACAGACAGCAATTTAAAATTGTCTGGAGTAGGGAATTAAAAGACTAGCAGTAATGCTTTCTTGTGGAATATGACACAACCAGAAGTTCCCGATCTTTTTTTTAATGTTTCTTCACAACTCAGATTCAAGGGCTACAGATACAGTTATATCAACGTCAAAAACCAAAAATACTCTTCGAATTTCTTGGTATCGTAAAGCTATTTTAGCACAGTGATACTTAATCTCGAGACGGACTATTTTCAATCTACTTATCAGAATGATCAAAAAAGTGATTCTCGCAAATCAGCGCAAGAATTAAAACGGCAATTATATTTGTTTTTTGGTCAGCTGAGTTACTTGATTCAAATTAATTAATGACATTGCCACCATTAAACTATTTTTAATTGCCATTAATTGCTTTGAATGATTTCAATAACTTCAATGTTGTTTACTGATGGCCTGTACTGAATTATTTATGTATTATGTTGTAAGGCACGTCTTAATTAAAGGCTACCAAACGTTCGATAAAAGGCAAGAGTACAAAAAAAAAATACAAGTTCAGCAAAACTGGAAAAGCTTAGTTAATGTTAAATGAAAAAGAACTTGGAAATGACAACAGATAAGGCCAGCAGAGAGTGAAAACACTGTTCAACTAGTGTGAACCATTTAAAAGGGTTACGTAATAATTTCATACACTTATGTAAAGCTCAACTAATGATCGAATTCTTATTAAAACTGTTACATTTAACTTAATGATTGTTGGAAAACTCGGATAGTCATTAAAAAATAACAATCATTTACAACATTATTGATTAAATTCTCAAAAACGCCTCAAACCGTGCCTGGTGCTTTATGTATTGTATAACTCGCAAGAGAGGATGAAGGGTGAGAGATAAGTCATTTTAAAATCTCAAACGGCTTCAGCCGAATCCCACGAGGGTCTACAAATAGCCAGTCGGGCTGTCAGAGCTGTAAATTTAGGCTAAAATTTTCAAGATCCGCAAACCGCAAACTTAGCTCCTTTAAGTGACTTTTAACTCACCCCGACAGTACGGCGAGTATGCGAAGATGGCGTTACATACCGTTAGGCCTTGGTCAGAGGAAAGCGAGAGGTGGCCTGATAAAGTGAAGTACGGAGGAACGCTATTGACAACACGAAATGCACGAGTGAATAGGCCCTTTGAACGATCCGGTCACATAATACAAAATCACAAAACCGTGAATGCTTGAGACTATACGCAGTTTGGCTTCGCAATTCCAGTAAATGGCTAAGCAAAATTACGTGCTGAGTACGCTACCTGCAAGTTCCTAAGGAGGCTACGAGACTCAGACCTTCTTGAATCAGTTTTTATGGTGTCTCCCCCCCTTTCGTCCCATACTTCAGGACCGAGTTGTTCGAAAGGTGGATAACGTTATCCACTGGATCAATCACTATCCAGTGGATAGCGAGGTTTGTTTTGTTAACACCTATATATCCAATGGATAGTGATTTATCCGGTGGATAGCATTATCTACCTTTCGAACAACTGGGGCCAGGACCTTTTTTAATCTGGATTTTTCATTTCGCATTTCAGTGATGTGCACTGTAGATTGGCATGAGTCAAAACGCCTGCGGTGTCGCCTTCGATGGGATATGCAAGCCCATAACCAGGATTTTATGGGGGGGGGGGGGGGGATGCTAACGAGGCCAAAGTGGACCAAACTTTCGAAATGCATTTTTTATTGTCTGATGTAAAGAACATTCACGAACTCTTTTATTGCGTAAGAACTTGTTTTGTTTGTACAGATACGACACAGCTTGATATAGCACGTGACACCACATGAATATAATCAATTTTAAATTAGACTTTGATCTGTCCTTTTGCGAAGCGAAGACGAGAACACGAGATCGCGTTTTTTTTACGAAGTTTTATGTTGTAAATAGGGACAAATTTCAAATTAAACGGAAATTATTTCAAATACAATCTCGAAGTTTATTACATCTGATCCATTTATTTAGGAAAGTAGCAACACAAGAGAAATTGTAACGGCAAAGTACACGGTAGGAACTGAATATTATATTTGTCGAATACAATTGTTTGAACTAAGTTATAAAGGACTAATTCTACGATGTAAAATGATACATCAAAATACTGCGGAACTAATCCATCAGAATAGTCCCGAGCACCAGCCGTCGCGGGTGTTTGGTGGCAAACAGATTTACCACCTCATCCAAAACAATTTTAACTTGATAATGTATGTGCATTAGTGCGAGGGACGACAGCCTTTCCTGGCCCATGCATGCCCTGTTATATGTATGCAGCCGTCTTAAAGAACTCGCACTTCTTTCACATTCACAGCTCGTTGCAGGGATTGTGGCGCATATCTTGCGAATTGGATTGAATTGTTAAGAAAGTACACATCGGCTTTTCATAGAAAATTGTCATGACATCAGGAAATGACGATAAGAGACCAAGAGAAACATAAAATGTATTATCCCTCTTTGTGTCTAGAAAACTTCTATTTTGATGGTTTGGGATGCCTGTGGATTGCTTCTTTAGATTAACCCTCCCCAGTCCCTCTCCGACTTGTTACTCTGTGTTCCTCACTGGCTTTCTATTAAGCGAGTTTGTTTCATATCGAGGAATAGCGACTAAATCTCAGAGCATAGTAATGGGATCAAGACTGGTGGACATTGCGAAAATAAGTATGATTTATCTTCTATATCTCGCTGAAAAACTGTAGTTCACTGAGATAGATCTGAAGTCGGGGTTTCAGCTGGGCTGTCATCGCAGACTGCACTGTCATTAGTTTCATTGTCAGCGTCTGATGGCTCTTGACGGCGTACTTTACTGACCCATAAATCGAGAGACTGGCAAGATTTAGCTGCAGCCTTCCTCTTTCTATTTTCCTGTTCTCTCCTACACATAACGTATTACACAAAAAACCTAATTTTGCATCTTCGGGCGTTCATGTGCTCGTGCAAATAGAGAATACCACCCGACGCGTTAGCAGACGTGTCTGACAAAAATCGTGAGATCGCTCTCTTGTCATTGGCTCGCTCGTCTAAACTCCCAAGCAAAGCGTGCGCAAGTTAATTTTATTATTCATTTAGATGAGCTCGGACATCTGTGCACTCATTGAAATGTTCTGAATGGCTCAGGCTACTAGAGTGCAGCTGGTTTCAGTTCCTCAGTGAATACATTACTGCTTTTTCCATTCTTTGATTTTGTTTGAGTATCACTGTTAAGTTTTAGACTTCAGTTTAACCGACTGCACTCCTTAACTTGGATATTGAGTATCAAAATGCGGACCTTTGGGGCCTGTGGGGAGGTGCGAACGCACCCCGTGCACCCCTCTGGTTACGGGCCTGATATGATATGTTGTACGTTGTTGCTACGCCAGCGAACAATTAACATTTATGTTAAGATTAAAGAAGTATTTTCTAGAATGAGCAAAATATATTTTGATCTTATATTCTTTGCCATATGTTAATAAGGTCACACTGTCTAGACGGGTGTTTGCATACATCAATGCAAAGAAATTGTGGAGGTGGCGTGGCCTAGGGTTAGGACGCTGGATTTGTAATCTGAAGGTCCCGGGTTCAAATGCTCCTCCCTGCCACTGGCTGGATTTGTGTTTGGTGGTCCCAAATTCAATTCCTCCACGCTTTGTAATTAGCCAACTAGTCAACCTCCCGCCAGCTGGGATTTTTGATTCGGTTTAATTTACAATATTTGTTTCCTAATTTCAGTATCCTTAGTTAGTACCGCAGTGCTAAACACTTCGACACTTAAATAAAGTGATTTATTTATTTTAAAAGCAATACCCGAAATTTGTCAGGAAGAATAAAAAATAAAAGAATAAAAATATCACCAGCAAGAAGATCTGTAAGATATCTTCTAGAATGTGGCATAATGACATGCTGTTTTCAGAATAATCTTTGCGTGTCTCAAACTTTGATATTTGATAACACAGATGAAAATTGTAAATAAGCAGAGGAAGGTGATGTGACGAACTGGCTTTCCCAAAGAAATTGCCAAAGAAGGCAAAATTATTTGTGGGGCATTGATATTTCACTTTATTATCCATCAAATATTTTAATTTCGCTCGCATGCGATTGGTCTTAACGCGTCACGTGAATGAATATGTATATTCCCTAGCTGAAACTGGGTAACATCTCAGTGATGTTCCCCAGTTTTCAAATCCCGCGTGTTGCGAAAAATATTTGAACGATAATAACATGATATCCCCATTTTACTTTAAAAGCATACTGGGATATTTGTCTTTGGACATCATGTCTTCCTCAGTTCGTTTTCTCACTGTTCGCATCTAGGAACAGATAATGCCCGCGGACAAATATCCGAACGTATTTTGACGCCAAATGGAGGCCATTGTTTTGTACATGGATGTTTCTCTGAAAGACAGGGACGTTTCTGGGTCTGTTTTGTAGCTGGCAGTTATGGTTTTCCTGAAGGAAATAATGACTAACACACTTCGTAAAACATGACGTGTACAATGTGACATGTTTTTATTTCCCGTCAAATGCATGTTTACCGTTTAACAGCTTAAATTACTGGCGCCATTTTCAGGTGCAGCTAAGAGAGAAATCTCCTTCACACCAGTATAATTCGCATTCAAATCCCCCTGCTTCACACGAGCAAACACTCAACACTGACTCCCTAGAATTCAGAACAAGGAGTAAATTAATTGTTTTTGGCAAAATCTAAAAAGGTTCTCCGGCTAAAAGTATATATAAACAAATAAAAGCTTTCGACTGTCTTAACTACAGTCGTCAATGGGCGAAATAGTAAAAGGCGCGAAAAATTCTTGCCTAAATGACTGTAATTAACACGGTCGAAAGCTTGTGGTTTTTTAAATACTTTTAGCCGGAGACCGTTTTTAGATTTGACCATGATTCATCCTGGCTGGGGCCCTTATATATTTTCATAATTGTTTTTGCTTGAAACACGATATAATGAAAAGACGACAAAAAAAAATCAGTACATAATAGTTTACAGTAAAACATGGAAGAGCTGTTAGGGCATTTTCTCAACTTCATTTTGTTCAAAAATACTCTGAATGTAAAAACTCAAAAGGATGTTCAGAAAAAAAATTTTTTAGTCCATTTTGAATAAACCAAGGCGACACGGGACACTTGAAACGAGGACACATTACCCTGTACCATGCGTGTCTCAAAGCAATTTTTCCAACCTTCAACATCACTTCCGACATCACTTTAGACGTTGCACAAGTCGCTTGAGCAACAGTCTATGTCACATTCATATCCAGATCGGTAGCAGATGTCTAGTTTGCCTCGTGCGCATAAGGAATCCGTTATGCATCCTTTGTTGGACGAAAACGAGAGAAAGAAGTAACAACAGAGAGTGATTCAGAGAATTTTCATGAACAAAAACATACTGAAATACACATAAGTTGCTATTATAAATATGTGGTGAATTTTGCTAATGAAAAAAACAACAACAAGAACAACAAAACAAACAAACAAAGCACACCTTTTCCGTAGCCTTCAGCCGCTAAATAGCCACATTCGTAGTGCTTTACACCAAGAGTGGCGCAGTTACTGCGATGCGCAGGACATGTGATCGTAGTCGTTCGTAATTTGCATTCATATAGTGTATCAGAAGCAGAGCAATGGTAACACTCCAAACTGTGCACTTGTTTAGGATGTGAAACAATGGACACAACTCAATTATAAATTTGCCTCATCTTTACAAAGCGGGAAAGAGACAAAATGATACTTTTTGCAAAATACGTTGAATTTAAGAAACAGCTTTAATTTTAAATGATACTTTAAACAATACGGAGTTGTTATTCATGTGAACAATAGAAGGGACTTTTTTCTTTGTAAAATACTCAAGGGATACGAAAAATCAAAGTTGTACGTTTGAATGGTATAAAGCTCGTGAATGAAGAGCTTTGAATTCAGAGCAAGCGCATAAGACGTCAAGTGCTCATAAAAATCGACCCAATGAAAGTAAAAACGGAGAATCGATAATAATTGCAAATACATTTAAAGCGATCTTTTTCACCTGTCAGCGTTCCAAAAAGTATGGCAGCTAAAAAGACAATTACAAACTTCATGATGGATAGTTAAATTGCATCCGTCACCCTCAGCCAAACGAAGTCTGTGCGAGTTACAGGAAAGGGGTAATTTATAGTGAAATTTGTTTGATAAGCTTTCTCTACCCTCAATTGCTTTCCAAAGTTAAGTCAGGCAGGTTAATTAAATATTTTGTCACTTAATGTGTTTGAATTGTCCAGATAAATGCAGGGTACGTAAAGAGAAAACTACTGTGTTTGTTTTATGTTTTGTTTACAAAGAGAAGGAAAACCTCCAACGCTGTCATGCGGGAATTCCTTCCTTCGTCTACATACAACAATTAAAGGAAATCAAAAATAACATTCGTTGTTAAGAAATGGGAGAGCCGTATCAGGTAACTTTAAAAAGTTAAATTGATTTTCAATTGGTATTTAATTAAGCACATTTTCCGTTCAAACAAAACGATTGATAAAAGAAGAAGGAAAAAACATAGAATTGACAAGCAAATATATCCTAGGAAAAGAATCTAAAGACTTACAAAGAATGTTATCAGGAAATATCTACCGTGATTGGGCTACGGAATCAACAACCAGACTATTGCTTCATTCCCGGGAGCCTCGCTCAGCCTTGCTAACAGATAACAAATAACTAACTGAAAACTCCAGCTACCTTTGAAAGGCAAACACTTCTGAGTAAATTGCTTAATGTTTATAAGCGCTTTGCTTTATGTACTTTAATTGCTTTTGACCAAAACCGCCGGGTAAATACAATCTAGGATCCCATGAGAGACGACAGTCTGATTTGTTTTTTCAAAAGTCACGTTTGCTGGCTGCTTTTTTTTGTTAGAATTTCAATAATCAATGCAGTACATTTAACTAAATATTTTTTGGCAATCTGCACCACTACATATCGCTTTATCCTTTAAAGGTGAACACGTTTTCTGGAATGACTGGCAAACCAAAAGGCTAACATATGGCTCAAAGACAACAGAGGGGAAAGAAAAAAAAAATGTTTTCAATGGCACCAGTTTATCAGATAAATTAAACTGATCGGCTTCACTTTTCGCTCGTTGAGTTTTGAAGAGTTTATGTCTGTGTTATCTGGATTAAGATTAGGATTCCTTAACTGGAAGGGTACCGAATGTCACAGACAAGTCCGTTCCAGAAAGTCTGTTTAATCAATTTTTTGGCACGTAATTCGTGATAATTTACAATTATTTCCCCACGTGGAGGTGGCTAGCGGTGGATATATAGACCTATCCGCAAATGGGCGAGGAAAATATCCACCACTAGTAGCCACCGACAAAGGGGGAATAATGTTTCTTGGTATTTACCAAACTTGTAGGATAACATATCCGAAAAACAAGAATCAGAAGACTGCAAGTATCACCTGATTCATCAGGCCATCAACAAAAGAAATCAAACAGTTTTCTTGTGTTTGGCATGATCAATGTTTTTAGAAAAAACAGTGCAAACTCCGAAAAAAGTGTTTGATTCGGTAAATCTATCGAAAAGATTAGTTCAATTCAGTCTTCAAAACTTTTGCTTCAAGCATTTTCATCATCTTAAAAGAAAGGAAAACTACTGCTTATCTTAACTACTCCGATAAAAAACACAGTTTTTCTAATCTGTCCGGATATCAAAACTTCGTCACCCAAATAGCAATTGTGCCAAATCTGAGTCCGATAAATTTGTCTGTAACTTGGCGCTCGCAATAACACGAACTAAACCCACAAAACTCACCACAACTAAAACCCCAAAATGTGTCTAATTTAGTATGCAGAGTGGAAATGCAAATGCTTTTCGTTTTGTCTCATGCGTCGCGTTTTTTGACAATGAAGTTGCAGCGAAACCTGCTGAAGTGATTTCGCGGGCTCCTCGGGTTTGTTGTTCAAGCAGTCGTGGCGGAGGGGATTTTATTGTTTTATGACGCTTGTTTTAGGGAGTCGCGTTTCCAAGTTGCAAAAAAAATTACTCTGATTCAAGAAATTTGGGACCACATATGAAATAAACCTAAGAAAAACCGGAAAATAAATAAAAGATTTTTCGTGGCAGTAGCATTTTATGTGCATTAATTCTGGGCTATTAAGAGGCCGTCTCTGTAAGAACCGACCACTGATTTTACTTCGAAAATTCGATTTTTCTCATAAGCTGGGATTTCAAAGCCCTTTCCTAGTCAATCGCTAAAATGGGTTTTATTTCATCAAAAATTCCAGTTGAAGTTTTCTAGGATTGATTGAGGTTCGGTCCGCTCGACACAAGTCGAAGGCGAGTGTGTTAGTTACTCAGTGGAATATTTTCAAAATTTCCTGAACACTAAGCGGTCGTCAGTTTTGAAAACCTAGTGGGCAGACAAATTTTATTATTGTTTTAAATTAAGGGATTTTTATACTTTCTATTCATGTAGTTCAGCAGTTTCAAACAGGTGCCACATTTTTAAAGCGTGCCTTCAAAGTAGAGCTATTTTCGCGTTTGGTTCAAAACTCGATTTAACGGGTAGAAAATCTTCTTTTAACCGTTGAAGGAACAACATTGAATTATAATTGCAACATGGCTAAACAAACTGCTATGATATATCTATAGTTGAAAAAAAGAATTGGGAATTTTGAGCGAATATTAATTTTTTTAGAGCGCCAGCAATATGTGCTATTTTTCCAGTTTCGGCGGGCATGAAACTTGTGTCGAGCGGACCGAGCTTCAATCAATCCTAGAAAACTTCAACTAGAATTTTTAATGTAATAAACTTATTTTAGTGATTGACTAGGTAACAAATCAGTGGTCGGTTCTTACAGAGACAGCCTCTTGAATTTTGTCTGTAACACTTGAAACCTTAACAGTTTGTTACTCTTTTTTTATCAAGATGGTAAATTAAATTTTAAGTAGTAAGGAAACATTGGAGTGGAATCCGGATTTTGCGAACCCTTCGATTATTTAAAGCAATGTTTTTAACCGGGTTCGAGCCTTGGCCGGGGACATTGGGTTGTATTCTTGGGCAAGACACATTACTCTCTCAGTGCCTCTCTCCACCCAGGTGTATAAATGGGTACCGGCGAATTTAATGCTGGGTGGTAACCCTGCGATGGACTAGCATCCCGTCCAGGGAGGGAGTAGAAATATGCCCAGTCGCTTTATGCTACGGAAACCGGGATAACCTCCGGCCTGGTGGGCCACTTGGCTCGTATGCAAACTTTACATTTTACAATTAAAAACAAAATTGCTCCTTGACAATTTCTTTTCCCTTAAGGTGGTAGCTCTCTATAGTTTTACGATCACACTCGCGCTTCGGACGAAAGCTCAAGTAATCTGCGCGCGCTCAAAGGAAACCGTCAGTGTTTTTCGATATTTTATGACATCAACATGAGCACAACTGGGCAAAACTGGCAGGGAATTTTCTCGCGTTTCCTTTGGTAAAATTCCGCAAAATTTGGCAGATGGGTAATAAATACTTCACTTTAGTTGGAGCTCGTTTTTCAGAGGTCTTTTCAGGGAAGTCTATCTGACCAGTTTCTCCGCAGCGCTAAATGACATAAATTTGTATAAATCTAAAAAAAACTGCCTTTACAAACCCTACTTGTTTCGTGTTTAAAATTCGTATCCCGTCGGGTTTAATGTACTGTAAAAGATTTGGAAAATTTCACCGAAGGAAATCACAAATAAAGCCATATAAACGCACCAGTTTACATTTATAATTCAAGATTAAAATCCAAGATGTTAATAGAGATGATAG
The DNA here is from genome assembly GCF_964199315.1 of Orbicella franksi. NCBI lineage: Eukaryota > Metazoa > Cnidaria > Anthozoa > Scleractinia > Merulinidae > Orbicella > Orbicella franksi. The sequence goes on from NC_138146.1 coordinate 30,747,459, forward strand.
TAAATCGATATATCATTGCTTATGTTTGAGAGGACTGGGTGTTAACACGAATGCAAAAACAGCTTTCAAAACATAACACTAGCGCGCGGTACGCGATAAATCGTTACGCTATTGAGCCACTTTACAGTCGCACTGTTTAATGTCGACCTCAAAGTCAAAAGCACGCGGTTATATTTTTACATTAACAAAATTTATCAACATTTGAAACGTTAAAACAAGGTCAAGTTCCCTCAGAAAGAAATCATGACTATTCCTGGCCACTTTGAATGAGCAGGAGGTCTACGAACAGAAGGGTTGTGGTGAGAAACTTCATGATGAATACAGCTTCCTTCCTCTTTTGGATGCCATCAGAAACCTTTTAATGATCATTAATTTTGCTATTTGCGTTTATAGGTCTATTTGCTTGAACAGCTGTAAGGCTTCATTAGCAGTACGTGGTGCCTGAAGTGGCTGTATTACTATCGACGCCGGCGGGACAGCTTTAGTTATCTCAGTTAGACAAAAAGCAAATAAGATTGTCTAAAGCAGGGAGTTAGTTAAGACTAGCAATAACGCTTTTTTAATATTACGCACTTTCTTTATTTTTAATTCCAGTAGGCATTTTGACAACACCAATGTTGAGTACCAATGGAGAGAGAAATTGCTTAAAAAGGCAAATATTTTTTGCAAGGCACGGATATTTAACTACATAGGTATCTCTCAGAGCATTACCAGAAAGTTTACTGTGTTGTGTTTTGAGCAGTCAGCTATGGATTTTTGAAAGATATAATAACACGCTTCACATATAACATGGCGATTTAACTGATTTTATTTCCTGACAAATGTTTACCATTTATTATCAGCCTAAATTTACCGGCGCCATTTTAAGGTGCACTTTTAAAGCAATGCTCAGTTACAGAAGTCTCCTTCACAGCAGTATAATTCGCAATTAAATCCCCCCTCTTCATTGTATCCATCTTTGCAGTAAGTCGAGCAAAGCTCTTCCGGTATGCATGCCTTCACAAAGAAGTCCTCGTCTCCCTTCTGGGCGTACATTTCACCACAACGTGTCATGTCGGACGAACACTGCTCCACCTCTTGAGATTCAGTGCAGTCATCCATCGAAGTGGAACTATAGCAATAGTTGCATGACAAACCCTCAGCGGAGCTTCCTAGAATTCATTACACAGGGTAAATTTATTGTTTTTAATTGACATGTAACATAATAATGAAAACTCCATGCAGTAACATGATAATTCAGAGTGACAGAAAATGAAAGGCTGTTAGGACATTTTCTCAGCTTCATTTGTTGAGACCTACTTTGAATATGACAACCCGCAGTTTTTCCTTATTTCAATAAAAAGCCAACGCCTCGTTCATTTTTTTACTATCGGACACGTACGTAACATGCACCATAATAAAAATAATAACAACGATAATAATAATAATAATGATGATGATGATGATGATGATGATAATGATGATGATGATGTCAACGGTCTTTGTTAAAAACTAAAATTCAAAGGATCCGTTTGAATTTACAATAAAAAAGGTTTGGTAAAATGAAAGGTAAAAATGCAAATATTGAAATAAAATTTAATTCGAAACTGCCCGGTAAAAAATGGTTTAAAATGAAGAGGGTAATTTAATAAAGTTAAAAAAGCGCCTATTTCTGAAAATTCTTTTAAAACACTTTGTCGTAACCCGCAACAGAACGAAGTTGTGGTTTCTCTCACGAGTTTGGGTAGAAGGCAGCAGGTTATGCAGTGGCCCTGTAGAGTCTTGGTCCCCTGTAGCCTCTATCGCTAGTATCAATCATGTCAGCTCTTGATGGGATCTGTATCAAATAACCGAACTTAACTGCAGGCTGAAGAAATCTGTCTAGTTGACGGAGATACTTGGAATAATAGGCGGAGCCCCATATTTCAGTATCATGCTGGAACAGAAACAATATTAGGCTCCAATTTTTTTTACAGTTCTAATGGTCTTGCACCAGCCAACGTATTTATTTGATCTGTATGTGCCACCACGCTTCTTTCGACCAGATAATCAGAAACTGCCACGAATTCCCAACTGTTAGGAATTCCAACTTAAATAAAGTTGTTACTTTATACCAACAATAAGGTATGGATCCACAGTTTCTTACAAGATGTCAAGGAAGTATGTTTAATAGAAAAGAGATGTTTTAAGTACATTTTGGATAAGCAAATGTGACATGCGCCACGTAGCACAAGCTGGCATTACACTGCATCTTACTTAACTCAAGAAAATTTTTCCTACCTTCACCTTCACCTCCGCCCTCAACCGCGTTGTTACATAAGTCAGTTGAACAGCATTCAATGTTACATTCATATCCTTCTTGGTTGCAGACATCCGGGAGGCTTCCCTGGCATATATCGTCTGTCATGCACGCTTTGTTGGACAAAAACGATGAAAAGAAACAATGTAAGAGAGAGATTACTTCAGGGTGACTTCATAAAGGTAAAAATATTATACACATAACTTTCCCGCATTCCACTTAAGTGCTACGAACAATAGCACCAGAGTGAGGTTGGGGTGGACATTTTTATACATTTGCTGTATTTTTGTTCATCCCAACCTCGACTCGGCGCTATTGTTTGTTGGAATACGGGAAAGGTCTATTGAAAACTAAGATACTGAATTAAAGTAAAGAAGCGCACCTTTCGCGTGAGCTTGGCTCGATACGCCACCAGCTTCGACCTTTACAGTCAGAGAGGCGCAGTTATTGAGATAAGAAGGACATGTGACTTGTGTTGCTTGCGATGAGCAGTCATCAAGTGAAGGAGAAGCTTGGCACTCGTAACACTTCAAACTGTGAACTTAACGAGAAATATAAAAGAAAACTTAACAAAATTAAATGCCTCATCTTCAAGTACAAAGCAGAAAAAGACAAAGTGATACTTTCCCCTCCAAAAATTTTGAATTTGGGAAACAATTTTTACATCAATAAAACTATAAACACAACGAAGCTGTTATTCATGTTAACAATAGAAGGAAAGTTTTTTTTATAAAATTCACAAGGGATACGAAAAAGCAGCAGTTCTGCATTAAATGATATATAGCTTCTGAATTAAGAGTTTTGAATTCAGAGTAACTACATCGGGTGTCGAGTGTTCATAAAATTTGAACCACTGAAAGTAAAACAGAGAATCGATAATAATTGCATCTTCATTTAGCATGTTCTTTTTTACCTCCCAACGCTCCAAAAAATATGGCAGCCAAAAAGACAATCACAAACTTCATGATAAATGCGTTGCTTGAATCTAACAACTTCAGCCAACTACAAGCTGTGCACTGTTGAAACGAAGCGTGCATTTTATTGAAACATTTGTTTGAGCAGCTTTCTTTGACTTCAATTGCTTTCCAAAGTTAACCAACTAGTTGAATATTTTGTTTCTTAGAGTGATTGACAGTTATCCTGAAAATAAAAAAAAACAAACTGGTAAGTGGAATAACCAGGACATTCTCGTATCGTGTTCTTAATCAAATTGTTCATAGAACGACCTTGGACCATAGTCGGCTTCTGCCTTACAATGAATTAGAGGGAAGGTCTTCATGAAACAATAAAAAATAACATTGGTTATTACGAAATAGGAGAGTGTTATCATGTAAACCTAAAAAGTGAAATTAATTTTCAATTGATATTCAATTAAGCACATTGTCCGTTAAAATGATCGTCAAATCGTCAAACATCTATTACGTATCCTAGAAAAGGGTTCGAAGACTTTAAAGACAGAAAAATATTAAAGACGAAGAATGTTATAAGGAAATATCTACCGTGATTGAGCAATGATTTCGCAAACTGGGTGTAAAATTTTGGACATCCTTGGAACAAAACGGTGACGAAAGTCGGTTGTTCCACTCACATGAACCTTGGTCAGATGCCCGGGCGCAGATGCTAATGAAATAAGAAATAATTGTAGTAAAACTTCTTTTGAAAGGTAAATACTTTTGCTTTAATTGCTGAATGTTTAAGAGCACTCAATTTTATGTCTTTTTATGGCGTGTGAACAAAACCGCCATGCAAACATCAATTAAGTACCCCATGAAATACTAAAATATTTGATTACTTATTATATAGATAGATATATATTTTAAAAAAGCATATATCATGTTTTTGCTGTTTTTAGAATTCTAATAATCATGCAAGGTGGTGGCTTAACAAAAAAAACCTGAAAAACGCTTTATCCTCACAGGAAATGATACAAATCAAGAGGCCATATATCTTGCCCAAAAGCAGCAGGGGGAAAAAAATGTTTTTTCAATAGTTCGTGGAAAAAATTTATTTGACTTCACGATTCGATTCCGTCGTTTTGAAAGATAGACTCCCAATCTGGAAGGGTGCCAATGAGTCTTGGAAATTATTCTGGATAACCAATATTATCAAGAGCAAAACGAAGACCGCCTGCAATCTGAATTTCATAGTAGCCTCACATAGAAAAAATGTTTTTTTAGTTAATTCTATTTTCCTGATTATTTCAAAATACGATGGTTCCATTATTTCATCACATAAAAATCGCTTGTGCTTGCATTCCCCCACTGTGTTACAAGGGTGGAGGAGGGGCAGTGACTGATAACCGTTGTTTTGATCTACAAGAGGCTTATTAAGTTAGGTGACGTTCCCGATTTCATTTCAAGTCATCTTGGATCCACCATCTTGAATTCCGCTATTTCTCGCAAAGTCAGAAAATAACGTAAATTAGTGCAAATTAATCCAAAATGGTGGCGGAATAACGAAAGTTCTAGATCTGTAATTTGCTCAAGAAAAGAAGGAGAATTCGCCATACTCGGCAGCCTAGCAATGCAGAACCGATGAAAAGTCTTGTCGAACTTCATGTTGTTAGGTTTTTTTATCACTTAAAAATTAACGTTTTAATCATAACAATTATAATTTCTGAAAATGTGATTGGTGCATAAACTGCAAAGTTGTGATCGGATAATGTAATCGGACAGTTGGCTGTAATCGGAAACCTTTAATCGCACAGTTACATAAGCCAATCATTTTAAGTCCTCTCCACTAAATCCACCAATCACAACATTGATTACAATCACTATAGTAACCAATTCAGGGTCCGAAATTAACTTTTTTAGGCAGGCGCCAACTGGCAACTGAAATTTTTTTTTCAGTCGCCATATGGAAAAATGTGGTCGCCACAAAGTGTCAATAAACTTTTTCCTTCGCAAAAAACACAAACCAAAATTTTTGGTCGCCAGATGGAAAATTCTGCTCGCCAATTTTTCTTTTAAGAATCGGAACGAAGAGAACGCGTTTGGGACCGCAATGATGGCGATTTTTCCGCTCACGATAAGATTAAATACAAACACCCTGATTATTTATACATCTGCCACTGAAACCCCACGACGAACGAATCGAATGCCGGCCATATACGCAGTTTCGTGCGACTGCCAAATGTTTCGAGTCAATTTATACCTTCTCTTGTCTCTACCTTTTGGAGAAGAAACGTACCCGACTGAAAACTGCCGTTTGGTTCTTTGCTCTATGTGCAAAACGATCTTTCCTTTCGCGTTCTGTCAAGACGATCGACGGATCGCCGTGTTGAATATCGAAATCTTCCACTAATTTCTTCGCGGATGTTCCGTCTCCACTTTGTAATAAATTACGGAAAGAGTTCAGGACATCTTTGGACACCACATCGCCAGAAGATATATTCATGGCGAAAGAACGCACGTAGCCTTCTGCGCCCGCGATACGTATTTTATAGGAAACCGCTGGAAAAACATGGCGGCGAAGCTTCGCACTGATCGTAGCTGTGAAACGTTGTGGTAGAGTTATAATAACAGGAAAATCGGTTTCATACTTCAAAAGCGGCGGAAAGGTAAAAAGTAAGTGACCAATTGGCGGGCGGCTTTGAATCTTATTTTAATCGATTTGGCTGAAAATCTAAGTTTGTGTAATTATCGTGGTTTGAAATAGTTAATCGCCCGCTGGCGACTAGCTGTGAAATTCTGGTCGCCAGTGCAAAATTTTAGTCGCATTGGCGACCAGGAAAGCGCAATTTCGGACCCTGCAATTCGCGAGGTCTGACTTCGGAAAAATGTGGAGGTTTAGTCTCCGGTGACTGTTTTGAAAGAAACTTAACAACCATTTTGCAAGCTATTCTCCACATTTTTAATTTGATATTTAAAAATGACTATTTTTTAAATGAAACTTTTACTTTTGTGGGAAATTGTAATGGTTATGAATAATTAGTAGCAAGTCATCGTGTCGTCCAATTCAGTCTGTTATCATACTCATGATTAACAAATCGGACTCCAGCTTCGCGGTCGTCCGATTTTGTTATAATCACCTGTATGATTACAGACAGAATTGGACTCCACTCAGTCCTATTACCATTATAAATTAAGAAATCTGCACACTGGTAGCAACCCTCATAGCGACGGTTGTTTACAGTCCAAAATGACTCACCAAATGGATTGCATTCAGTACATTTTAATGATACTTTACAGGAAAGCTTTAGAGATGCGTACTTATGAGAATTGTGCCTCAATGTCCTGAACATTGTTTCCTCTACCATCTTATACGCTACTTATACTTGGTTAACATTTCCATGATTGGTGTGTATTCGGGTATTTCATGGAATGTTTTTGTAAAAAATTTCGATTTATCCCCTCCCCTTGCCTCTTCCCCCCCACCCCCCTCTGTTCACAGGGCTAATTTGGGCTCTCGGAGACCGAAGTAAAACTTTAAGGCCTTTTTTCTCAAAATGACCAAATCAACAGATCACCAATATTTCGGACTCGATATCTTCCCGATTCACTGGGTTTCAAGCGAATGTTGTCAAATTTTCGAGATTGGTAAGAACACAATAACTTAGGTCATAAAACGAAAACATTTTCAATTTGTGGAATGTTTTCCATGTTATTTACGTAATATAGTAATTATTAAGTAATATCATAGTTAGTAGAGGGGAATTAAGCAACAGCAACTGTTGCATAATATTTGCCATAAAACTTCTCTGTGTCTCCTTTTCTTGTATATCCTTCATAGATTGTTTTGATGGCAGAGAATTCATTTCTATCTTCTTTTAGCTGTACCTCTACAAAGACATCAAAAAATGATAACTGTAAAACAAATAGACTACTAAATAGTTTAAACATCAAAAATTCAATGTGGAAATTGTACGTTGGCTTTTTTCGAGTATTGTGAAGGAAGCTCTATAAATTGCAAGGTTTACCCCTCAAAATAATATATAAATAAATCACTACATCTCGGAGCTTTGAGCTTTCTCGAAGCTTTTGTATAAGTATTCCTTGTTTCAAAAGAGTCCGACAGGAGATTTTCATCGAAGGAAAGCAATATATAAGCTTAATATTTGCGTGAGCATTTGCTGGATTTCGTTTGTTTACACGAGTCGAGCAGACTATGCGTAGCAAATTTAAGAACAGTAATGCGAAATTTCGACTCAAAATTACCATTTTTCAACTTACATTTCTAACTGTAAGCGCAAATTGTTCCTCTACCTCTTCAGTGTCTTCCGAAACGTCCAAAAAGGCCTCAAAATCGTCTCCCAACAGGAACAGACCGTCTGTACAGTCCGCCATCTTGAATGAACTTCTGCACGGTCAGAGTCACGTGACGGGTATGTTCAACATCGGAGGCCGCGCTATTGTTTAACCCTTTGAAGTTTGCCGAGTTTCATAACTATTCCCCTCTACTAACTATGGTAATATTAGTGAGCTTTTTCTCAGTTTCACGAAAAAGGAAACCCCCCAAAACACTGTTTGATGAGGTTTGTAACCTGGGCAACTTGCTTATGGACAGGATGAGCTTAATTCCATGCTTCTCGAACCATTCATTAGTAAGCTATCGTACTGTAATGAACACCACTTTTTAACAACACTTAGAAGGTAATTATTCACTAACTGTTGTGGCATGTGACCTGGAAAAGTTCACTTTTTAAGTCAGACTGCGAAGTCCTTCACGTGGCACCAAAACTGTCCCACAGAGTTGTTTTAAGGAGACTTATATTTTGAAGGTATAAGACCACCTTAAAGGGGTTTTCAGCACTGTCATGCGTTGTACTAAAACTCAAGCAGGACTGCTTTTCCGAAAGAAATTGCCTTTAAAGGTAATGATTGTTTGTGAAGTACTGATATTTTGCTACTGACATAATTATACACATAAGTTCTGAGATACCTCTCAGAACATCGCAGCAAAGTTAACGCTTCTATTTTGAGCTGTCGGTTAGCATTAATTATGGTTTTCTTGAAAGATATAACAACACACTTGAAGTAACAGGCATAACAGATAACATTGCAGTTTAATTTTATTTTACTGAGTCAACTCTTGTTAAATGTTTGCCATTTATTAACAGCTAAATTTTACCGGCGCCATTTTAAGGCACACTTTTAGAGCAATGCTCAGTTACAGAGGTCTCCTTCACAGCAGTATAATTCGCAGTTAAATCCCCCCTCTTCATTGTATCCATCTTTGCAATAAGTCGAGCAAAGGTCTTCCGGTATGCATGCTTTCACAAAGAACTCCACGTCTTTCGTCTGGGCGTACATTTCACCACAATGTGTTTCCCCATGCGAACACTGCTGGACCTCTTGAGATTCAGTGCAGTCATCCATCGACGTGGAACTATGGCAATAGTTGCATGTCAAACCCTCAGCGGAGTTTCCTAGAATTCATTACACAGGGTAAATTCATTGTTTTTAACATTTAAAATACTATATAAACACAACGAAGTTGTTATTCACGTTAACAATAGAAGTTACGTTTTTTTGTTTAATTCACAAGGGATAACAAAATTCGAAGCAATCACATCAGATGTCAAGCACACATCAGGCGTCAAATAATGAAAGCAAAAAAAGAAAAAGGAGAATCGATCATAATTGCGACTACATTTAGCATATTCTTTTTTTTACCTCCCAACGCTCCAAAAATTATGGCAGCAATAAAGACAATCACGACCTTCATGATAAATACGTTACTTGCTTCCGACAACCTCAGCCTACCGAGGTCTGTGCGATGTTAAAAGAAAGAGGGCACTACTTTATAGCATCATTTGTTTGACCAGCTTTCTTTGACTTCATTTGCTTTCCAAAGTTAACTGGCAAGTGGAATATTTTGTTTCTTAATGTGATTTACAGTTATCCTGAAAATAGCAAAGCATAAAGCAACTGGAAAGTGAAACAACCAGGAAATTTTGGTTTGGTGTTTTCATATAATCTTTAAGGACCTTGGACAATAGAGCTCTTGCCGTGTAATAAATTAGGGGGAACGTCTTCATGAAACAATCGAGACAATAAAAAATATATATAATAATAATAAAAACCGTTATTACGAAATAGGAAATTGTTATCAAGTAACCGTAAAAACTTAAAATGATTTTACAATTGTAAATTTAGTTAGCATCGGGCAGGCGAAGAGCCACCTTGTGGATATACTGCCCGAAATGCCATTATTATTATTATTATTATTATTATTATTATTATTAATTGATATTCAATTAGGCAAATAGTCCGTTAAACTAAAATGACTGATATAGAAACAAACCATCAGATCATCAAACATATATTATATATCTCAGGAATAGAATTGTAAGACTTTTTATGACAAAAGAAAAAAAATAATTTAAAGATGATTTCCAGTCCGTACTGCGTTCTCTCGAGAGTTTGATTACGTTTTTTGTTTTGTTTCATGTAAGACATCACAAAATGCAAACATTTCGCAACTACTTATAAACATTAGGGTGCTAAGACTGCGCTGTACGGACTAGAAATCACCTTTAAAGACAAGAATGTTATCAACAAATGTCTACTGTGACTGAGCAATAATATTAAAGTGGATTCCGCACAGTGGATGGAAAATTGTAGACATTTTTAAATAAAACGGTTCCGAAAGTTGGATGTTCCACACACACGAGCCTCGCGCAGATGCTAATGAAATAAGAAAAACTTATAGTAAAGCTACCTTTTAAAGGTTACCGAATACTTGTGCGCTAGTTGCTAAATGTTTATGAGCACTCCGTTTTATGTATTTTTATTGCTTTTGAACAAAATATCAAGTTAAAAATATCAATTAAGTATCCCATGAAACAAAATATCTCTGATTATACATTATACTACCTTTTAAAAACAGCATATATCATATTTTTGTAGTGTTTTAAAATTCTAAAACTCACGGTGGTATAATACACTGAAATCGTTTTATTGTTACAGAGAAAGAAACGAATTTTTTTGAACCAAAGAGCTCAGTGAAACATATTACTCAAAAGTAACCGAAGGGAATAATGCTTTTTCAATGGTTAACATTGGAAACATTTAATTGACTTCACGTTTCATTTCCCTCGTCTTCAAAGATAGATTTAATCTGGATTGGGATAAGGGCTAATTAACTGGAAGGAGGGTACCAATGCTCATTTTGGGAAAACTATACTGTCCTGACATCAATGTACCGCGTTCACAGGGAAGAAATTGAAGTCGAAAAACGTTTCTGACTGGAGACGGCATTGAGTACTCACGAAAAGGGATTTGCAATTCCAAAAACCATATCAGATTGTAAAAAGTGAGAAATATGAAACAGATTGAGTTTCCAAGCTTCTTAATTTGGCTCCAGTAATGGATTGCTCGTGTTCGGGGAGGTAGGATAATAGTTAGGATAGGATAATAGTTATTTCGAAAAAAAAATTGTTGTTTTTCGTCAATTTAATCCCAGAATCCTGAATATTTGTGGAGATGCTTGGTTGAATAGCACTTGATGCTGCTGAAGATGAATCCACGATATTCACTTCTTCCAATGCCGTGCGAAGAACGACTTGCATTATTAACGATAATAAACTTAGCTGAAGACCAAACTGTAAACACCTGTTTGCAAAATATGAAGTCTTCTCTTGCCATTGACTTTCAGGCCAAGTTTTTTAACCTTCTTTGTATTTTCTGGAGTAGCATCGATATTCTTGTACTGTCAGGATTTCTGGTTGTGATCCCGTTTCACGCACGAATTTTAACAAAATTACCGCGTCGCATACAATTTTAGCTGCTTTTAAAATCTTTTTTTCATGAATTCACTTTAAGCGTTTCACTCTGAGTAGCTTTCCGCGCGCCACACTTAAGGTTACCGTATACCTTCAGGGGTGTCTCGCGTCCAAGCGATGTAGTGCGTCCGGTTTAAGCTGTAGATACCTAAAGCCCTATATCAAATTAAAGCTTATAGAGCTGGCTATCAACCCATGCCAAAAATTTTGAAATAAAATGAACTGCCGATTTTTTCACGGCCACTAAATGCGAGCGTCCTAATCATCTTTTGGAAGATACAAGTCAAAGCGAATTTTGTTTTTCGCCAATTTATTTTTTTCCCGGTTTCAGGGCAAAAAGCGCTAAAAAAGCGTGTCTGCGTTTTGCCACATTCAATTGCAATAAAAAGTTACAGAACATTTTCGAAACAGGATTTAAAAAATGTGAAGCGATCGTACAAAAAATGCTCTCGGAGAAAAAATATTTCGAAATAAACAATTCGCAGACACGTTTTTGTTTTTTTTATATGTTAATCTAGCTACTGTACAAATTTGAGGGCAATCAAACAAATCCCCTTTGAGTTGTAACTCTTTAAAGTGTCTGCTTCAAGCGAAAAAATTTATTCGAGAAAACAGCGTTAATAAAAATCTCTTGCTTCGCAAACAAACTCCACCCACAAACGCCTTCAACTGGGTTCTCAGATCACTGAGCCAATCAGCGAAAGGAAAATTTACTACCATTAACTCACGGCGAAATCTCCAAAAAAACCCTTGTGTTTCGCAATGCGCTCAAGGCGGAGAGATAATTTTTCTGTAGCTCGGTTTTTCCTGAAGCTGGTCTGGCAAAATGAGGAAGACGAAAAAGGATACGAACGCTAGAGCAAACTGAACAAAAGAAAGCGCGGTGGAGCAAATGTGCATGGATAATATTCCCATGGATCTCAATGAGTTGGACGATTCATCGGTATCGGGCTCAACAAAAGAGTCACTGTAAACGTCGCTGTTATCGCTGTCGAATTCCCAAAGTTTTACAGAACCTTTCTCTTCTCTTGACTCGATCTTTTTGTCCGCTTGATACGATAGTTATAGCTTCATCCGCGAGGCCAACTTTCTCCTCTTCACTCATTGATGTGCTTTCATTCGTTCTTCGCTTTTTCGAACTGGTAAACAGAGTTTTCCGTGGTCCATGTTTACTTATAACTTAATAGAAATACACCTAATACGAAAAATGTCTGGATTAACAATGCTGATTAACTGAGTAGCCAACCAATTCATGGTATCCATATCGGTAATATTTCCGCGAATGTAGTCTCGGTTGATTGCGTGCACGTTATAGGGCTGTCAATCAAGAGAGAACTTTTACTTCCCGCCGTAACGTAAAACCTCCATTTCTCCGCCAATATAAAGTCTTTTTCAATTTTGTTTTCAGAAATTAGAGATTACTCTTCGACCATTACTTTGAACCAAAAATCCAAATTTGAAGAAAATTGCCGATCTGAAGGTATACTGTAACCTTAATAGGCAATTTTCGACTTACTTTGTGCCTCTGTTTCAAAACGAGTTTTTGCACAAAACCTTTCATATGAAAATGAGTTTGATTTGCATGAAAATGAACCTGTAAGCGGAACACACTTTCATATAAATGGTTTCGCTCGAAGACTCGTTGTGAAACAGAGGCAAAAGTCAACTCGGAAATGACGAATTTTGTCCTCATCACGTGTAACTTACAAGCCCTTTGCCACCTTTGATTGGTATCTCCGGATTTGTGTCAGGTTGGCCTGGGAGGTCACCTGCTCCCATTTACACCCTCCCCCTCCCCTCCCCTCCCCTCTCCCGTCGGTGAAAAAGCAATATGACTGTAAAACAAAACACAACACAGTCATGCCAGAAGTGAGGGTCCTATTCGGAATTCGTATTTATGAAATTATCCTTATTCTCAGTATCTTTCTAAGATATATTTAGGAAGATAAGTTTGGGCTAATTTGATACAAGTCTCAATTCATGAAGACATAAGGCATGATAACAAAAACATATAATTAACACCAGCGACCAGTTTGTTTTCATTTGCTGTCTGAAGAAATAAAATGAAATTATCTTGTGAATCTCTGATAGCTAAATCTTTGTTATTGCTGTCCCGAGAAAAAAAGAAACTTACAGATGATCAAATACGTCGCTTTGGAATATCCCAAACTTTTCCGCTGCTATCAGCTGAAAGAAGTCATTGATCAATTTGTTTTTATGTACCATTCTTCTTCAAATACTGTAGTTGGTTGGCTAAACTGGATTTTTATGAGTAATACAGGCAAATTTTGTTCTTATTTGCCAAGTTGATATGGAAAAATGTTCCAGTTGGTAAATTAAAAGAGTAAAAGAAGTCGTATTCAGCTGGGTTAACTTTTACGTGCACATGAAAACTGCATTTCTAGCAGAAATTCAGAAATGGCATTTTATTTTGTTGGTATTGAGATGATTATAATAAAGTGAATAACTTAAAAAGAACTTAAATATCCACATAAAATGACTCTGCAGTATAAGAAAACGTGATATCTTGAACATAATTATTTCTTGCAAATGAGCTTTCTCGTTCCAGCTGTGTAATGAAATCTCCACGCAATGAAAGTAGCAATACACAAACCGGGTATGTTAAGGGAAGCTTTACTCCTCACAATATGTTTGACGCAACTTGTTATAATAACTAAGACAAAGAAACCCATTTTTACAAAGTTGTTTGGGACAACTGTGTAACGAAATATTTCATAACATAAAACATCAAAACAACAAAAACAATCCAAGGTAATTCACAGTCAAATAAAATACTTATAGGTAATTGTTGTCAAGACTGTAGTTAGCATCAAGGATTGCCAAAAACTCTTAAAAGTTATGAATACAAAGAAGTTTCTGTGACATTGAATGGACCATATATCAATAGAACAAAAGAATACATATTTCTTACAAAGGTGCTTTTATACAGTTGTGTAAATGGCTCTTTAAATCTAACAACTACAAATAATTGACTTATTTAGGATCAACGAGGGTGTTCCACTTACAATAAGTTTTTAAATACCTGGTGTTTATAGAGTGCAATTAAACATATTATATTGCTATACCGCCGAAATCAAATACGTGTTCCGATCGCACGAGAACGTGTCATGTGTCATGGGTCAAAACTCACTAACTTCCTAGGGAAAAAACGTGAACGTCCACCTTGAAATAGCAGCAAATTTCAAGCAAATACTTTTCTCGCTTCTCCCCGCGGAACATTGAGCATCTGGGGTAAAACAACGCTCACTGGTTCTTTCGGGCCAGTCATTAAGTGCTTAAGACTAAAAAAATGGACAAAGCACAAGTGTCAAAATATAAATATGGCTAATGGTTGTTTGTATTTAAAGCAGATGTAGCAAGTTCAATTTCTACTTAACAAGACTCTCCACCATTAAATCACTTATACCATTTTCGCATCGTCTACGAGTACACCATGAAGGCAAAGTTGTTACTCAATTTTTTCTGGCTTGTTTCAGCATTGGCATCATCTCCAGAAGGTAAGAAGGATTAAAATGTTTGAAAGCAGAAATTCATAGTTGAAACATTTACAAAATAAAAACAAAACTGATTAATATTATTTCCTTTAATTTAAACGCAGCCGAAAAAATTCTGAATGCCCTGCGAGAGATAAAGCGACGCGAGTGATCTACTCGGACCATGGTGAATCAAAGGAACCGATAACGCTTTGTCCACAGTGGATTTCATCGGCTCCCTGGATGCACCATGATCTGAGTGGTATTGGATCATTGATCCTAATTCTGATCCTGGTCATTTCAAAGAAACGTTTTTTTATTTGGGAAGACCTGGATTAGTATCAATGATCCAAGATTACTCGTATCATGCATGGCGCATTAAAGGCACCGATGAAGCCCACTGTGGCAAGGAGTTATCAGCTCCTTTGATGCACTATAAACCGGGGAATCTTGGACCATTCTTTCTGATTCGTATCATCGCAAAGAAACGTATCATTAGATATAACCATTTGTAACATAACAAAGATGGTAGACTTCAGTTTGAAGGAGACTAAAGAGGATTTATTGATCAAAAGTAAAAATATGACTATGTTATCAGCATTGCCAAAATCTGTAAGCCTTTGCTTGACTTGAAACTATAATAACTAAAAAGGACTTAAGTTTCGAAATTATGGAAGCAAACTTTCAATGATGAAAGAATTAAATTTCACATTTCGCAGAGCCTAGATTTAGCAAAACTCTGTAAGTCAAGCTGTTGAAAGTTTGGTGGTGTTTCCTGTAATCTAGGTTTTAATTATTGTGTTCATTCTTCGTCAGGCAATTCTGCTATGTTTTTCAGGGAATTTCATATTTTCCTATAAACATTTTTATGGTCCTATAAGCATTTTTTCTTCAAATTTACGTTCAACCCCAAACGGAGAGTAAGTTAATTTCTTTTAATCCGGGACAGCTCTATGCGTCAGTTACATTTCAAGCCATTATACGAAAACGTATCTACACTGTACGACGAAGAAATATATCTTGCTGATCAGAGTCAGTTTATTCAGTAGCCGCGCTTCACTTGATATCAATCATTTTCTGATCAGAGAACGGCGACACCAGGGATGACGAATTGGTTGAAGGTGACATGAAGTTCTCACCTGGGCAGACAAGAGGTTCAATTTCAAACCGACTGTGGCCCAATGGAGTGTTTGTCTATGACATTGACAAGTCCTTACGTGAGTAAAAATTCTATTATTGTTATGTTTTTAATTGTTAGCTGATTAGAATGTGGAAATATTCCTATCCTTCCGATTTTAAGGACAAGGCGCAAGGGTAGGTAGTCGCGCAATGGAATTGTACCATAAAGCTTTCACGTCACGTGTACGTAGCAGCATTTGTCCCCGGGGCCCGTTTCTCGAAAGCCCCGGAAACGTTTCACGCCCGCAAAGCCATTTTTAGTTCTGAATCTGCATTTAAAAGCAGAGAAGTGTATACTCCTGAAAATTCTTGCATGACAAGAACCTCTGACTTTATTAAAATTATATGAATAAAACAGCCCTGTAAACATAAGGTTTGAGATTTTGCTAAGGCTTTCCGGGTGCGACGAGAAAGGAGCCCCAGGTTTGTTTTGAGCCACGTTTGTTGGTCTTGTTTCGTAATGTACATGCCCTTGTTCATTCGGTAACAGTAGAAATTTTTTTAAAGTTCTTTCGCAAACTTCGAACTTGATTAACTTCAAAAGGTTGGCCTCTCAGCTTAAACGTTCTAAGGAGATTTGGATGAGGGTGATAAATTCTCAGTTATCGGTTGAATTTTCAGGTTTTTCTCAGTTTTCAGCCCATTTCTTAACTCTCCGAAAATTGTTTCAGATGTCAGACTGCATGCCATCTGCTGAATAATTTTTCTATTTTCAGTTGATAGCAAACTGTTATGTTACATAATTTGTCTTCTGATTTTGTATTTTTGTTAATTAAATGAATTTTATGTCACTAAAATATGTGTAAATTAATTGAATTTAATTGAATTGACCCCATTCTCAATTATCAGTTAACCTCTATCCGGACCCTCTTCTTAAGATAGGATTCTTGTATAAAGAGGGAAATTTGTTTTGGCTTCATTGCGCCGATAAGATATGATTTTTAAAGATTTTTAACACCCCCTAGGATTGTTGTATTTCGCTGGTTGGAAGATAAAAAATCGACCGCCTTGGACGCCGCTAGGACTAAAAGTTTTTCTCTTTTGTTTATTACTAGTCAAGGAAGCCGTCGCGATGTCTGGGATAAATGGCGCAATGAGGGCCTGGACTGTCAAAACACAGGGCTGCATAAAATTTCGGAAACGAAGAGGAGACGAACAGGCATATGTGTCCTTTTTCAGAGGTGACGGGTAGGTCCCACCCTCTTTTACCTCGTACGGAAGATGTCACTTAGACAGTACGTACAACAATTAGTTAGGTTGAACTCGATTTGTCGATCATATGAGAAGGAATTATGATGATACACGAAACAATTGCATGTAATTGGAATTCGAATTCTTTAAAACAGTATTTGCGTCTAGTAAAGATAATTTTAAGTTGTGTAGCTCGTGATATTTGTTGAAATTTGAATAAAAGATTCTATTTTTCAAACCTTCAGACCTATAATCATTGTCATAAGTCGTTGGAGTAACCACTTCACTTTACCCCATGCATGTTTGGATAGCGCAACGCGCCATAACTTCTTGTTCGGTGCATGTTAGCTTGTAAGTAACACTGAAAGGGGGTAGGAAGATCGAGGAAGATTATTAGGCCTGTGTACAAACAGTTTGCCGGTGATTGCTGTCTTGTAATATTGCCCCCCTGACGGCTTAACCACGGTGCCTATCTGCTTGCCTTCCCGGACCCCATCTCAGCGCAAAAAAGGAGTTTTACATGTATATATTTTATCTTGCGTCACTACGTTTTTTTCATTTAATGTTTAACCAACAGGTGCTGGTCCTATGTTGGAAGAAATGGTTACAAGCAGCAACTGTCCCTCTCAGGAGGTTGCTGGCGTCATGGAACCATCGCTCATGAAATCGGTGAGTTTAGAATAGTTAATTCGCACGTGTATTGACGAGAACGTCTACATGTCAGTCAATTGAATATCGATGAAATTTGGATGAAAGATCTCATTATGTAATATGCAGTCGATAGATTCCGTTATTGAAGAAATGAAGCTCGTATATTTTTCATAAGTAAAAATATTTAAAGTATTGTATTATTTAGTACGTTTTTGGCACATCAACTTGGGGCAGGGGCGGGAAGATATGTTGAGAGGTATATGTAGACTAGTGTTTAGGTATATATAGCCCAGTGTTTAGGGATTTATAGCCCAGTGTCGAGGACAACAAGCGCCACGGTGCAGTTCGCGCAAAGCCGAGCATGATTCAGGCTACGCTAGCAACAGCGAATCAGCAATTAAACAGCATGCAGGGTCCTCGGATCTTGACATCTACCCAAGGGACGCCCAGATCTTCGAACGCGGTGTGGCAAACTACCACAAGAGGCTTTTCTTGGACTCTAGGCAACCCACCGCCGTTAACGAGAGGAAAACGTTCCATCGTGCTTACATACCGTTGATTCAAAATCAGTGAAACGACAGCACACGGGCTTGTAGCGGGGGAAATAACGAATGTTTAACACTGTAGCCCTAACGAAGATGGACAGAAGCCACCTAAAATAAAGGAGAGAAAAACAGATCGGATTACGAAAACCTGTCAATCAATCAGTCAGTTTGTAGGTCAATCCATGCATCTATCAATCCATCCATTCATCCATCAATCAATTCATTCATCGTCAATCGATAAAACAACTACAATCGATCGATTGATCGATGATCCATCCATCCATCCATCCATCCATCCATCCATCCATCCATCAATCAGTCAATCAGTCAATCAACCAGCCAATCAATCAATCAATCAATCAATCAATCAATCAATCAGTTAATCTATCAATCAATCAGTCGATCGATCAATCACTAGATTGATCAATCACCGTATATTTGTATGCTTTTTATTATTTTTTTTAGGACATGCTCTTGGATTTCTTCACGAACAATCGCGCCCGGACAGAGACAATTATGTCGAAATCAAGTTTGAAAACATTCGGTCGGGTAGGTATTTTGATCACGCCAAACTTTATCAGCTTTTCACAACCCATAAAGTTTACACAGAATCTGCAAAGAAATTCTGTTTTTATCATGAAGCCTTAGCTTTGAATAAATTGCCATCATTTTCATTTTTCTTATTTAAACGATATTTTATGATTAATGTAATTTTTTTTTTAATTCTAGAGCATTTCCAAGTTTGTGCAATTGCGCTTAATTCATAGATTGACTAATTGTTATATAGGTTTTTACCTTATACTGAGTACATTGCCATCTATTCTTAGGATTAATCAGTTAACTTGCCCGAGGCATTCTTTGATAACAGCTTATGCCGACCGGTCTACCCTGGCGAAATATGGGATAATTGTGATGACGATGATGATTATTATTATCTTTTATCGATGATGTGATAAAACAGTAGATTTAGTCTAAGAGGAGGGCAAACGTAAATTAAATCGCTCAAGTTTGCTAAAAAGAGGAACATCATTCTAACGTTTTGCGTCTACTTCCAGGTTTCGAAGGAAATTTCCGAAAGTCATATAGCACAGACTCGCTGGGGACGCCCTATGATTATGGGTCGATCATGCATTATGGGGCGAGGTACTTCTCTAAAAATGGAAAGCCGACCATTGTGCCAAAGAAAGCTGGGGTGAGTAGACAACAGTATTAATCAACTCGGTTCTTCTTTCTCATCGTTTCTCCGCATGTCGTAATTCAAGCGCGAACACCCGAGTATAGGGTATTCCACAGTTTCTTCTATGCGACTTCAAGAGTGTCATCGAACAGCATCCAACGTAACAAGTCTAAGATGAATTCATCCACAGTGCTATTTAGAAATTGTATCAAAGACGAAACAATTCGATTTGCCTTGCCTTCACTCCAACTGAAACTATCGTCAACGTGTTTTGTTTCAAAAACACTTCTGTATTCAACTAGACCAGTACTACTCCTTTCAGTTATCAGCAACTAAGAAGTTATCGCCTGGGTTGGGCCTAGTAAGGTATATGGGATATCATTATAATCGTCGAATTAACAAATTGACGTCAGTTTTCATGCGTCAGTCCTGTGAATCCACGAGGCGATGGACGAGTAGATCCGCAGACTACTTTGACAATGCTATGGCGAAATTCATTGTCAATAACAGGACAGACGCCCGAAAAACTGACGTCAATTCGTTTTTACAATAACAGATTGTCAAATTATCCACTCTCGCTCGTTGACACATCGCATAAATTGTAAATTCATGTGTCTGTCCGCTTATTGCCAATACAGATTAGCCAAAAAGTGCGCGAGAATTTCAGTAGTTATTTAGCAAATAAACCCCTTCTGGCGCCTGGTATGTCGGCTGATAATGTCCGCGGCTGAGATATTGTCCGAAAAATGAATATTTGGCCGAGAAGCGAAGCTTCGACGGCAAATGTTAAATTTTGAGGACAAGCTCTCAGCCAAGGACATTATCAGCCAACATACCAGCGAGCCAGAAAGGGGTTTATTTATTTTATAACCCTCCCATTAATTTTCTGCATATTTTAATGACTCTTCTGTACTTATCGGAACAGCATTGGCGACCAGTTTTTCTAATGTCATTATCAGCGGATTCCACGAAAAGAGTTTGTTTTTCTTCCATGAAAAATAATAAAGATGGAAAGGTGAAATTCTAGGGTTGGATTTATTCTTTTTAGCTTTGTTTCTTTTCGACAGAAACAGTCGCAGGGCAGCTATCGACGCAGGCGGAGGTTATTGCTTGATAACTTCCCAGTAATTTTGCACCACGTGACGTAAAGTAGCCAATAGAATTGCGCAAAAATTAAGCGTAGGTTATAACGTAAAATATGGTATATTTAACTGCTAGGTGTCTATTGGTAACCGAGTGGCTCTTAGTCCTGTCGACATCGAACAAATGAAGAGACTGTACAAGTGCAGCGGATCATCAGGTGAGTAACTGCAGATAATCAGAAGCAGGTTGTATTTCATGGATATAACAATCAATCGCGCAAGGGGTTCGGTAAATTATAGCCTAGCTTGTTATTATTAACTTTAATTAATTGATCAAGTTATTTCTCTACTTGTATTTCAGTAAATCCTCAAACTCCGCCGCCCCGAGTAACCCCTCCACCAACTGCATGTGAGTATATATACCGTGTGATATCAACTTATTCCGTTACTTATCCAGGTGTCACACGTCCTTTCAGCTGCTGCAATCTGATATCACTTTACAAAACATGCCAAACAGACTTGGTAAAGAGGCTAATGATTGCAAAAATTGAGGATTTAACTCTTGTTCCGCTACTGTAACTGTCGAACAGGCAACCATTGAGATTTTAGGTCTCTCCACTATTGTTCGATCGTTGCCAATCACTTTAAGTTATTAATATATTTTAAGTTATTGATAGAGATCTTTACGTTGATTAGGCTATCTATAGTGCGAGTACTTAAATACCGCGGTGTTCGAACGAATGTACCTCGAAGTATGAGTGTCTTTTGAAAGTGAAGGCTTGCATCTTGCATCTTGCAGAGTGTTGTGCATACACATGTACTTCCAGGGGCACGCCTCTAACACCAGGGTAAAAGATATACGATTCCGTATTTGATTAATTAGACGAAGGACAGATGCAATCTTTTCAATTTGCAAGTACATGTAGTCTCTGTACGATATTTCCAATATCGATATATACACTGACTGATTTGGTAAATGATACCTGCTTCACGGGATGTCATTTCTTTCACTAGAGAAAGTATGAAAGGTGTACATAAGGTTCTGGGGCCACACCCAAAGTGTTTTTGAGTGTGTGTGCAGATTCGGATGATATGTCGGCCGACTAGCAAAGTGAAAAACAGAAATAAAAATAGCAAACAAAGAAAAAGAGTAAAAATTGTGTGATGTATTCTGATGGGAGAATTAAAAATGAATAAATCTGCCAGCAGCTAGAAAAATTTCACCAAAATTGAAATGCTTATTTCGTGGCTATGGTGATCCCAGATGAATTCTGGCAAATTGGCCCGTTGCTTCCCCTGAGGAATTTATCCACGCAGCATTTTACACTAAATAGGAAATTTTGTTTAGTCAAACACTCTGAGGGCTCCATTGTCCAAGCTTAAATTTTTGTGTGGTTGCTATTGTTTTTGCGGCTTTGCGACGTGGATGATCATGAGTTCTAACAATGCTCCTAAAGCTGAAGCCTCCTACTAAAGTAACTTAACGAAACGTTTCTTTGAAGGATAAAGGAAGCTGCGAAAAAACATTAAAGCTCAAGATGAGTGGATATAATATGATGGAAACAGACCAAACAATTTCCCTCCGGACATTCCTGAAAAAGTTTGCGCAACGCTTTCAATATTGATATTAATGTGATACATTCGTTTCAATAGCTACTGATGCTGATTTACCACTTTCTCCAAAACAGCTTTTTCTTGCAATTTCGATAAGAGCCTCTGTGGTTTCAAGCAAGACAAAGATGACAAATTTGACTGGAGACGACATAGCGGGAATACACGTTCTGGTGGCACAGGACCAAAACAGGATAACACTTCAGGAAAAGGTCTTTAATACTCTATTTAAATATCAATTAAATTATGAACTCCAGGTGTCAGTTAGTGAGGCCGAAAATTGCTTTGGACGAAGCTCTCATATCGAAAAATTTAGCTTTGTGGCCTTTCTGGTTTATTCAAGTATTGTGAGTTTTTAAAGTCGCACCAGGGTACATATCCTTTTTTTATCGCTACAGACGGGAGCTGCTCAGTGCCACCGTTGAAGCAGAAATGAATTGTGCAATAGAGCCAGTCAAATTGAAGCGTTTGAATAAGGACACGACAAGAATCATACTAACAGCCGGATGCATTTACATAAATCATGAACAAAGAAAACACCTAGTCGCCAAAGCTGTCAGTATGATAAGTTACTTTAAGATATTATTATGTTATTCTTAGTTACTGAGATTATCCAAGCAACGGCCAAACTGGCGCGAGGAGACGATGATGTTGATGATAATAATGATGAATCAAGCAACATTGTTTGTATTTTTAACTTTGTTTCTTCGACTATAAACAGTACGCGTAATAAAGCGCTTCCTGTGTCTCAGGTTATTACGTATACATTGAGGCTTCCAGTCCGCGTGAACCTGGTGACAGTGCCAAAATATCCCGAATGGTTTCACTGTCTGGAGAGTCTTGCCTGAGGTTCTATTACCACATGTATGGAAACAACATGGGAACTCTTAAGGTTAAGCTATCCGGTCAAGTGATTTTCAACAAGAGTGAAGACCAGGGAGACAAATGGCACATGAAACAAATTAGTCTTAAAGGAAAAGGAATTAGAAAGGTAAGCGCAGTTATGGTTCTTAAGGTACCCGGAGGGGGGTACTTCTAGAAAAGTTGGGTGGGGGTGTGTGGTCCACTTCCCAAAACCCTTACCCTTTTTATGACCAAAATCTGCGTTTTTTGCTACCCTATTTATGCCCTAACCAAAAATTCGATAGCCTATTTATGACCGTTGAGGCTGACACAGTTGCCCTAAACATAAGTTATGAAGGTCTTATTGATAATGATCAAAAAGTAGCTTCTTCTAAGAAACATACCCAATTCAAGACAAGAGTGCTAGAACCATACGCTATTTATAACCAAAATGGCCAAAATCGCTACCTTATCTATGACCAAAACGGCTGAAAAACCCTACCCTTTGGGGCCGCACATACCTATATAGCCCATGTAAGAGAGTAGCCCCCGGGTTGAGGTAGCTTGGAGGTGTCTGACTTGTTCACTACTCACTCTACCAGTAACCAGTCTTATTAGGGAGTGCAAACCACGACGCCAACGGCAGCGAAAACGTGACCAAAAAAAGGTTCATTAGCAGCTGAACAATGGCTATGCACGTGCGTTTTAAATCTTTATACATTCTGTAGCCGTCCTCTGCAAAATGACAACGTGAAATGACCAAGGTTTGCGTATTTTGGAGAACGCAGGCCACGACGTCAAATTTTTCATATCCCTGGCATTACATATTTCGTTTGGGCATGTTTTAAGACCCACTGACGTACTGAGCAGAATCAGATAGTTACGAAATTCGAAGGCAAAACACTAATATATTATTTACTAGGCGTCGTCCCCTGCATCACCTCCGTCATTTCTTTGAAAGCTCCCTATTTTCATGAGAGCGCGGGGCATTTTGTTTTCGAGGTTTTATAAGTGAAAATTGCTAATGTTTAGCGTTTCGTCAAATGCGATGCAGAACAGACTACATAACTTTGTCACATTTTAACCTTTCCCACACTAAATGATGATGTCTTCCCTACTTTAAGAGGAGATTCCTCCCCTGCTTTAGGCCGGATATTATCAGGGACATGCATTCTTCTCAGTTCAATGTTGCCAGCTCTTGTTGCTAAAATCTACCTTATTTCTCCATAGTTATTAGTATTATTTATTATTTCTTACATATTAATGATATGATTTAAGCATTGATCTAAAACGCAGTTACAAGTAGCTTAGAATTATTTTGGGCTATTGAGGGCCTTCTTTCGAAAATAGTGGAAGAGTCGTAAAAAGTTAGGGGCGGAAAGTGCTGCGAATACATACATACATACATACATTCATACATTTTATTGTGTTTTAAAATTTTAGTACAATTATAAAATGCCCGCGGGTAACTGAGCTAATCTAGGCGGGTCATGTTTACAGGAATTATATACAACTAAGTACAACTAAAGGCAACAAGAGAACTGAAGAAACTAAAACTGACAACAACAGCTAGAGACCACTGATAAACTAACGGTATTACAAATAATAATTAACAACAGTTATGACGAGAGACTACAGATATACAAAAACGAATTGTTGATATTAATGAATACATACTAAGAGGAAGATAAATTTAGCTTTACTTTTTGAACGATTTCTTTCATTCCAAACTTTTGTTCCGATTCTAGAAAATGAGTTCACTTGAATTGAGAGTCTGGAACTTTGTGTGTAAAAGTTATTTGAGACAAGGATCGAGTATTGTAAGAATGAATATCAGAAATATCTTGAAAGAGATCTTGAATGTTTCCAGGAGCATTTCTGTGTCTTATTTCAAACGTAAGGTTGCGAACAGAAGGCTGAAAGTAAAAGTGAGATTAAATTTTATTCAACGGACCAAATTATTGCCTCATTTCTGAGAGGAGTAGTTTTGACTTTTAAGGAAATTCTCCAGGCGGTGGAATCAATTTTTTGGGGCTATTCGACATTCTGGAAGCTTCAAAGGAATCCAGAGCCATCTTCAGGTCTTGCGTGTTCTACTTGTACAAACACAGTTTAATTAAAAGGACATTGCAGCGTTTTGTACCAAACACGTAGGGGCCAAACCACCCCCCAAATGTTTCGTCAGTTCTTGGGTATTTCACATTATTTCACATTACTTAAAAAGTATTGACTGTTTCTACACCAAACTTGGCAGATGAACAGGAGACCTATTGCCAATTATATTTACGTGGAAAATGTCAGTAAATGTCAAATTTGTGACGTCACAGTGATGACCTCATGTTTTTTGCCACTTTTAAAGTTTTTAATATGCATATTATTTACAATGTGTTCGAAAGAGCACATCAAGGGGAGTTGAAACCTGAACAAATTTTGTCCGTATCACAAAAATTAAATGAAATATGGCATTTTTAAATATGAAAAATAATTCTGCAAAATATGTGGTCCCCCCTTGAGGAAAATCCCCAAATTGGAGCCGTAATTTTGTTCTAGCAAATGCAGCTATGTTGCACATGTGGTGTGCCAGATGTCTAAAGCAAAAATAAAGAAGAAAATCGGAATAAAAAATTATCTCTCTAGTGTTATTGCGTTAAAATTAGTTTTGTTACGTCATAACCTGTGACGTCACCCGTTTTTTTACTGTTAATACCATCCTAACAAAGCCGAAAATCAAATTTCTAAAACCATACGATTTTTGACAACATCAAGCTTTCTATTTTTCTAGATTATTAGCCCTCCTAGAATAAAACTGAAAAAAATAAACCAGAGAGACTGACTTAAGAAAGACAGTATGGTTAAGCAAATTCCGGGGGGGACAACAAAAAAAATTTTAACTTACCATATCTCGAAAAATAATCATCATAGCTAAAAACGGTTTCCGGCATTTTACTCCTCAAGTCAAGGACTTTCCAATGACATAATCTTTTTATCAGATTTTACAAAAAAATTATAGCACGTTTTGGTGACGTCATCAATTATTACGTCATAATCTGACATTTTGTCATAACTTCCAAATTGAAATAAACTGGAGAACAAAGAAAGCTCATCTGCAAAACTTGGTTCAGAAATATATAAACCAAGCAAATATAGCCTTCATGAAACATTAGGGGGGTGGTTTGGCCCCTACGTGAAATATGCCTTGTTTTCTTCAACCTCGATTTTTTCTTTTGTTTCTGTTGCAGTTGACTTTTGAAGGGATTAGAGGAAGTAGCTACAGAGGAGATGCTGCGATTGACGACATCGCCATATTTGATTGCTAAGTTGAAAATTCAGCGAAATACCAAGTCGATACATGAAAATGTAGAATTTGCATTGAACTAAAACGGACATGTACGATGAATAGACTGCTGTGATTTGTTGTTTTTATGAATTTAAAGGTAGACATTATGCATATACACTCGTGGATCAGTTCATAGCTCAATTAACGGCTTTTCTCTGAGTTCGCATTTTCTCAGTGGGAATAACACCTTTTTTGGGGGAGACAAGCTTGCATTTTCTATAATTTCAACGAACAGTGCCGAGCTTGAAGTTGAACCACCAAACTTCGCCTGTACGTCTTCGCCCACCTCTGAACCCCTTGCTTCCTGGGAGCTTTTGAAGACACTCGTGAGCTTTCACAGCAACATCGCGCGACCTCCATTTTTGATTATAGTGAACTTTGGAAACAGCAGAGCTGTGTTTAAAATCTGTTGCTCTTCGCTGGGAAGCTGACCGAGGCTTTCCGTTTCAACAATTTGGCGATAATTATAACGTGTAGGATGATTGTATTTTCCGATTGCATCAAATACTAGTTTACTCATAATCTCAGCTCGCTCAATTTACCAAGTTGGCTTCCATTTCTGGTGATCGAAATCACACTGGGCTTTAAGCAGTGGTCTAACGTTCGAGATTTAGAAATTGAGCCCTTGCATGTTTGCATTGGTCGGAATCAAAGAATTAAATTCATACTTTCCAGCAGTCTTGAACGTTTTCTGACCAATAAGCTGTAGCAATCATTTGCACTGTCAAATATTGATAAGTCATGGGACGTGAACCGTTCACTTTGACGAACAGATGCATAAATAAGCTACAAATCTGGTGGCAAAATATCAAGTCTGAGGGGTTAACTTAAGCTGGACTAGATTTCCAAATCTTCACTGTATTTTTGTAGCGCGGCAGATGAAATTTCACGACCTCCAAAAACTCCACAGTGGCCTCTTGCATCCACTGTGTCAAGGTCTAAATCTTGTTTCCACTGCAATCTTATCATCAAACGTACCAAGAACTGCCTCTGACGCGCCATGAAGTTTTAATTTCTGAATCGAAGTCGATCATTTCAGAAATTAAATAGCATCCACCATGTCCGAGCTTGCATTCGTCTTGTAAGTAGTCGATAAACTTGAACAACAAATTTGAAGAGCACAACCTAAAGTCCACCACGTTAAAACAATGAGTTAAAACTCTTCCTCGTCTTCACAACAAAATCCAACTCAGAAACTTGATGCATCTTGTAACTGTTTGTTGTGCTGCACGATTCCTCTTGAAACCCCCACCACTTCCAGTCAACCATTTCGTGAATACTTTGCCAATGTTACACGATAATGTCGAAAATGAGGGATGTAACTTTGGGGCATGCTTTGGGTCAGTCACTTGTTTGTCCTTGAATTGTTTTAATCCATTGAAAAAATTCCTGCTACCTTTAGTGAATCTGTGAGATTTTCCTCGAAATAAAAGTATTACCTTACAAAAAGCTGGTCCTCTTATAGTTAGTAGGAACACAAAATCGAGGAACCGTCGATCCCTCATGAAATACTGGAACAGCCAACGAAATTAAAATCAGTGAAAAGACGAGGCAGAGACTTACAGAAAAATTTTAAAAAGCGTAAGATAATCACTTAAAAGTAGAATGGAAGCAAGCTTCACAATCTGGTGAACAACGCCATGATACAATTTTGGGTAATGTGTGAGAGAGTGACGGGGAAGAAGAGAAGAATACAACTCTATCACTTATCGACTTAACACCGTGTAAATTCACTAAGGTATTCATCGTCGTCTACATTTATGGGAGCCTAAATTAAACTTGTACGTACATTAGTTTCTTAAATGTTTCTTCGTCACTTTTTCTCTATAATTTTGTGGGACAAATATTTGATGAAAAAAAAAAAAGATAGGAACGAACGATGAAACGAAGGAAATAAGTTTTGGGTTTCAAAAATCTTAAACGAACATGTTCGTATCAGATCAGTTTGAAAATAAAGCAGATGTCATCTTATTTAGTTTTTATCACGTCAATTATAGGAAGAAGTTTTCCAAAAATTGTTTTT
Source organism: Orbicella franksi (assembly GCF_964199315.1). Taxonomy (NCBI): domain Eukaryota; kingdom Metazoa; phylum Cnidaria; class Anthozoa; order Scleractinia; family Merulinidae; genus Orbicella; species Orbicella franksi. The sequence continues at coordinate 30,775,595 of NC_138146.1, forward strand.
TGAAATGTCAAGCTTGATTGGTTAAGTGTCCGCGTGGTAGAAAATTGAACATAATTCCTTCAACAAAAGAACAAAGTTTCAAAGTGATTTCGAATAAAGCTGTTTTAAGAAATATCCTAACTTAATTGCAACAAACAAAAAAGGTAAACGAATTATAAAACATAGACCAAGCCTTTTAATAATGAAAAGAAGTTTGGTTCAAGTGCCAAATCATTTATCTTAAGTATTAAGCAGAACCAAAGAACAGGCATTCATTTTACAAAAAGGAGTTTCCAAAACAGCTGTGTATAGTTGTTGTAGAGACCTTCAATGAATGTCCTTCAAACTTAATGGCCTGTTCCCGTCAGTCAGGGGCTTTTAAGAAAAAAGGTTTTCTTTAGATAGCGACTAACATCAATTTAAACCTACCAAAGGAACATAATCTTCTTAGAAAAAGAGTCTCGACCTTGCTGAATAACAAACTCCTCAGACAAAAGACAATCGACCCGCGAAGAAATGATCGACTTACAGTAAATCAGGGATGAAATGATTAGCTTAAGTTATTGGAAGGGGGGGCTACATCCTAAACGGGAACAATATGTTCCATTCACAGATAGGAGCTCGGAACAAAACGGTCCTAAATGACCAATTACGGAACAAACTGTTCCACCAGTCCTGAATTTGTTTCTAATTGACCAATTTGGGAAAAAGATACTCTATTCTCAGGTAAGAACTCGGAGCAAAACGGAAAAAAACCACCAAATATAAAATCAGTGAAAAAACGGGGCAAAGAATGGGAGAAAGAAACGTGAGATATCTCAAAGGCAGCAAAATATACCATGATAAAATTTTGGGATATGTGTAGGACAGAGGGAGGGAAGGAGGAAAGAATAAGGTGAGGAAGAAGAGAGAGAGGGAGAGAAGTGACAGAGAGAAGAAGAGAAGAAAAGAACTCGATCATTTCTCGACTTAACACCATGTAGATCGACTAAGGTAGTTTGTATTTATCGTACGTTCCAACCTCCGGTTGCGACCACCTCTCCTCACCGACCACTTTTCCAAAATACCAATAGTTTTACAGTCAAATCACTATATTTGGAACCTCTTGTAAGCGACCACCTCTTATAAGCGACCGCGACCACTTTTAGAGCTAAAAGTTTGAAATTTTCCTTTGTTTTTGACCTCCCGTAAGCGGCCACTTGACAGACGAATTGAGTGAAAATTGGACAATAAGGTGTTGTAGCATCATCGTATTCCTGGCTAGGACAAGAAACGAAACTTTTTCTATGTGAAGAACCGAATTTTTTTCTCGAAATTGAATGACTTTAACAACAATAAAACATTGCATCGACATTGGCGATGAATAGGTATCAGCTCCGTTTGAAAAGAAAGCAGATATCATTTTTTTTAGGTTGTACCACGTCAATTATAATTAAGAGGAGGTTTTCCAAACATTGTGTTTCAAAATGTCAAGCTTAATTGCTAATGTGTCCATGTGGTATAACTGAATATACCTCCTACAACAAAGGAAAGAGGCTGCAAAGTGATTTCGAATGAAGCTGTTTAAAGAAATATCCTAACCTGAGTGCAACAAACAAACAAAGGTAATCGAATTCTAAAACATACACCAGGCTTTTCCATAATAAAGAGAAGTTTGGCTCAAGTGCCAAATCTTAATTATTAAGCGGAAAAAGAACAGGCATTCATTTTCAAGGAGTTGTCAAAACAGCTGTGTATTGTTGTTGTAGTGACCTTCAATGAATATTTTTTAAACCTACTGGCTTCCGTCACTCAGGGGCTTTTAAGAAAAAATGTTTTCTTTAAACGACCACCAACATCAATTTAAACTTACCAACGGAACGTAAGCTGTCGGGAAGGGGAATACATTTTTGAAAGTATTTTAAATTGCTGACTGTTTGAGCAAATAACGCAGGGTATGGAACAAAAAAAATTGCTAAAAGTGCAATTATGGCTATTAATTGTTTTACCCAACTGCACAGGTGTATATATTTGCAGCATAAACTTCGAGTTCCACCAATTCATTCACTGGCTTGAATGAGATCATCTCCAATTCCACCATGAAAGCAATCTTGCTTCTAAATTTTTGGCTTATCGTAGTGCTTGGAACATCTCCAGAAGGTAAGAAAACATGAAAAACGCATAAACGTTCACATCAAAAGTTCATAACTGCGAAAACAAATTCTTCCCGTGGGGTTATTTTATGTAGAAAAAAATTCTTACTTTGGCTACAAAATGAGCTTATATTGAAAGATTACAATTTAACTCGTCGTTTCATCTATGCATGGGTAACTAATCGTTCTCAGAGGAATGACTAATAAAAAGTGCTCAAGTTAAGGTTACGGTATATTTTCAGAGGTGCTGCCGAATAAATGCTACTGGATTTTAAACTGTATTTCCAATTAAAGACTGTAAAGTTTTTTGGGTGACGGAAGACATATTGTTTGTGGGTAAGAAACGAAACAATACAAGCTAAAGAACCCACCAGGAGTTTTTCAATTTTTGATTCGGGCAAAAAAATAAATGAAGAATTTTTTTTTTATGCTGATTAGCTTTTATCAACTTCTTTTTCAAACTTGACTCGTTTTTCGCAAGTGCAAAAATCCCAAAACAAATTCAAAATTTTCTTGTCCGTTTCGCATTTTAATCAGATTTGAAAACGCCGGGATCTTACAAGCAAATACATGAAATACACAGAGCGCAAATCATGTCATAAATCCAGAAAAGTTTATCCCCTCAAAAAACCTGCCGACAGTGAAAATGGCGTGTCATCATTGTTCTTAAAGACATCGCCTGCTAGTTTGAAAACGTTAAGTAGCGGACAAGAGCCGGTGGGACCTCGAACCAACTATTTTAAGGTTAGTGATATACCGTTTCATCCATAATATCAGAATCAAGACATTCGGAATGCGAGAAATCGCGCCCGCCATATCCACGAAAGTTTGGGAAATTTTAAATTTCCGGACTGATGTACTGTTATCTTATAGGAAATTGGAACAAATTCCTTTTGAGTTGTCCCCTCTTCAGGAAGCCTCTATCGGCGCAAAATACATTTCATGTAAGCGCGAGAAGTCTTGGAAACACACATCTTCTCAGTAATACTATGCTCGATTTTCCAAGAATTTTTCCTTAGCATAAGGCACCTTACAAACATATTTAAGTGGTAACATTATTTTGCGTCAACTTTGGTCTTTGAAAAGCGCTGGTACTATTTCTTGGTAAAACCCACGGCATCCGTTAATTCCGAGAAAGTAGAGGCTAATTAAGGCAAGCTACTATTTTCAGCTCACTTAATATTCTGTTTGCTCCTTTTTTTCCAAAACAATGCTAAAATTATGACTGAGTACCTTCTCTCTTGTTCGAAATTCGTCAACAATACCAAGGTGAAGGTGTTATTGTAAAAATAATAAAATAAAGAATGAGTAAATTGTAATCAGTTTCAGTTTAGCGGTTTTCCAATACACGACGACAGAATTTGACTTTTTCCAATTTGACATCACAGCCTTGTGTATGCGTAACCCATCAAATCCCTAAGACTAGATCAAACTAGACCATTATGTTTACCTTCCTAACAAGAAATACAACTCTTGAAAGTTATTAAGGTTTTGACTGTATGAGGTCATGCTGACGATAGCGTTCCTTTAATTAGCTCTTATTAATCGAGCAGGTGGTCAGTATGGGACAATCTTGACCGAGGTCGTGAGTACAGACTGAACGCAGTGAGGTCTGTATACACGATCGAGTTCAAGATTCTCTCATACAGACCGACTAAGCTCGGTTAATAAGATGTTTATTATATGGCAAACAAGAAAAAATTGATTCGTTTAATGTAAACTGGTTTGCACTAGATGACATTTTGCTTGCGAACGGCGACGAGCTGAACTTAAATCTGGCAAATTTTGCTCGTCCTCTTTACTTTTTTCTTATCAGGCTTTTGCCGCTTCCACTAATATTTTTACAAGAAAATAGTCAATATTTTTTTATTTCAGTTTGCAACTTTTTACCGCAAAATGTAACTGGTCTAGATGCCGCTCTAAATGGGAAAATCTAGACCCCAGTCAATATCGATTTCAGCCAATCAAATTCGTAAATTCGGTAGTTCCCAGTCCTTGTAAGACACGGTCACATAATAAGTGCTCTTATTGCCTTTTTTAATCAGAGAATCTGAACAGTAATGATGCCGAGTTGATTGAAGGTGACATGAAGTTCTGACCTGGTCAAGCAAGAGGCTCAGTTCCAACAAGACTGTGGCCTAACGGGGAGTTTATCTATGACATCGAGTCGTCTTTGAGTAAGTCAAGCTATATCCAAAAAAGTACATTATGAAACACTTCGTGAACCGTGCAACTCATCGACATTGTCCGTGGTGCATCAGAGATAAATAGACTGTGAGTGTAAAACAATAATGTCTGTGTTCGTTGCTACACTATCTTTTTTCCTCATTATCTATCTTTTTTTCTGGCAGGTTCCCAGAGTAGTGCGATGAAAGTAATCAACAGTGCAATGAAAGCCTGGACAATCAAAACCAAAGGCTGCATAAATTCAAACAACGTACTACAGAAAGCGCTTACGTGTCCTTTTTCAGAGGAGGCGGGTATGTCAGTTTCTCCCTCAGCATAAGCAGTCGGAGGAAGGGGTTTTGCTGATGTTCTTCCTGTGCATGATTATTCCGATAAAAGGTTTTTTTTTTCTATTGGAGGACAGACGTACAGATGACGTCATTATTAACAAAGTTTTCTGTTTTTTCTTTTTTTTTTTTATTATATAAAACAGATAAATTCCATCTTGCCCTGCGTCTGTTCAGTAATAGATCACAGAAGACGTCAAAATGTGGCAAGAACATCAGTGACACACTCGGCTATCGTCTCGTGTGCCACTTTTTTGTTCTTACCGCATATTCATTGCTATTATTAGCCTTTGTCTCGCGAGCTTTTATCGTTTTGAATTTCACAAAGTTCGTCATGAAGTTAGCAATGAGATTCTGAATCAAGTTATGTGTTTCGATTGACAACTATGTAACGAATTTCACGACTGCTTCGGAAACCGAATAAAATTTCACCGGATTACAACAAAGACATCTTTCTGACTTCAGCGTTTAACTTTCTCCACGCTTCATGTTACATGATACGTGATAAGAGCTGACCTTTTGTCGAGCATCCCTCTTTTTTAATCAGATTTTTAGATAGCTGAAATGCATTAAGGCCGGGAAACATTCACTGCCTCGCAGTTGTTAGAACATATCGACATGTCAAATCGTTCGCACAAAGTGGAAAAGTGACCTGCAGTTTTTCACAGGATTGCTGGAACAAAGTACGCATGAACAGGGTAATAATTGCGACAAAACCCCTGTCAGACAGTAATGCACATAAGCAGGCCACTATTTCTTTGTACTTATTTTCACATCACGTGGTAGGCTGTCGCCCAATGGAAAGAACCAAATGGGTCATGTAACATCACTCGCAACGTCTTATTCAATGTTATTTACTCCATATCTTATTTTCATAATTATTTCTGTTTTTACGCTAAACAGGTGTTATTCCTATGTGGGAAGAATTGGAAGAAAACAACAACTGTCCCTCGCTGGAGGTTGCTGGAGACATGGGACCGTTGCTCATGAAATCGGTGAGCTTTTTTTCAGTTTCCTGGGGCAACTTTCAAAATTCTTTTACTCAGTCACTCACTATGTACTCAGACATCCTCTTCCCTCCTGTGAGTGGAGTATAAGGCTATACAGCAACAACTTCCATTCATCACGGTCTTTCGCTTCCTGCTTTACCTCATTTCAGCTCGTCCAGTCCAGATCTTTTCGCTCAACCTCGACAGTTCTCCTCCACGTAATCTTCGGTCTGCCGCGCTTTTTCAATCAATACTTTAACGTACTGCAAAGTGATCATGAGTAGAACCGTGATTTAAAACTTCGCCATGAATCTTATAGTTTTTAGACTTACAGTCTTCAAACTTATAGCTTTTCGGACAAAAAATGTTTCGTGAACTAAAGGAGGAATGTCATTATTTAAAGAACATTAAAAGCTAGAAGGAACAAACAGTGACCAATTTGAGAACACTTGAGATAAATTGAAATTTGTTACCATGTAAGTAAAGTGAAGTGTGCGTTGGAGCCTAATGGCCCATCAGTCCGGCGCTTATCTTCGGTTTCCGTAGCATCACTTGACTAAGCATGAGTATTTCTACCTCCCCCCCCCCTAAATATCATAGTTAGTCAATAGTAGGGCTACCACGCAGTACTAAATTCGCCTGTCCCCATTTATACACCTGGGTGGAGAGAGGCACTGTGAAAGTAATGTGTCTCACCCAGAACATGTGTCTCACCCAGGCGTTTCAAAAAAAGCACGCGATGAGAACGCTCGCTTGTTCGATATCTCTGTCGCCTGGAAAAGGAAAGGAAACGTTTGATCCGTTAGCTAGAAAATGCCCGATGGGGACTCCCATATAGAAAGGACGGAGGTGCCCTCGGAAATTTTAAAAAAGAACCCCTAAGAGGTAGCAAGATCCTGTTTTGTGGGCGTGGCTTGAATTTTTCCCTAAGAGGTATTAATTCTTACATAACACATTACCTCCTGTCATATTTTTTCAACTCGATACCCTATAGCTAAATGTACCGCAAAAGCTCCAACTGTGGACCTTTTGAGGATTAACACCTACTGCTAAAAGGTACGACGAGCACCCCCCGTCCTTTTTATATGGGAGTCATCCGGGGCGGGGGGGGGAATGCGCGCGTACGATTGTCATTGACTATTCACTGTAGCATCAAAAAACGCACGAGTGAGCGCAGTGAGCTAGTGAACTTTCTGATAATACGAGTGAGCTTTCTGAAAAAACGGGTAAGCTTTCTGATAAAACAAGTGAGTTTTCTGATAAAAATAAATTTCGGCACAAAGCACTATGGTGTAAATTGTTTATTTCTTAAAAGATACTAAGATTTAGGCATGTTGTGCAAACTTTGACTCTAAACTGTTGTCATTGATACACCGAGACTCAGCCTCCTAAGTAAGTATACGATACGATACGTGATACGATATTTGAATACTTCTTTTCAGGACATGCCCTTGGCTTTCTTCACGAGCAATCACGCCCGGACAGAGACAATTACGTGGAAATCAAGTTTGAAAATATTCAGGCAGGTACGCTCTTTTGTTAAGCTTGTTATTAAAGACTAGATTAGATTAGCAGATTAGCGGCAGAGGGATCAATCGTAAGTAGAATCCGACCTCCTTCCTTTAAGGATGATTTCCAGTCCGTACTGCGCAGTCTCAGCACCCTAATGTTTATAAACATTTTAAGTCTCATTCTATGGAATGCATTTCGATGTTATTCGTTACGAACCACATACCTTATCTTTGAGGCCTTCCAAATTATTATTCCAACAGCTTCATTGATTTTTACACCTGCGAAGTTGTTTCATCAAGTGATATGAGAAAGAACGAAGCCTAATTGTGTCCGGCCACCTTAATATATTAAGAGAAAACATTTATCGTGCACCATTCGAAATTCTTAGCAAGGAAAATTTTTTACTCAAATTTTGCTTCCGAAATGTATAAGATATTATGTTGCTCAGTGTTTCTTTGTATGGGATAAGATATTACTTCATTAAATAATATGCGTAGACTATTTGAAATCAAATTAATTAAATTGAAAGTGAATTTCTGTATTTCACTTATTTCACTATTTCACCACTACTTCAGTAAGTCTTTTAAGAGGATGATTAAAAAAAAGGAATGTAGCCAAGTTAGTTAGCAAATTAGATACATGTAGCACAAGCTGAACCAAAATCATCAGGTTTTTCCTTCAGACGACCCTTATTACAAAAGACCCACATGTATATTACTCTGTTTGGTGTAACGTAAGTTCTTTTCAACGAGAAGCATCCCTTTTTTCTCTCCATATGTGGAAAACAAACGGTTTTCCTGTATTTATTTGTTTAGCCCACATTTAGCACACGCTTGAGTTTGGCAAACACCGCTATTTAACCCCCCGTTCCCCATTGCCCTGAAGGCTGCTAAGTCCGAAAGTAACCAGGGTCAATACTTTTAAAGCATTTGTTATTTGCATGAATGGATGCAAACAGGTTATAAGCACGTCGATTACTCGTAGTTCAAACCTCGATTTTATACCTCCCCCATCATACTTTTAGCGGTGGAGGAAATATAAATTGGGTGGAGGATGTATGAATTTATACATAAGTCCCATTGTGAGATCCTTCACGGCCTACTTCGCTCTTTTCGGGTTTTATCTTTGCCTTTAAACGCTTACACGATGACTTAAACCAAAAAATTGGACATTAAAGCATGAAGACTGTAATACAGTACTAATAGAAACGCGTATGTATTTTTCGAAAGCACAATGCATCGTTTCTTTTTAACTTTCATGTAGCTAAGAACGGTCCAGACCCTGCAAAATCTGAACAGATAATGTAACTACTACTTTTAAGGCATCATTTTGTTCTTTTGCGGCCAAGACTTTGGCTTACCAAATTGCTTCTTCCCAAGCCCTGGGAAGGGTTATTAAAAAGATTTTTACTTTTTCTTTCAATTGCAGTGATTATTACTACTGAATTTCCTGAAGAAATAATTTCAAAGCGATTTAATTAACTAGCTTGTTTAAGATTGAAAACCTTTTATCATGTTTGGTAAGCTAAAGAAATACAATGTCCAGACAAGGGACTGAACTGTCTAATGTGTTCTGTAGTAATTAATGGTATGAATACTTAGGTTAATGATATAGAATATAGAACTAAAAAAGACTAAATTCTTGATGATCGTTAACTTTAGGTATCTACGGCAACCATCACTGACATTGTGAGTAATTAGTAAAACGATATTAACCGTTCTATTCTGATTATATACATTTTTCTTTTTTCTATTATTATTAGGAAACTCGCTAAAAGCTTTTTAAGCCATTTCAAAACTAATTAATTAAATTCCTTTGTGACTATTTCCCGTTGCAATTAGCAACTTTCACTGCATTTGAAAGAAAATCAAAGTTTCTTTGTTTTTCATCATTATATTCTTGCCGGTGGACCACATAGTAGCTAAGTAACCATCATTAAGTACGTCCAATTACCGACCACTTTTAATGAATAAATCGCTTTATTTTTCAAGTAAGGAGCAGTCTGTGTGTTCTCTCCAGAGATTCGACATCGACTTCCAGTTCTTGCTCATTCGTCAACCGAAACGTTGTACGGTTTTCTTAGTTCGACGTTCAAGGACATAGGTGAGAGTCATGTCATTGAGTTTTATTTTAATTGATCAAGATGGAGAGGCTGGTCCTCTTCACTAATATTTTAGTAGTTTTACTTTTTTTGAACCTGGTCCCGATGTTAATCGTAAGGATTTGGGGTGGGCCTTCTCTCCCTACCTCAAAAATGATGAAAGAAAGTTAAAACTTATCAGGCTAAACTTAATACAACTTCAGTTTTAATTGTAAGTGTTGGCTTTAGTTAGAGTAAGTGGAAGTGCAATTTAATTAACTATTTAGCGATTTAATTAACTATCTCTTTTAGAGTTGAAAACTTTTATCATGTTTGATAAGCTTAAGAAATAAAATGTGCTTATAAAGGACTGAACTGTTTAATGTGTCATTAACAGAATAAATACTTTGGTCAATGATATAGAATATAGAACGACAAAAGACTATATTGTTGTTGATCGCAAAGTTAAGGTATATCTATGGGAACCATCGCTAACATTTTGAGTAATTAGTGAAACGATATTAACCTTTCTATTCCCTTTATATACACATTTATTATTATGATTATGATTATGATTATGATTATGATTATGATTATGATTATCATTATGATTATGATTATGATTATTATGATTATTATTACTATTATTATTATTACTCCTTTTGATTAGAAAATGCGCTAAAAGTTTTTTAAGCTATTGCAGAATACGTTAATTAAATTCCTTGGAAACCATTTCCTGTCGCAATTAGCAACTTTCGCTGAATTTGAAAATTGAAGAGCTTCTCAGAATTAAATAATTCATAATTTTGAGATATTTTGCTTTTCGCTACGCCATTTGGCCTGCAATGATATTGACATTGCCCTGTTTAAGTGATTTTGTTCTTAGTAATTTGCCATTCTTTGATTTGATTCTACCATTTGATGTATGTGCAATGATGTATCTATTGCTGATGTAATTCTTATCTTCCTACACTAAATATGCGTTCGGTAGAAAGCATCCAAAAGAGTCCGGATTTCAGCCTCGTACATGGCCCAGTAAAAGCGTTCCGGACATCGATCACATTCGCTCAAGATTTTGACTATTATAAAGAAATAAAAACCAAAGAAATGTGTTTCATGTATTTTATATGTATTTCATCTATTTTTACCTTGTTTTGTGGAGAAATTTTGAAGGTCGCTAAGCTAGATTTTGAGAAAATTGTAATTCTTCTAGAGCCCGGACTAATCTTAAACACTCCTTTTTTTTTTTTTTTTTAGCTAATTGTGATGGTTATAAAGTTAGGCTAGCAGTAAAAAGATAAAAAAAAATAGCTTAGGACATTAAAATTTTACAATATTTAAAAGTTGGGTTGTCGCACTCGCACACTACTGTAGTAAGCTGTGCAAAGCTAAGCTTCGCAGAGTGTTGACTATTCGGTTTCTTTCAGTCAATCCCGCCATCCTAATACGTTAATAGTTTGATTGTCGAATCCCCGACTGGACTGGAACGGTGACAGTCTACTGCGTATTAACGAACTATGGCGCTGCTGACCTTTACACTAAGTATGCGAGAGACCAAAACCGAGACTAAAACTTTTAAGCGAACATTAAGTTTTCATCTTAAAGCTCCTGATATGCCAACTATACTCCAAGTCTACGTCAACTTTACAAACGGTGGCGTAAATGTGAGCTTTAAAGACCTTAAGGTGGCTCAAAACAATTTCCAGCACTTAGATTTTGATGGGTCGTTTCAACCACCCTTTATCACTTGATACTACAATCATGACATCAAAAAACTGCCCAATCATTGGTGAACACGTTGTTATCATCTTCGTGACACAATAGGTTACCATAGCAACAGTATGACCTCCTAAAAACACCCTTAATTACAGCTTTAGGGGCTTATAATTCAAAAAGGGCACAGTGAAATTTTTTTACATTATCAACTTGTGATAAGCATAATAAAACGCAACTTTTTAGCAAAGTTTAAAAAAATTCTGTAGGTAGGGTTCAGAGCCACCTAAAATTTTGGAACATATAAGGTGGCTCTGAACGCTATGTAAAGAATGTCCTTAAACTTTGCCAAAAGTTGCGTCTTATCATGCTTATCAAAAGTTGATAATTTAAAAAAATTGATACCATGATTGTAGCATCAAGTAATGAAGACTGGTTATAACGACCCATCAATATCTAAGTGTTGGAAACTGTTTTGAGCCACCTTAAACGACATTAAATTTATAGAGTAAAGTTGAAGAGCCAACTTTAAAAACATTTAAGCTAACCTTAATTTATATAAAAGAAAAATCAGAGGGTTTTTCACTTACAATAAGTTTTCACAAACAGTAGGTGTTTTGTTGGATTTGACTGAACACATATAAAGCCAAAAGAACTGGGCTAATTTTTAACTAACAAAGTAGATGAAGCAAGTTGAATTATTTCCACTTAACATCACCTCCACCATTTTCGCATCCTCCAGGAGACCATCATGAAGGCAATGTTGCTGCTCCATTTTTTATGGCTTGTTTCAGCACTGGCAGAAGGATCTCCAGACGGTAATAAGCATACAAACTGTTATGTAACTTTTATTTATACTTGTTGAAAGGCCATGTTATATTTTAGTAATGTGCGATCATTTTTCAAGTTTCAAGTAATTCCTTTGAGAGGAACTAGCCAATCAAATCGGTGTGCGTAAGAACCTGTCCATACTATTACTCTATAGCCTTATGCGGAGAAGGATTTGAAGCAATGTTTTTAATGATTTTTACAACGTTAAACAACTTTTAATTAATTTCCGACGGCTATACGTAAATTTAAACGAAAAAACACTTGTTTCAAAAACAAAAGAAACTCACTACCACTAATGGGTAGCCTAATTAACTATACCTGTGCAAAACTGTGCATTCATTAAGGTTCAAATGGCATTGTCAAATGTTGACTTTCATAACAACAACACTCCCACTTTTGACGTTGCTCATTTGACAGTTTTCATTCCTAGTTCGGTGACAAGCTTCTCGAAGCGATGCTTGGGTAAAGGTTTCGTCAGAATATCTGCAATCATCTCATCAGTAGCAACTATTTCAAAACGATCGCTTCGTTCTGCACTCCTTTGCGAAGAAAGTGATAGCGTATATCAATGTGTTTGGTCCTAGCATGACCCACAGGATTCTAAGCCATTGTAATAGCTCCCTGGTTGTCTTCATGGCATGAATTTCGATGGATTCCTCCAGAGGTTTTCCTACATCTGCGAGAACCTTCCAAGCCAGATTTCTTCCTGGGTGGCCGTACTGAGGGCTACGTACTCCGCCTCTGCTGTTGACAAGGCAACGGTAGCCTGTTTCTTGCTCAGTCAGCTCACTGCTCCCCCAGCCAATTAAAAAAAATGTTTCCTGAAGTGGAATGTCGGTCATCCACATCACCCGCCCAATCTGCATCTGAGTAACCAGTCAGGTTTCCATCAGCACACTTCTTTTAACTTAAACCGAGGGACACAGTTCCTTTCAGATATCTGAGAATCCGTTTTGCTGCCGTTAAGTGATTTTGTGTAGGATTTGCACAGAACTTGGACACAACTCCCACTGCTTAGGCGATGTCCGCACGAGTTGCGATTGTAGCATAAAGTAGGTTCCCAACGATGAACTGGCACGAGATCGCATCGACAGGTCCTCTAACACCATCTTCCTTTTGCAGCTTGACCTTCAAATTAGCAGGTGTGGACACCGCTTTTGCTTTTGTTTTCCCAAACTTCTTGAGCATCATTTCGATGTACTGCCCTTGATGAAGGTAGACTTACAACTGATTGTTTTCCTGATCTTCAACGATGCAAACTCCCACATGGTAATGTAGTTCCCCCATATCCTTCACCTTAAACAGCAATTTCCATCCATCTCCGAAATGTTTTTCGTTAGTACCATCAGATCATCAACGTGAACTGCGATGATTGTCAACGTATCTTCCTTTCTGATGATACACAGGGATCTGCCGAGGCTTGAGTAAAATCAATCTTCTCAACACATTACCGAAAAGCTTTATTCCAACATCTGAATGACTGCTTTAATCCATACAGTAACCTCTCTAGCTTGCACATCAGATGTTCTTCGCCGGGTTTCACGTATCCTTCCGGTTGCTGCATGTACCATTAGGAAAAGCTGTTTCAACGTCTATCTGATGAATCAGAAAATTTTTCTAGACTGCGAAAGCTAGCAAAAGACGTATTGAAGAGAAACGAACTACAGGGGAAAAAGTTTCATGACAGTCAATACCACATTTCTGGCCGTAACTCTTGGCCACTAGGCGTACTTTAAAACGTTCCACCGTACCATCCGCACCATGTTCCAGTTTAAACACCCATTTGCATCCTATAGCTTTCCGACCGGGGAGTAATTCAACCAACTTCCACGTCTTGTTTTCAATCAGAGAATTTTACCCTAAATCCGTAGCGACTTTCCACTCTGCAGCATGATCACATGATTCTGCTTGTTGTATGGTTGAGAGTTCATGTATCTCACATAGATGATATATACACAACATGGTGCACGCGGTGGGTTGTGGTGTCTGCGTATTCGTCGTAACCATATTTGACAGGTGCTTTTTGCGTTCTCTCAGATTTTCGGGGTTCTTGCGGCGTGTCTTCTTCTTCCTTCTGTAATTTCTTCATTTCTGCTACTTCTTCATCTTTTGTCGTGGCGACAACATTCTGCTTCACGTCCTCGCCCTTTTGGTCTGGCTCTGTAGTCATGGCTTGCTGATCTGGCCGAAATCTTTCTCATTAAACTCAACATCTCCCCGGATATACAGCTTTCGTTTCGTTCATGTCATAAAAAAGACGATATCTCTTTGATTTCAAGCTGTAGCACTCGAAAAGCATCTTCTTTGGCTTCTTGTCTAGCTTTCGCCGTTCACCGTCTGGCACGTGGGCGTATGCAATACATCCAAACACTCGTAAGTGTTTTACATCTGGTTTCTTCCCACACCACCGTTTGTAAGGAGTTTCATTTTTTTTTAGTGCCGTCGTGGGAAGGCGGTTTCTCACATAAGCAGCTCTGGAGATCGGCTCAAAAGATGTTCGATAATCCTGCATGTGCGATCATCGAGGTTGCTGACTCAACCAAAGTTCGATTCATTCTTTCTGATACACCATTCTGTTGGGGTGCGTGTAGCACTGTCAACTCATGTCTAATTCCTTTCTCGTTCAGATAGTTCTGGAATTCAGTAGACAAATACGCGCCAACAGTGTCTGTTCGCTAAATTCCTATCGCTCTGCCAACATGGTCGGTAGTTGTGACTTCAAATTCTTTAAATTTCACGAGCACTTCTGACTTGTGTTTCATGAAGGAGACAGCGCAGGACCGAGGGTAATCATTATTAAACGTGACGTACTACTTTGCTCCTCCAATCGACTGTGTTTGCATTGGACCGCACACGTCACTATGCACCAACTGTAGTTTCCGAGTCGACCGTATCTCCCACTATGAGAAATGGTTTTCGACACATCTTTCCTGCCAGAAATCCTTCGCAAAACGACGCTTCAGTCATTTTCTCGATGTCAGTCCCTTGCAGGAATTCATTCTGAACACGTTTTTTGAGGCGGGACTCATGCACATCTCCGAGACGTTGAAACCATATGTCGCTACCACGAGATGACGCAACTGAGGCATACCCAGTAGAGACAACTTGACAATTTAGTTGATTGAGTTTATCAGCCAGTGACCCCATTCCACGAAGTTTTCCATTTTAATTCCAGGTATAACAATGATTAGGACCAAATTCGACAACGTTGCCCTTAGCAGCTGCAGCTTGCACAGAAAACAGGTTGCAGGTGAGATTAGGCACGTACAGCACATTATAAAAGACAGCTTTATTGGTCTCAGTTCTTGGAAATAGCATATTCATTTGTACGCATCCAGATCCCAATGCTTTCACAACACGACCGCCTCCTAGTGCAACGTTTTCAGGCTCACCAAATTCCCGGAAACTCATCAAAACGTGCTTTTCTTTCGTCATGTGACTTGATGCACCCCAGTCGATCAGCCATGAATAACATTCTTTATCCGCAAAGTTAACGCTCCCAACAGACGCCATGAACGCTGCATCATAAACAACTTCACCATCCGTGTCGGAATTTCCCTGTCGGCTCCCTTCACCCTCAGCTATCTTTTTCTTTGTGCCATTAACGTTTCCTGTGACAATAACTGAGAATATGACCGACATCACCACATCCAAATCATGTAGGCGGATCGCGTGGCGAATAACTTGGACAATAACGGCGAATATGACCCACATTACCGCATCCAAAACATGATGGCCGATCGCGTAACGTAGTTCTCATAAAAGACATGGATTTCAATTTTTCTTCCGTCCCTGTTTATTAGACATATTATGTTCTGGTAAGGTACGGTCAAGCCTTCAAGAGCACAATTCCCGGTCAGCACCAAGTTTATATTGGACTAAATTAAAAAAGTGGCGTATATGAATGGATTTACCATATGGAATTTGGCAAAAACGTCAGGCCAGTTAACTGGAGATCGATCTGATCCCAACTCGGCAAGCTCGGTGAATTATAGAAATTCAAATATTACAAATACATTGCGTGCAGCCATTGTGAACTTGCCTTTCATTTTTTTGTAAACAAAATCTTGAAATTCAAACATTTCCTCGATGTTGATTCTGGTAAGATCAAAAATGGATTATCTCCTGGAATTGGACTCAATGTTCAATAGCCTCAATACCCTTTCATAATTCATCTACCGAGTTTAGCGGTTTATGATCATAGTCACTTTGATTTTACAGCATTTCATAATCAGCATGTGAAAACGTAATTTTTTAAAAAGTTTAAACAAAAACCATGCTCATGTATCTATACTAAATGCTTAGTATCTGTCTCGTGTGAGTTATATCAGAACGGACGTGCTCGAGTGAACGCCTTCCTCAAAACAACACATTCGATTCCCGTTAGCAAACAGTTTGTTTTTAAGCGATGACCTCAAAGACATCGCTTGATGCAGGCAGCGAAATGTCTTTGGATGGGCTATGTTACGATGTATAACGAACGCTCGATTTATCCTAGTAGAGAACCAAGGAGTACTGGCAACTAAACACACCAAAGTTGGCGTATACTGTAGCTGCTCTGCACCACAATCTGCTGAAGAGTAAAATTTGATCAACTGTTACGAGAGGATTTACTAATCATTTCTTTGGTGATCGAAAATTCTAGGAGCCAACAGTAACAAAAAGTGTTCAGGATTGATTTGCATCTTTTTTTTCTTTATTTGACTCTCAATTAAACAACACAACATAGCAGTATCCATCAAGATGAGAAAGCTTTGCAACTTTCTGTGCCCTCTTTATAATTAAATGCTCTGTTTTTGAAGAATTTCCTTGTTAAATCACCTAAAAGATAAGGAAAGTTTAATGACAAGATGGTCAGAACATGACACACTGAGGGTCTTGTAACCTCTGAGTCGGCTTGGTAGCTAGCTTTGGTCGCCTCGTCATTTATGTAATGTTTAAGAAACGAGCATCAGTGTTTTATCGGATTTAAAACCCCAGGGGCAGCCAAGTGTGTTAAACCCGATAAAACACGTGTTGCGAGTTTTTTGAACAGCTTCAAAAACGTTTGTGGTAGATCTACTCATTTGCAGAGTAATCCTTGGGTTTATTATTATTATTCTGAAGAAAATCGGCTGCAAAATTTAGCCGTATCTTTATCAGATTTAACGACAGTCATTAAAAATTTCTTTAGTATTTCCTTTATAAATTACTAATGAGTTTTTGAAATATTACAATGTATATTCAGCTGGTTCGTTAAGTCGATTAGACCTTATTGATATCCCACCTACCCATAACAGATTCCACAGCTTCTTTTGCAGTTGGGTTTCATGTAGCCAGGGTTTGTGTAACAGTAACCCATAGCTGCCCACTGTTGGCAATATTGATTACGATCCGTACAGCCCCCTGCCATTGCATTTCGTTAAAAAAAACAAAACAAAACAAAATAACGTCAATAATTAGTTCTAACAAAAAATTGCTGTGCTGAGAAGGAAAACAAGAACCGAATGGGCATCAGTGAAACAATGATCGTCAGATCAAACGAACAGGGTGATTTTTCACCAGTGCATGCGCATGTATTCAAAATCAGAGTAATTAGGTGTCGTCATTCGACCGTATCAGGGAAATATCCCGACGTAGTCAATTCGGTAATTCGACGTAGTCAGTTCGGTAATCGAACTCCTAACTTCGGAAATCAGTTGAACGATTGGAGTTCGATTGATTGATTTTTCTTTCGGTTTTGTTCCACTGACTACGCAAAGAAATATCGTTCCCAAACCCTGCACTGGTAAGGGATAGGCTGGTAAAGAGCTTCCTACACGTTTTTGTCGTGGTGTAGGTCAGGAGGAGGGGGCTGTCCAATAGCTACTTGGAATTACACGTGCTGGCTTCAATGATTTATCACAGGATTGAGAAATTTACTTCCTTGTGATTGGCTGATCATGATAGCATGAACAGAACGCACCCCTACCGTGAAGAAATCCATGGAGGAAGCATTTACAACAAACATGGCTTTTTTTCTTACCTTGTGCAGGGCACACTCGACAGCTTTTCTTACAGTAAACACGCATATATCCCGGGTTTCTATTGCATTCCCCAATGCTCGCCCAATATCCACACTTGTTGTTGAAGTCTTTGCAAGATTCTGTTACAAACACATAGAGAATTTCTTTCAGTTAATTCGCCATAAAGCTCCATGATATACTATCCATTGGCCCCTTTATAGCCTTTCCCAGAAACTTCACAAGAAACAAACGGCAATATATCAAATGTCAGGCAAGTTTGTTTTAATTCAATACTCGTTTATATTTGAAGATTTATGAATAAGACCGTTTTCTTTTTCGCACAAATCATTTGGATCTTCCTATTGAACCTAAATCGTTGGTTACAACTTCCCTTCTGAGGCATAAGTTTACATTTAGTGTAAATCTCCCAGCGTCCTATCCCGAATGCCTTTCTCTGACTGGCTGCACCACTCACTATTGATCAATTCTGTGGTTGTTTGTGACTATCCTTGCAGTGTGTGCTTGTTAGCAAAGTGGAGGTCAACAAAATAACGGCCGCTTCTTTACGTTTTCGAAGATTCTGTGAAGAGGACTTAGATAAAGTTTTGAACGACTAACAGATTTCTACTAAAATAGTTAGATTATTCGCTCTCGATTTCTGTGCGTGACATTCTCGAGCTCATAATCTAATTGTTAAATATATTTTCTCTTGCTCGCTTCACGTTCATTCCACTTACTCAGAGAGCAATGCGCTTTTTTATACCGTTGCTGGGTTTATGTCAAAAAGCAACGCTATCGTAATTTAAAGTTACTTCCCACATTCAAGGGCACAAAAAAATCTCCTCTTTTTTTCCTTTATTTGACAAAATTAAAGTCAATCATTTTGAATGTTTAAAAATAAAAATCTTAAAAAAATCTCAAAAAGAGGCCGAGTTATGTAGAAAAAACACATTTTGAGTTAAAGTTAATAAACCAGGCAAGGTGTCATAATCTCTTAAATGGAGGAAACCGCCGGGAAAATTTTTTGCGGCAAACGCTCCTATTGGAGTTCGTATTTCATGTTATTTGCTTTTGTATTTACATCGCGCTTCTGTGCAAAAAGAAGCCCTTGCGCTTGTTCTCAAGTGGAAAATTCTAAACAGAAAAACGTCCTTGGATGAAGGTAAAGAAACAAGCAACCCCAAAGAAGAAAGAAGGGACCCATTTCTGTGTAGGAAAGAAAAAAACACCTTTCTAAAGGCGACAAATATAGCTGTCTGTACTTTGATTCGTTATTCGTGCTTATGGCTACATTTGCTGGCTTTACTTGTTTTGCCACCGGTTGTTCTTTTGCCTTTGGCTACTTTGCCCGTTTTACTCTTTTTCTCTTCAACGCGACAGCGAGATAGAAATTAAACGTGTTTCAATGCGATGTTTTTCCTGGGAAATCCTGATTAGACACATTATGCCAGGGCATAATTTTGGGCATAACGTTATACTCGGAGCAACGAGCATAATACCGGCATAAATTATTGGGCATTTTTTCAGCAAAAAGAGACTAATTATAAGAAAAAAATTAATAATTCCATAACTGTAATGAGTCCGAGAAATTTTCACTTTCAAGTGCTTTTAGTAAGGATTTAACATATTCAAAGGCTTGGTTCCTACTGTGAAATTCTGTGCCCGCTAGCGAACTGATCAGATAGGATCACAATGAGAGTTTCATTGAAATAAGACATTTTGAGCATTATTTGTTGTTGGTTTTTGGCTTGTTAAGTTGTAATTGATGCAATAAAATCTTGTGTTTCTGACTTAAGGAAGTATTCTTTGTCTGCAGGGATGGAAAGGGACATCATAAAATATAACCAAGATGAGTCAAGCATAATGCTACTTCTCAAGCATAATTTTAGGCATAATGCTGGTGTTTTGAGGGTGACACTCAAAAGGATAATGCTCAAATTTTCGAGCATAATGTATCTAACCCTAATCCTGATCCATTGTCATTGACGTCAGGAGGTCCTGTTGTTCCATTGGTTTGTGGTTTCGCGAGAAGAGATAATTTCCTGGCATGGCGCGAGTTGTTTACGAACCTTTAGGAGCTAAAATCTCGCATTTGAGTTTGAGAGGAATACATAAGCTTTGAGCGAATATTTAGGGTATGCAGACTTGACGGATTTTCGTGACATTTCGCCAAAACATTCCAGGGATAATGACAAACGAAATTGTACCAGAAAATTTTGATATTTAAAATGTTTTTCCCCTGGCGTCCATTTGCGCAACACGTCTCGCAACTCCAACTTTAAATGCGGGTATCTAGACAACCTATCAAAATATCGAAAGAGCCTGACACACTTTAGATGACTGATGCGTTGTTAATAAGACCTTGCAGCCATTTCGCTCGTGCTGCGGCATCCGATACCCGATAAATGCAATAGAAGAACCCTCGGTCGTTTCACGCCTTGTCGGCTCCTGACACTTCCTAGCCTAAAAGTAAAAACCGAACCTGAAACTGAAAACAGTCATTGATCTTCTTCTCACCTCCTGCTCCTCCTCCTCCTCCTCCACCGCCACCTCCACCGCCACCTCCACCGCCACCTCCACCATTTCCTCCCCCGTTGCCTCCTCCACCTCCATTGCATTTGTAGAGTAGATTCACTCGCTTGATATCAAGGACACTTGGTCCATCTCTTTGTCCTATTGTTACCTAGTAATGATTTAAATTCAAGAATAACATGTTTGTATGGAATGCTCAAATTTAAGTCTTCTGCTTTTGTCTTATGCTCTTTGGTACCTTGGAAACTAATTTTTCGACTAACCCATGCAATTTGGTCAGAAGTACATAATTAAAAAAATCATAGTTAATAGAGGGGAATGGTTATGAAACTCGACAAAGGTCTTTGTTGAATGTTTTTTTCGCGTTTTTGGCCATGACCGTGCACAAAACACAATAGCTGTTTACTACTGACCGAGGAACTAACCAATGGAAACGTGAACGCAAAACAAAAGATTGTGCACGGTCGTAGACCTTCCAACATAAATCTTGGCATCTTTGTTTGCTCTTTTGATGTTTGCCGGGCTTCATAACCATTCCCCTCTCTATTAACTACGAAAAAAATAAATATTTCTCATCAACTTAAACTCCTGGATAGCGTTCTGTGAATTCATTTATACAATTCAACTCGTGGTGCACAGGAAGAGGTTGGTTGGTAAACCGTTGAAGGATTCTCTCCGTTTCACATTGCGCTTGTGAACGGGTTTTGTCTAAAAAACGAAGCTGAAATAATATTTTCAAACCCGTCAATGATGTAATATATAAATTTTGGAACAACATTTGTACTAAGTTTTGTTAACATCTGATTTCGCATTGTTATTTCTTTGATTTAACAAAACGTTTGCAATTGAGTGTAGTCAACAAGTATATGTACTCACGCCTCCTTGTTTGGGTGTTATGGTTGGCTGACCGTTTTTGCTGAAAGCAGACTCTTTAAAGTGCATTAACCCTTTAAGTCCCAATAGTGCCATATGGCACAAAATGTTATAATAAGCTTAACATTTGGCCAATTCATTTCAAATTTGGAGGCCAAAAGGATCTTTGAGAGATCTTCACATTGAAAGCATAAAATCATACCCCCCTCCTGAATCAGACTTGATTAACCACCCCTCAAGTTTTTGAAACTTTTATGCTTTACAATTTTACGGTCGAGTGAAAATCTGATAAAACTCTGCACACCCAGAGCTGCAAATTAAGCTATTGTTTAGGGGTATACCCAGTATATACAAGGAATAAGGTATTTTTGAACGTTTTCATTTTTTTACTTCGTAGACTCCTCAATTCAATTTGTGCCATCTTGTGTGTCTGTTGTGGTGATTTAGGACATACCCCAAACAATACCTTTCAACTGGTATATTACTTGTGGTCTTTCGATCTACTGCTATAATTTTAGAAAAATAAGGTTTTTCTCCGGGACTTAACGGGTTAAGCTTTTGTAGTCATAAGGAACTCCGAGTGAATCAATTCTAGAGGGACCATACTTGGCGAAATTGATCTTTTCAGCTGAATTTGAAAATACGAAAAACAAATATGTCAGTAAAAATTCTTGTAATCTTACCTACAATAAAAAGCTTGTTAAAGATATTTTAGTGGGAGGCACGGAGTCCTGGCCAGGGACATTGCGTTGTGTTCTTGGGCAAGACACTGTACTCTCACAGTGCCTTCCTCTACCAGGTGTAGAAATGGGTACCGGCGACTTGAATGCTAGGGGTAACCCTGCCATGGACTGACATCCCATCCAGGGGGGAGTAGAAATACTCTCGGTCGCTTCATGCTACAGAAACCGGAGATAAGCGCCGGCTTGACTCGTATGCAGACTTTACCTTTACCTTATAGATATTTTAAGGGTTTTAAAAAAATAATAATAATAACAAAATATTTTTCCTCTCCTTTATCTGTACAGTCGAACCTCTCCATACGGACACCTCTCTAATACGGACAGTTTCCTATGTACCGACAAAATTCTCATACATTTCCTCTAAAACAAACCTCTATAATATGGACCCTCTCTAAACGGACAACGGACACTAAATCGCGGCCCTAGGGAACAAATTCATTCAAATTTAACCTCTTTATGACGGACACTACGGGGACCAGATGTCGATAATATAATTTGCGATATGTATCATTTCCTGCCGACAGTTACACAAACGTTGACATTTTATCATTCAGCGATACCAATACCAGAACATGTCAAAATCTTAGTTTTCTAAACTTACATATACAAATGCAAATACAATATGTACAGTGTAATCGAAATACTGTGGAGACTTAAAAGTGACGTCATCATAGTGACCTCTCCAATACGGACACCTCTCTGATGCGGACACTTCGTTCTGTCTGTTCGTGTGTCCGTATTAGAGAGGTTTGACTGTACTCAGTTTCTGGATTCTCCACCCTTTTACACTGAAGGAATAGGCGATTTGCATGATGGCATCATTTGGCTACAAGTTACCAGAGTCCTTTTCGTTTTTTTTTTTTTTTTTTTTTTTTTTTTTTTCTCGTGTTAATTGGTGCAATTGTCTTTTAAGCCCCAAAGTAGTTTAAATATTTGAATAATAAAGGAAAAACGAAATGAATTCTGGTATTTGTAGTCAAATGACGACATCTCGTAAGTGTGCTATTCCTACGCCTCCAGGCCTCCCCCGGGTTTTGGGGTTTTGGGGAGGGCGGGGGGATGTCGCACAACAGCTCTAGCATCGGTCTCTAGAACAGTGGCGATGAGATACAAAGATCGTTTTTACTTACTGAATCGAATTATAATTATTTATCACACTTACATTCAACAATGTTGTTCCAGTTGATAGTTACATATTCATCGCGATCGGGTCTTGACTGTTCATGGTAAAACCCAAGTGCATGAGCTTCAAAAAGAAAAAGTCGAACTATTGTTAAAACACGGGGCAGAAGAATAGAACAAAGAGGATTTTTAGAGTGTAATCAGTATTTTCTCTCACCAATTTCGTGTGCTACATGGCCAGCACTCCAGCAATGTGGAGCGAGGGAAATATACTGCTTATCACCCGTCCGACCAACTTCCGAGAAACAGCTGCGATCAGATTGCAAAAAAAAAAAGTTCAAAAGTTAGAAAAATTCAAATTGCCTTTTTATAGTGTAATAGCGTAAAGAAGCTATATTAGTATTGCAAGTGGTTTAATGTAGCTGTATTAGTATCGTAAATAATGTAAAAAAGCTGTGTTAGTATCGTAAATAGTGTGAAGTAGTTGTGTAATTATTGTAAACTACGTAAAGTAGCTTTATAAGTATTGCAAGTAGTGAAACTTAGCTGTGTTTTCTAAGTTTTGTCAGTAGATGTATTGTAATGTCAGTTGTGTATTGTAATTAATGTAGGTAGCTGTATTCGTATAAAAATAAGAGTTTATTATTAAAAAGGAGATAAAACTGTTTAATTTTTTCACACTAGATACAGTTTTTACAGTTTTTTTTTTATTTCATACAGTTTATTTACAGGCGTTATTTACTGGTGTTACTAGCGTTAACAACTTACACTACCCGCGTATAGTATAGGTTAATCAAGGCATTGTAAGCAGAATTAAAATTTATGCTTGTCACATGCCTTCCGCCAATGAAGAAATAAATGAAGGCCTTCTCAGTCGTTCTTTCCTTGAATGTGATGCATGTGTCACTACTCCACTGCTTCATTCCATCATTAATTGCCTCTGAAGTTAGTGGATCGTCCTCTGACAAACTCAACAAACAATGTTTAAGAGGCTGTCCGCCTAAGAATCGACCACTTAATTCGGATCAAAATTTCGATTTCCTTTAAAATTTCTCCACGAAACAAGGTTTATATAAGGTAAAAGAAAATACATTTCTTTGGTTTTTATTCTTGATAATAGTCGAGATTTTGAGGAGAATGTGATCGATACCCGAAACCCTCAAATTGGGCCTTTCACGAAGCCTAAATTAGCCCTCATTGAGATGCTTGCTGCCGAGCGTATATTTAGCGCACGAAGATAAGAATTACACACCATTAGATACATCATTGCACTTAACACAAATAATAAAATCAAACCTGAGTATGGAAAATTACTAAAATTGTAATCACTTAAACAGGACAATGTCAACGCCAT
Source organism: Orbicella franksi (assembly GCF_964199315.1). Classification (NCBI taxonomy): domain Eukaryota; kingdom Metazoa; phylum Cnidaria; class Anthozoa; order Scleractinia; family Merulinidae; genus Orbicella; species Orbicella franksi. Next base: position 30,799,952 of record NC_138146.1, read on the forward strand.
TTTCAAAAAGCGGGCCAGGTGGCGTAGCGAAAAGCGAAATTTCTCATAATTTTGACTTATTCGGAGAACCTCTTGTATTTTTCTGAAAACTATTAAGATAGATCTCTGAAACCATGGAATAAAATTTATTGGCATTCTTCCGTGTGAAGAGGTACGATCGTAATAAAATGACACAAATTCGCCATTTGGCGATCCACAGCATTGTGAAGCCACCTGAGCAAAGGATTGGTTTTAGCTTATATTTTCTGATTGTTATAGCTCAAATGTCAGTTTAAATTGATAGATGTAGCATTGGTAATGAGTTGAGAACACAATAATAGCATTCGATATAAAACTTACCCTATAAAAGTCTTAAAATTATCCATTGAACGTGAAATCGATGTGTTTGAATAGCCGCAGGAACTCACGACTCGTACTGACTTTGCCGCCTGAAAACCCGCCGTAAAAGGAAACCAAAATCCCGAGACTTTCCTTGATTATACAGTAATCAATTCTTTGATATTTTGCCCAAGTGAAAACTTCTGTCTCTGAAGAGAAGTCAATCATTTCATCGAGCTTGGACTCATCAATCACTGTAAAATCGGTGAAATATTATTTTGTTTTGACTTGTAACACCGCTGACCAATATTGCAGTCATTACATCAGCACTGAAAGGCGGATGGGGGTAAGGAGGGTCACACATTTATTTTTATTTTTCCTATTCTTATTTTTTTCATCAAGCTAGTTTCGGTCCAGAAACAATAAACTTTTAGCAGTGTCTGCCGTCTGATAGACATCATGTACATTTCTTAAGCTGCTTATATAGAGACTAACACAACGTAGTAATCAATAGTGGCTTCTCACATAAGCTCTGCGTACTGAAATGCACATCTGCATGTTTACTATAATAAGGTACCACCAGAAGCGTAGGCATCTGGTACAGCCTATAATTACATCGTCAATATGGCTGAATTACAAGAAATGAAGACGTTATTCAGGCCCTTCAAAACAAGGACATTTCTGCACAAAAGCAGTCAAGTGTTCCACCAAATCTTTTTTTCTATCCTTTGATTTAAATGAATATCAAAGTTTCTCAGGATGGCTTTCAACATGACAACATTAAACTTTGACCTTTTGCTGCCCTTGCAGTACTCACAAAGGTCGTAAACATCGTAGCAAATTGGATGGCGAAGACCAATCTTTTCAATAATGTTGTTTATAAGTAGTTGCCTACTGTTTTCTTCTTGCTCTCCAAGGATATCCTCAAGTTCCGCCCCGTCATCTACATCATCCGCTTGTTGTCCTTTCCCCTTTGCAGAAGCCAGCCGGGAGAAGTAGCTTTTAATCTGATTTTTTGTAAGCCACTCCTCTCTGGGAAAGCGACGGTTATACTCTTCATCTCGGGCGTTTTTCATGTTTGCTGAAACTTGATTGGGATCTGCCTTCAGGCCTATTTTTTCACCAAGTTCAAACTTTGCATTCAAATATGCCTTAACCTTTGGACTAAAACGCGTTGAAACACGAGGCTTTGAAAGAGCCCATCCTTGGCTCAGATCTGAAGGCGGCGTACTTGTCGTTTCTTCTGAGCTGCGAATGCCACTGCCGCTTGTACTACCATCTGCTTGCACTGGATCAACTGTGGAAAAACGCTTGGCCCATTCTCTCCTCATGCGGTCGTAAAAGCTTTCGGACATGGGCGTATTTCCGTGATTTCCGATTTCAGCATGTATTTCAAGCTCACAGAAGCCCTTGAAAACCTTTTGGCATCCAGGTTCTGGACATTCAAACAGGTGGCCTTCTTGGACTAAAACGCGTTGAAACACGAGGCTTTGAATCTGAAGGCGGCGTATTTGCCGTTACACGAAAAAAAAAATGCTCAATTGCTTAAATATAAGACTTTTCACTATGCTTATATAGTACCTGTTACAACTTTCACCGATCGGAGACTCATCTTCAGAAAAACTTTGGAGCCATTTCGCCCCCTCTAGTTTTTCCTTGTGACTTTTTCGGCATGTTGTACAGATTGTCAGTCAAATTTCAGGAGTGCTCAACGGGAAAAATTTTAAAATTGACTTGTTGTTGCTCGAAAGTATTAACTGACATCCAATAAGAGATAAATAGTTAATAATTAACAACCGTGGGAAAATAATATCCGCTCCGCACTGCCAGCTAGTAGAAGATAGCTAAATGAAGTTGCCAGCCAGGAACCGTTTGGGGGATGCTTTTTCCCAGCCAGCACAACTTAAGAAACGCTGGTTTTCCCAGCAATTTTTACATTACTTTTTGCGCCAGCCAGGAAGAGTATAAATAACTTTTTAAATTCAATTTTAATTTAATTAATTGAGTTAATTAAATTAAAATTCCGTTGAATCTAATTAATTAATCAATTAATTAATTTGACTCAGTTATAATTAATCAATTAATTATAATTAATTAATTAATCAATTATGACTAAATTAACTAGTGAACATGAAAAAACAAAAATTTTACTTACCTCAAAAAGGAAACACTACAATTATCATTGAATGGCAGTAAGATTAGGACAGTTCTCCAACCATGCAATAATTCATCTAGCGGTAATTTATAGCCCTCCGCAAAACAATTGTCGCTGAATGTATCATAATTGAACTGTGTCCAAGGCCACAAAGACTACAAGAACTCATTGCTCCATTCAGCTGTTAATGAAAAATGCAAAGTAGATTGCATTTTTCTTCCAAATGTATACAGGCTTCAATGGAGATGTAGCATGCATAAAAAAAAGTAAAATCCAATAGAATTAGATGTTTGTTGTAAAAAAATCTATAGAAACCATTTATTTTGCCATAAAATGAGCAATACCTAGAAAATGAAAACTTACGATAAATTAATTGCTTAATTGCCACTGCTGTTTAGGGTTGTCAGCGTTTTTAGGAAACCAATACCGCAACGGACCCAGGTTCAGACTGCCTTAGTTACCTTTTGAAACTGGCAGATAATTTCAAATGTACTATAGTGGATTTTATGCTCGGATATGTTCCATACTTAGAGTTAGCTCTACTAATTTACAAATTGTAAGTGAATTTTTCCTCTCAGTCCATAATGGGAGGAACAAGGGCTGGAAATGAACCTCGAGCTCACACATTCCAGTTTTTAAACTGCTCTGGTGTACCTGCCCCCTTCAAACGTAACGACATAACTTTTTGACAGCCCCGAGTATATCTTTAAGTATTGGTGGCACTTATGAGAAATCGTACCTGTTCCTCAGAATCTATAATCCAGACTGTATTAATAACCCCATTGCTAGCTACAAATAGAAAAACTCAACATTGAGAAAAACCAACAGACATTTTGAACTAGTTTTCATTCTCGGGCCAGAGCAATATTAATAGTTTATTCGTTTGCAAATTTTGAAAGAATTGTGAGAAAACAAGACTGCTCTGGTGCACCTGCCCCTTCAACCATAGTCCCAACTACAAGTGAATATATGAAAGACCATATATCTTCTTATAATCCCAACTGCAGCCCCGAGTCAAGTGTTGGCGGCACTTGTGAGAAATCGTACCCAGAATCTATAATCCAAAACATCCTAATCCTCGTTAGCAGATGCACTAAAGAAAGTGCATTCTTGCCCAAACAGCGTCCCTCTAGGAAGCTACAACATCATCTAACGATCTATTTTTCTAACTGACCATATGCAAAAATGGCTACCATTGCCTTCTGTTGTCTGGTCACGTTTCTTATAACGTGATCACACTAAAAAAGCAAATGGAACAAAATACTAAAAACGCTTTGGCGTTTTTTGGTTTAAAGGTTACAAAGTAGAGACTTATTTAACGGATTATAAGGGAATAAAACGACTCTGGCCTACATAGCCTCGTTTTCACTTTTTTGATAACGTATATGTAATTGTGATCTCCAATTAGAGAAGAAGATAGCCTTAAAACTCGACACAGTGATTTAGTTTGTCCTAATCTTCAAGGTAAATAGTTTTAATTCCTTTAGGGAAGTGTTTCTTCTGGGCGACATACATTTAGGCTGCTATTTTTGCATTGGATCTTTTCTACTGGAGGCTTTCGAGTTTCTGACAGAAACTGAATCTTGCTACTGATTAATTATATCTGATTTAAACGCTACTAATTATTTAATATGCCTTACTAAACAAAACGTTTGCCAGGAAGGCACTATCTTGACCTCGAAGCCTGTAAACTGCATAATTCCAGTTTCCATTTGCATAACACTTCTTCTAACTGCTTATGTCAGATGCTCAACAACCATCACCACGTCCGACGCTAGCATTTCTACCAGAAATTAGTAATATGCAGCTGACCATATGTCTACTTATTTTCGTGAAACTGAGCTGTTAAAAAGAGCTTTCCTTAGAATCTTTTTACAGTCCTTAACGTTATTATATGAGGTGAATTACCTACCTGAATTACAGTGTTGACGCAAAATGGTCTCACAGTCAACTCTCTCTTTCAACCTGTGTAAAAAGGAAAGGAACAACATTTAGCATGCGCGCGTTGATCTTTATCTTGAAAAATGGTATTGACTTTTTTGACCTTCAAAAGGAAAAATTGACAGTTTTGTACCTTTATCTTTGAAATTGCCTAATAAAACTAAACAAAGCACTCTTTCCTTCATAAAAAAACTCGTGTCTAACTGTTAAAAAAACACCTCTATATGGACGCGAGTCCCTTTTTTTCCCTTTTCAAATTGCAGGAAAGCCTATATCATACCTGAAATGCAATTTGTTCAGCAAAACGCCAACGAAGTACTCCACGTTCCACTCTAGAACCTGCGGAGAAACTTACATCATGTGAACACAATAAAATACAATCGCGAAGAACAGTCGTAAATAATAACACTTCACGTAAATGGGTATAATTGTTTAAAATAACCTATGTGTAACTGCACTTCTTCTAAGTAAAATCTTTGTAAACCCTTCAATGATTAGGAAACTTTCATAAATTAAAAAACACTCATACAGTTGAATAACAAACTACGATGTTTAAGGAACCTTCAGGAGAACCAAAGAGAGTTTTGAAGTATTTCTCTTAGTATAGGTAGTGAATTTCTTTTTTTTTTTCTGCAGTTTTCGAAAACCTTGTTACAGCATTCATCTAGTTAAATAAACTGTAGGAGTTTTGGAATCCCTTGCGAGATCACAAACACTTCTCTAATATAAGTTAAGATGTTCAAAAGAAGTTTTGGAATCCCTTGCGAGATCACAAACACTTTTCTAAAGTAAGTTAAGATGTTACGAGGTTTTGGAATCCCTTGCGACATCACAAACACTTCTCTAAAATAAGTTAAGATGTTTAGAAGAAGATTAGGAATCCCTTACGAGATCACAAACACTTTTCTAAAGTAAGTTAAGATGTTACGAAGTTTTGGAATCTCTTGCGAGATCACAAACACTTCTCTAAAATAAGTTAACATGTTTAGAAGAAGTTTTGGAATCCCTTGCGAGATCACAAACACTTTTCTAAAGTAAGTAAAGATGTTACGAAGTTTCGGAATCCCTTGCGAGATCACAAACACTTCTCTAAAGTAAGTTGAGATGTTTAGAAGAAGTTTTGGAATCCCTTGCGAGATCACAAACACTTTTCTAAAGTAAGTTAAGATGTTACGAAGTTTTGGAATCCCTTGCGAGATCACAAACACTTTTCTAAAGTAAGTTAAAATGTTACGAAGTTTTGGAATCCCTTGTGAGATCAAAAACACTTCTCTAAAGTAAGTTAAGATGTTTAGAAGAAGTTTTGGAATCCCTTGCGAGATCACAAACACTTTTCTAAAGTAAGTTAAAATGTTACGAAGTTTTGGAATCCCTTGTGAGATCACAAACACTTCTCTAAAGTAAGTTAAGATGTTTAGAAGAAGTTTTGGAATCCCTTGTGAGATCAAAAACACTTCTCTAAAGTAAGTTAAGATGTTTAGAAGAAGTTTTGGAATCCCTTGCGAGATCACAAACACTTTTCTAAAGTAAGTTAAGATGTTACGAAGTTTTGGAATCCCTTGTGAGATCAAAAACACTTCTCTAAAGTAAGTTAAGATGTTTAGAAGAAGTTTTGGAATCCCTTGCGAGATCACAAACACTTTTCTAAAGTAGGTTAAAATGTTACGAAGTTTTGGAATCCCTTGTGAGATCACAAACACTTCTCTAAAGTAAGTTAAGATGTTTAGAAGAAGTTTTGGAATCCCTTGTGAGATCAAAAACACTTCTCTAAAGTAAGTTAAGATGTTTAGAAGAAGTTTTGGAATCCCTTGCGAGATCACAAACACTTTTCTAAAGTAAGTTAAAATGTTACGAAGTTTTGGAATCCCTTGTGAGATCACAAACACTTCTCTAAAGTAAGTTAAGATGTTTAGAAGAAGTTTTGGAATCCCTTGCGAGATCACAAACACTCTTCTAAAGTAAGTTAAGATGTTACGAAGTTTTGGAATCCCTTGCGAGATCACAAACACTTCTCTAAAATAAGTTAAGATGTTCAGAAGAAGATTAGGAATCCCTTGCGAGATCACAAACACTTTTCTAAAGTAAGTTAAGATGTTACGAAGTTTTGGAATCCCTTGCGAGATCACAAACACTTCTCTAAAATAAGTTAAGATGTTTAGAAGAAGTTTTGGAATCCCTTGCGAGATCACAAACACTTTTCTAAAGTAAGTTAAAATGTTACGAAGTTTTGGAATCCCTTGTGAGATCACAAACACTTCTCTAAAGTAAGTTAAGATGTTTAGAAGAAGTTTTGGAATCCCTTGTGAGATCAAAAACACTTCTCTAAAGTAAGTTAAGATGTTTAGAAGAAGTTTTGGAATCCCTTGTGAGATCAAAAACACTTCTCTAAAGTAAGTTAAGATGTTTAGAAGAAGTTTTGGAATCCCTTGCGAGATCACAAACACTTTTCTAAAGTAAGTTAAAATGTTACGAAGTTTTGGAATCCCTTGTGAGATCACAAACACTTCTCTAAAGTAAGTTAAGATGTTTAGAAGAAGTTTTGGAATCCCTTGCGAGATCACAAACACTCTTCTAAAGTAAGTTAAGATGTTACGAAGTTTTGGAATCCCTTGCGAGATCACAAACACTTCTCTAAAATAAGTTAAGATGTTCAGAAGAAGATTAGGAATCCCTTGCGAGATCACAAACACTTTTCTAAAGTAAGTTAAGATGTTACGAAGTTTTGGAATCCCTTGCGAGATCACAAACACTTTTCTAAAGTAAGTTAAGATGTTACGAAGTTTTGGAATCCCTTGCGAGATCAAAAACACTTTTCTAAAGTAAGTTAAGATGTTTAGAAGAAGTTTTGGAATCCCTTGCGAGATCACAAACACTTTTCTAAAGTAAGTTAAGATGTTACGAAGTTTTGGAATCCCTTGCGAGATCACAAACACTTTTCTAAAGTAAGTTAAGAGGTTACGAAGTTTCCGAATCCCTTGCGAGATCACAAACACTTCTCTAAAGTAAGTTGAGATGTTTAGAAGAAGTTTTGGAATCCCTTGCGAGATCACAAACACTTTTCTAAAGTAAGTTAAGATGTTACGAAGTTTTGGAATCCCTTGCGAGATCACAAACACTTTTCTAAAGTAAGTTAAAACGTTACGAAGTTTTGGAATCCCTTGTGAGATCAAAAACACTTCTCTAAAGCAAGTTAAGATGTTTAGAAGAAGTTTTGGAATCCCTTGCGAGATCACAAACACTTTTCTAAAGTAAGTTAAAATGTTACGAAGTTTTGGAATCCCTTGTGAGATCACAAACACTTCTCTAAAGTAAGTTAAGATGTTTAGAAGAAGTTTTGGAATCCCTTGTGAGATCAAAAACACTTCTCTAAAGTAAGTTAAGATGTTTAGAAGAAGTTTTGGAATCCCTTGCGAGATCACAAACACTTTTCTAAAGTAAGTTAAGATGTTACGAAGTTTTGGAATCCCTTGCGAGATCACAAACACTTTTCTAAAGTAAGTTAAGATGTTACGAAGTTTTGGAATCCCTTGCGAGATCACAAACACTTTTCTAAAGTAAGTTAACATGTTTAGAAGAAGTTTTGGAATCCCTTGCGAGATCACAAACACTTTTCTAAAGTAAGTTAAGATGTTACGAAGTTTTGGAATCCCTTGCGAGATCACAAACACTTCTCTAAAATAAGTTAAGATGTTTAGAAGAAGTTTTGGAATCCCTTGCGAGATCACAAACACTTTTCTAAAGTAAGTTAAGAGGTTACGAAGTTTTGGAATCCCTTGCGAGATCACAAACACTTTTCTAAAGTAAGTTAAGATGTTTCGAAGTTTTGGAATCCCTTGTGAGATCACAAACACTTCTCTAAAATAAGTTAAGATGTTTAGAAGAAGTTTTGGAATCCCTTGCGAGATCACAAACACTTTTCTAAAGTAAGTAAAGATGTTACGAAGTTTTGGAATCCCTTGCGAGATCACAAACACTTCTCTAAAATAAGTTAAGATGTTTAGAAGAAGTTTTGGAATCCCTTGCGAGATCACAAACACTTTTCTAAAGTAAATTAAGATGTTACGAAGTTTCCGAATCCCTTGCGAGATCACAAACACTTCTCTAAAATAAGTTAAGATGTTTAGAAGAAGTTTTGGAATCCCTTGCGAGATCACAAACACTTTTCTAAAGTAAGTTAAATGTTACGAAGTTTTGGAATCCCTTGCGAGATCACAAACACTTCTCTAAAATAAGTTAAGATGTTTAGAAGAAGTTTTGGAATCCCTTACGAGATCACAAACACTTTTCTAAAGTAAGTTAAGAGGTTACGAAGTTTCGGAATCCCTTGCGAGATCACAAACATTTCTCTAAAGTAAGTTAAGATGTTTAGAAGAAGTTTTGGAATCCCTTACGAGATCACAAACACTTTTCTAAAGTATGTAAAGATGTTACGAAGTTTTGGAATCTCTTGCGAGATCACAAACACTTCTCTAAAATAAGTTAAGATGTTTAGAAGAAGTTTTGGAATCCCTTAAGAGATCACAAACACTTTTCTAAAGTAAGTTAAGATGTTACGAAGTTTTGGAATCCCTTGCGAGATCACAAACACTTCTCTAAAATAAGTTAAGATGTTTAGAAGAAGTTTTGGAATCCCTTGTGAGATCACAAACACTTTTCTAAAGTACGTTAAGATGTTACGAAGTTTTGGAATCCCTTGCGAGATCACAAACACTTCTCTAAAATAAGTTAACAAGATTAGAAGAAGTTTTGGAATGTCTTGCGAGATCACAAACACTTTTCTAAAGTAAGTTAAGGTGTTACGAAGTTTTGGAATCCCTTGTGAGATCACAAACACTTTTCTAAAGTAAGTTAAGATGTTTAGAAGAAGTTTTGGAATCCCTTGCGAGATCACAAACACTTTTCTAAAGTAAGTTAAAATGTTATGAAGTTTTGGAATCCCTTGTGAGATCACAAACACTTCTCTAAAGTAAGTTAAGATGTTTAGAAGAAGTTTTGGAATCCCTTGCGAGATCACAAACACTTTTCTGAAGTAAGTTAAAATGTTACGAAGTTTTGGAATCCCTTGCGAGGTCACAAACACATCTCTAAATATTAAGTTAGGTTTACATGTTTCAAGCACAGCTTATCTCCCATAAGCTTACTTTATTGCATTTTGAAATCATTTAAGAGATCGTGAACACTTTTCTCCTAATTAACTGACGTGTTTTCGCCAGTTTGGAAAAGTCTTTTGAGATCAAACACATGTTCATAACCGTGTTAGGACTAAGTGGAAATACCTCTGAATTTCTCGAAAAGATTTGAGGATTCTGGGATCATTTGTGAACATTAACAACAGTTGTCTACAAGTAAAATAAACTTTTGGTGTTTCGAAACCTTCCTTTCAGAGATAACAAATACTTCCGCGGCACAACCTTCCATGTGTTGGAGCCTCCAAAGAGATCACTTAAAATTAGCGTACGATGAGCCGTTTCAGAGGTAACTTCATTTTTGTTGCTGGGAGGTTCTGTCACAGGACACTTTCGGTTAGTGAGAAAGCGGTGAACTCACTTCCTGTATACTATTCAGCATGTGGTCTTTAAGCATTGAACAATCGCTAAATAGTCCAGTAACGTTTTTTTCTCTATTAATTAACAAAGATATGGTTAGAAGTAGCTAGCTCATTATTTTTTGCAAACCCTTTTCATCGTGCTGTGAACTGGAGCTCGGTAGCCAGTGGTGCGCCTCTCATGGTTCCTACAACACCACGGTTGTCCGAGGCGGCATCAATTCACGATTCCCTAGAGAGACAAAGAATGCACCAAAGAGGCCAGTTCAAACGGAGTCGAAAAATATGGAAAGCTAGAGTCTCTTTTTCTGTTAACGCCTTTTTTTTATAGAACATCACATTGAAATTAACTAAACGCATTGAGACTGATATTACGATCAAAACGTCTTTATTTTAAGGACATTTCGCAATTGGATAAGACTACGTTTCATGAAAATAAAAGATAACAGTTGAGTAGCAAGTTTGAAACTGAGTGTGCTGTCTAGCAAGAACAAAATTTGATCTAGGCAAGTTGTACATGTACTGGCTATAACACGAAAATGATTGATTAAAATATTTAGCAATTTAAAATAGTTATGTGGAAAAGAGCGTATGCGAAGTGTTAGTTTTCCCTCTGAAAATCAACCTGCTGTACAAAAGTCGGACGTGGTGTGTCTATATGGAGATGAATTGATACAAACAAACTTTCAGCTATTAACAAGATGAATTTAAAAAAGAAGGCTCAGCACGTGTTCTAGATTTTTTACACTTGAGAAAACCTTATCTATGTAGCAGAAACGTCGTATGACTGAAAGGCAGTTTTAATTAGACCCAACTTTAAGTCAACGACGTGGAACGACACAGCTATCTTGTGTGCTTTCGCTGGTCTTCCGGTGTCCCCGCGACTCCATGTTGCTTCTTCTAGAAGGAGGCTTTTGATAAGAAATAAAAACAGCGATTTATTAACAATTAATAAATTTAAATGTTATCAGATGAACAAAAACGCAAAATAATTCAAACTAGTTTTAAATTGCTTACCACTTTGGCTCCTTGGTTGTGTCCTCGTCCACAAATGGAGCAAGCAACGTCGAAACATCTCTGTTCAATGACGCTCTCACGCGTTGTCGGTCTCGCACTTCAATACATAAACCGTCTCTCGGGTTTTGGGGGTTGCGAAACAGTCTATAGGTTTGGCCAACGACTAGGTCTTTCGAAGGCTTATAGAAACACATTCCCACAGCTCGGACACGTTTTCCTGGTAAGGCGTCTACTTTCTCTTTAATCTCTACCGTTATAAATTTGTCTGTCATGGTTCTACGAGGGTTTCTTGACCGTGGCAGTTGTTGATATCTGACCCAGACAAAAAGCTTCGACTTAAAATAATTTTCTTTTGAAAGTACCTTTTAATGTCAATCAAGATAATCCAGACATATATAAACAACAGCAGTAAAACAAATTCTGTAAAGGAGGTACGTCACGGACAGCGTGTCATCGGAATTATTTGAAAAGTGTGACGTTCACCGATCTATATTTTTTTTCTGCAAGCAAGTTCTCATGGGCTTACGGGGTATAGTGAAGGAAAGCTGGCAAAGTTTTGAATTTTAGACTGTTTTGAAAGTTAATTATGGATTATGAAACGCTGGACTACGAAACGATTACTTCCGTAATTACATGTTGTCTCTGGTTGCGCTGATTGTGATTGTGTGTTACTTCATTAGTGCATGCTTTTTCTATTTTAGAAAAATGCCATTTTGTGTTTTGCCTATCAAAATGATGACTTTAGGTTAAAGTATAGGTTTGCGGGTAATACGACGAGTATGCAAACTGAATTCCTAAGTAATTTCAAGCAAACGAATGAAATAATGACGAAAGTGACAGAAAAAGCACGCATAATCATTTTCCTTTTACTTGACGAGGCACAAAAGTAGAACGCGTGTTCTTTTACCGATTTGACAGCCTTTATGTGTGTACTCGCCTGCTGAGAATTCCATTGACGTTCGCCGCCTATTGTTAATTTAAGCAAAGGCAACAGATCAGCAAGCTAAACCATAACAAAAAAAAAAAAACATGCTTCCATGGTTTTCTTTCGTGAGTAGCGCAGCACCACGAAAGCGTGGCACGGAGCCTTCGCTGCACACATATTACCGGAACCCCTCTGCCACCCAGGGTATTTACGTAAAAAGGAAGATATTAAAGAAGACTATGTAACCCTCAGCACAAATTATGTCTGTGAGCCCAAAAGAAGCGAGGGAGCCTGTAGACAGTCTACTGATGCCGTCGTTCTATGATACCAGCCCCCGGTATCATGATATGATTGGTTAAATCGCTGATTGTTGACATCTTAGAGATAAATATTTCACAGATCTTTATTAAATACGGTTGACCTCACACTACTCCTACGGTTAAAGACTTTGCCGTTCTCTTTTAATATTCGGCCTCTTGACCTTTCATTATTTCACAGGTGATTCTAAAGGGTACTTTAAGCTCTGTTATGAGGAGGAATTTTAAGTAGAGTGGAGCCGTCTGACTGTGCTATAGAAAAATTTTTTGAGTTCAAAGGCGTGGTTCCCGGACTTTCCGCTGTTATCTACATGTCGCTTCGCAGAATTCGACACCTCTAACATTTGCTTATAATTTCTTTAGACTCATTTCAGTATTGCAAAATATATTTTAAACTCTCTAAATATTGGCTCTGGAGGGACAAAGTTTGAAATATTCCGTGAACATGTTACTTACTTGGGCATGGGTCGCACTAGAGCGTTTTTTTTTTTTTTTTGGTCGGTCCGAAAAGACCCAAAAATATCGGCATTGTTCATTTTTTGGGGGTTCGTTTTCCGGTCGCACATGAAGCCACACGACAGGCTATCTTTAAAACGGGGAACGGGGAATCGGGGAATGGGAATGGGGAATGGGAATGGGGAATGGGGAATGGGGAACGGGGAACGGGGAATCTTTAAAATGGGGAATCTTTAAAAGCGGGAATCTTTAAAATGGGGAATCTTTAAAAGCGGGAATCTTTAAAATGAGGAATCTTTAAAAGCGGGAATCTTTAAAATGGGGAATCTTTAAAAGCGGGAATCTTTAAAACGGGGAATCTTTAAAAGCGGGAATCTTTAAAATGGGGAATCTTTAAAAGCGGGAATCTTTAAAATGAGGAATCTTTAAAAGCGGGAATCTTTAAAACGGGGAATCCTTAAAAGCGGGAATCTTTAAAACGGGGAATCTTTAAAATGGGGAATCTTTAAAATGGGGAATCTTTAAAAGCGGGAATCTTTAAAACGGGGAATCTTTAAAAGCGGGAATCTTTAAAATGGGGAATCTTTAAAAGCGGGAATCTTTAAAACGGGGAATCTTTAAAAGCGGGAATCTTTAAAACGGGGAATCTTTAAAAGCGGGAATCTTTAAAACGGGGAATCTTTAAAAGCGGGAATCTTTAAAATGGGGAATCTTTAAAATGGGGAATCTTTAAAATGGGGAATCTTTAAAATGGGGAATCTTTAAAATGGGGAATCTTTAAAATGGGGAATCTTTAAAATGGGGAATCTTTAAAATGGGGAATCTTTAAAATGGGGAATCTTTGAAATGGGGAATCTTTAAAATGGGGAATCTTTAAAATGGGGAATCTTTAAAATGGGGAATCTTTAAAAGCGGGAATCTTTAAAAGCGGGAAAAATGGGGAATCTTTAAAAGCGAGAATCTCTGGGAATTATTATTCATTGTAATTATATCGCACGCTAAAGTATATATGTTTAGCGGGCTACTTAAGCGGTTCAAATCTCGATTCTTACTCTTTGAGATCTGCTACACCGACCGAAGAATTGATCCGCCTGAAGAATTGAACTCCGGACTGTGACGTTTTTAAATCGAGTTTCGCAGCGATAGATATTTGTCCTAGCGTTATCAAGAACTACTGGAAAGACATGCTACTTAACGACAAAAATATGGCACGCACAATGGGTTCTTGGTTTTGTGATAGACTACGCTTGAATTGGCGGCCGAGAGAGCTGTAATGTTTGTTAAAAAGGTAATGTACTTCATGGAAATTGGCTATCTGAGCAGTATTAGAAAAAGTACTATTGTAATGATTATGATTTTCTCACGCTTTTGTGGCAAACTCAGTGACAGATGTTTCTGTTGGTTTCCGGCCAGCATGGCGTCTCCACACAAATCTCTTTAAATGTGGTAAAAAGTTTAAGTGTAAAATGGGGTTGACTAGCCTACACGACTTCTACGGTTCGTGACATTTGTACATTTGCCGTTCTCTGTTCGGTCACTCGACCTTTCTTGTCGCTTCACTCGTGTTCATGAAGGGCACTTCATGTTGTGTAATAAGGAGGAATTTTAAGTGAAGTTGAGCCGTTAGATCGTGCTATGGCAAACTTTTTTATAGGTCATAGGTCTGCGTGTTATCTGCATGTCGACTCGTTGAGTTTGACACCTCTGTAATTTGCCGTGTGTTTTTGCATTTTTTAGGCTCATTTCTATTGCAAGATATGCTTTTATAAGCTAAGGCGTTTGATAACGGCTTCCGGCACTAACATTTTGCTGGATCAATAATAGCAAACTTTAAAACAAACTTTTAAAGTGCCTGCATGATCCTTCCGTTGTTTGTCTGTTCCGGTTTGTTTTGCAAAATTTGGGAAAATTTTTGTCTAATGTGCTAATGTCCGTTTCATAATTATAGTGACATTATAGAAAATTCATGTCACGGGGCCTGTTTTTGGGTTATAAGCATTTAAATCTAACCGATTATAGTGTTGCTTTAGTACTCTGTTACTTGAAGAAAAAGACATGAATTTTATAACAAATAACTAGGCATTCGTTTGATACGTTTGGTTTAGCGTAAACTGCAAAGGACTGGTATTATTGATCCATCAAGGTATGAATGCTGGAAATACTATCCGCGGAAATAATTAGCCGCCACCTAAGAAGCAGGCGTTTCGTTATGTCACATACGCAATGCGTCGTATGGCACGCTAAAGAGGTGAAATGGTTTCCTACGAAAGGTCTAACACGACATAAGGGCAGGACCTTTGCAGTTAGCATAACTTAGGGGAAAAAAACGCATTTGTCTATTTTGTCATTTTAGGCAATGTTTTTTTAAGACCGCGTGCAAAGAAAAAAGATAACACTATCATGGCCATCTATAATACGTTCCTGCGTAGGCAATCACATTGCATAGATGTCATTTGGTCACGCACTCACAACATAGACGCTTAGTTTGCATGGTGCTAGTTATTTAGTTGAATTACATTTCGTGTTCTGTTCGGTTATCAGCAACGTTCTTGTTCGTTAATTATAATAATTTGTAAATTTCAGTGATGTATAAGAAAAGCTGAAAACACGAGTTTTCTTCTTGAGGACAATTTAATGCGGACTTGTTTTAATGAAGAATATGTTATTTATTTGTTTCTGGGGACGCGTGAAACTTCCCAGTAACGAGGTGCAGTACAGAATCTGGGAAAAGAAAGAAAGTAAACATGCTAAGACTCCCGCCTGGATTCAGGTCACAGCCATTTTTCTTATGCAAGATATACGGACAAACTTTTTACCACATTTAAAGAGATTTGTATGGAGACGCCATGATGGCCGGAAACCAACAGAAACATCTGTCACTGAGTTTGCCACAAAAGCGTGAGAAAATCATAATCATTACAATAGTACTTTTTCTAATACTGTTCAGATAGCCAATTTCCATGAAGTACATCACCTTTTTAACAAACATTACAGCTCTCTCGGCCGCCATGTAAAGTTCACGTCACGCAAAGCTTAGAAATTCAAGCGTAGTCTATCACAAAACCAAGAACCCATTGTGCGTGCCATATTTTTGTCGTTAAGTAGCATGTCTTTCCAGTAGTTCTTGATAACGCTAGGACAAATATCTATCGCTGCGAAACTCGATTTAAAAACGTCACAGTCCGGAGTTCAATTCTTCAGGCGGATCAATTCTTCGGTCGGTGTAGCAGATCTCAAAGAGTAAGAATCGAGATTTGGACCGCTTAAGTAGCCCGCTAAACATATATGCTTTAGCGTGCGATATAATTACAATGAATAATTATTCCCAGAGATTCTCGCTTTTAAAGATTCCCCATTTTTCCCGCTTTTAAAGATTCCCGCTTTTAAAGATTCCCCATTTTAAAGATTCCCCATTTCAAAGATTCCCCATTTTAAAGATTCCCCATTTTAAAGATTCCCCATTTTAAAGATTCCCCATTTTAAAGATTCCCCATTTTAAAGATTCCCCATTTTAAAGATTCCCCATTTTAAAGATTCCCCCATTTTAAAGATTCCCCATTTTAAAGATTCCCCATTTTAAAGATTCCCCATTTTAAAGATTCCCCATTTTAAAGATTCCCGCTTTTAAAGATTCCCCATTTTAAAGATTCCCGCTTTTAAAGATTCCTCATTTTAAAGATTCCCGCTTTTAAAGATTCCCCGTTTTAAAGATTCCCGCTTTTAAAGATTCCTCATTTTAAAGATTCCCGCTTTTAAAGATTCCCCATTTTAAAGATTCCCGCTTTTAAAGATTCCCCATTTTAAAGATTCCCGCTTTTAAAGATTCCCCGTTTTAAAGATTCCCGCTTTTAAAGATTCCTCATTTTAAAGATTCCCGCTTTTAAAGATTCCCCGTTTTAAAGATTCCCGCTTTTAAAGATTCCCCATTTTAAAGATTCCCGCTTTTAAAGATTCCCCGTTTTAAAGATTCCCGCTTTTAAAGATTCCCCGTTTTAAAGATTCCCGCTTTTAAAGATTCCCCATTTTAAAGATTCCCGCTTTTAAAGATTCCCCATTTTAAAGATTCCCGCTTTTAAAGATTCCCGCTTTTAAAGATTCCCGCTTTTAAAGATTCCCCATTTTAAAGATTCCCCGTTCCCCGTTCCCCATTCCCCATTCCCATTCCCCGATTCCCCGTTCCCCGATTCCCCGTTCCTCGTTTTAAAGATAGCCTTCCTGCGTAGGCAATCACATTGCATAGATGTCATTTGGTCACGCACTCACAACATAGACGCTTAGTTTGCATGGTGCTAGTTATTTAGTTGAATTACATTTCGTGTTCTGTTCGGTTATCAGCAACGTTCTTGTTCGTTAATTATAATAATTTGTAAATTTCAGTGATGTATAAGAAAAGCTGAAAACACGAGTTTTCTTCTTGAGGACAATTTAATGCGGACTTGTTTTAATGAAGAATATGTTATTTATTTGTTTCTGGGGACGCGTGAAACTTCCCAGTAACGAGGTGCAGTACAGAATCTGGGAAAAGAAAGAAAGTAAACATGCTAAGACTCCCGCCTGGATTCAGGTCACAGCCATTTTTCTTATGCAAGATATACGGACAAACTTTTTACCACATTTAAAGAGATTTGTATGGAGACGCCATGATGGCCGGAAACCAACAGAAACATCTGTCACTGAGTTTGCCACAAAAGCGTGAGAAAATCATAATCATTACAATAGTACTTTTTCTAATACTGTTCAGATAGCCAATTTCCATGAAGTACATCACCTTTTTAACAAACATTACAGCTCTCTCGGCCGCCATGTAAAGTTCACGTCACGCAAAGCTTAGAAATTCAAGCGTAGTCTATCACAAAACCAAGAACCCATTGTGCGTGCCATATTTTTGTCGTTAAGTAGCATGTCTTTCCAGTAGTTCTTGATAACGCTAGGACAAATATCTATCGCTGCGAAACTCGATTTAAAAACGTCACAGTCCGGAGTTCAATTCTTCAGGCGGATCAATTCTTCGGTCGGTGTAGCAGATCTCAAAGAGTAAGAATCGAGATTTGGACCGCTTAAGTAGCCCGCTAAACATATATGCTTTAGCGTGCGATATAATTACAATGAATAATTATTCCCAGAGATTCTCGCTTTTAAAGATTCCCCATTTTTCCCGCTTTTAAAGATTCCCGCTTTTAAAGATTCCCCATTTTAAAGATTCCCCATTTCAAAGATTCCCCATTTTAAAGATTCCCCATTTTAAAGATTCCCCATTTTAAAGATTCCCCATTTTAAAGATTCCCCATTTTAAAGATTCCCCATTTTAAAGATTCCCCATTTTAAAGATTCCCCATTTTAAAGATTCCCCATTTTAAAGATTCCCCATTTTAAAGATTCCCCCATTTTAAAGATTCCCCATTTTAAAGATTCCCCATTTTAAAGATTCCCCATTTTAAAGATTCCCCATTTTAAAGATTCCCGCTTTTAAAGATTCCCCATTTTAAAGATTCCCGCTTTTAAAGATTCCTCATTTTAAAGATTCCCGCTTTTAAAGATTCCCCGTTTTAAAGATTCCCGCTTTTAAAGATTCCTCATTTTAAAGATTCCCGCTTTTAAAGATTCCCCATTTTAAAGATTCCCGCTTTTAAAGATTCCCCATTTTAAAGATTCCCGCTTTTAAAGATTCCCCGTTTTAAAGATTCCCGCTTTTAAAGATTCCTCATTTTAAAGATTCCCGCTTTTAAAGATTCCCCGTTTTAAAGATTCCCGCTTTTAAAGATTCCCCATTTTAAAGATTCCCGCTTTTAAAGATTCCCCGTTTTAAAGATTCCCGCTTTTAAATATTCCCCATTTTAAAGATTCCCGCTTTTAAAGATTCCCCATTTTAAAGATTCCCGCTTTTAAAGATTCCCCATTTTAAAGATTCCCGCTTTTAAAGATTCCCGCTTTTAAAGATTCCCGCTTTTAAAGATTCCCGCTTTTAAAGATTCCCCATTTTAAAGATTCCCCGTTCCCCGTTCCCCGTTCCCCATTCTCCATTCCCATTCCCCGATTCCCCGTTCCCCGATTCCCCGTTCCCCGTTTTAAAGATAGCCCACACGAGAAGGCTAAATTCTTGTGTTAACACTGATAAAACGTTTTTGTAAACAATGATGCTTTCCCGTGAAGGCATACTGCCCATCAATTTTCTTAAATAAACACGCAGTTGACATGTTTAATGAATTTCTGTTTTCTTTGGGCGATTCTGGAAAAATCTGCCTGCCCCACCCATACACTACGGCGCCTTTGATCTTTTTGGTCCACTGACAAATTTTTCCAAATTTTGCTTGTAGGGGTCGCATTAGGAAAAACTCCAATTTTGACCCAATTTTTGGTTAGACAAACAGAATTCGCTTTAGTGCGACCCATGCCTTGCACTCAATACTATAACGCCTGGCCTGGCTGAATGATTAGGTCGATTACATCTGTTTGCCGGTACATGTACAGAAAATGTAGCTTCTCGACAGGTCTACTGAATTACCTCATTGATTGATTTGTTGCAGGCTTATGACAAACGGCGGATCTGTCGCGCCCCGATAGCTTCGCTCTCCGAATTATTCTGTTTCGCGCTCGCCAATTTTGTTTTCTGTCCTCGCCGGGAGCCTTTTGGAAGGCTAAAAGATTTTATTCTTCATCTTAACACTTACACAAAACATTGATAGTAATGATTTTAACAATAAAACTGCATTGACGCGCTGCACGAATTATTTTGTGTTGTGGACAATCAGTCAAACGGTGCAAGACGTTATAGTTGCTGTTCCACTAGACTTTTTGCCCACAGGAAAGAAGGTCCTCATCCGAGGGGAGTATGTGTTTTGTGTGTGACCTTTATTCCCACAGTGAAACTCCCCATGGGAAATCACTAGGGTTTCTCTATGGTTTATCTAACCACAAGGGTTGATTAACCAATCGGGGGGAAGGAAATGGTAAAAACAGGAAACCGCGGCACACGCTGGGCAAATTTTTGTGGTGTTGCGCTGTAATTGCGCAAAGTATGGCCAGCATTCGTGGTTAATTTTGATTACTTGATTACTTTCAGTGGCGCATAGTTTTGTACAACGTTTTCTTTTCATTGCAACTTTAGACCAGAATATGCAAACAAGATGCGGCGTTATACAACGGCCGTTTATTCCAGCGAAATCGAGAGCAGAGTTATCAAAATCCAGCACCGGCCGGAAACGCTCCACATCCCTAGTATTTAATGGTAATTGCAGAAGCCTTCTACGCATTCTTCTTTTAAAAAGGAATATTTAGATCGCTGAATCAACCGAAAAAAACGTCTGCAAGTAAACCATACGTTTCGCGGTTAGCGATTTCCTCGAAGAATGAAATTTCCCCGTAAACACTGCCAGGTCAAAAGTTGACCTCGGGTATCTATTTGGATTGTTTGCAATGTAACCAGAAAATATGACCTGACCGGAAACCCAAGCTGATCCCATTGGGAAACCTCGGGCAAAAGGTGTGTACCGCAACCAACAAAAGGTTTGATCTTTGACACCTTGACGCCTTTAGAAAATAGATTCAGTGGATATTGTCGTGCGCTGAAGGAGATGCTTTTAGCAACAAAACACTCGTCCTCATATTACCTGAATTTTGTCATTGCTGCGTCAGAAGATTTGTCAAATTTGGAAAATTTGGGTTTCGGAATAAAAGAACATCAAAATGCAAGCGCAGGCGGCATGTCAAAGACAGCTAAAGCGCTGCTGATGCGAAGGATGGGGTTTGTTATCAGTAGGGGAAAAATAAGTAAAAAATCAAAGGAGAACTTTGAAGAAGTCGTATATACATTCCTTAGAAAATGGAGAGCTCTGCTTCTACCAGCTACTATATGCTATTTACATTTCTAGTATAATTAGTTTTTTGATATTTCCGACCACTCGTTGAGCCGGTTAAACAAGATGTTATGTAACGTCAAAAGGCTGTCATTTGTTACTGGATATCAATGCGACCCCTCTTTGCCATAAACTGGTGGACGTATAAAATAGCGCCTTGAGAAAAACGTCAAAAGAAACCGAAGTGCTAACTCGGAGCACTTATGAAAATCAAACAAACATGATTTTTTTAGCCATTAAACTGTCAAATAAACCAATGCATGTTTTAAAATGTTGGATCGAAACAGTCGCTATTAACGTACTGCCAAAAGCAGACGCGCCCGATTATAATTTATCTACAATGTCCATATAACCAAAACTTTTTCGAGTTTAATACATTGTCTCAATCTCGGCATGCCATGTCCCAGAATTCTCAAAAAGATCTTGAAAAGTATTCCTTGTCATTCGGAGCTGCCTTCTGAAGAATTCACCTGGGATAGTACGGTCAAGATGCGACGCTTTCAAAATTAAAAAAACCGCAGTTTCTTTTCCCACGACTTGCTGATTTCTTCCCAAACAGCCTAAGGTTACCTGCCATCAGGCTTTTTTTTTTTTCGTGTTTTTATTTTTGCTGTAAAAAGAACGCCTGATCGCAGGTTATGCCTAGTGCGATCCTTGCTTAGTGTAAAAAAAAGTCTGTTATTAGGTGTCGGCAAGGCCAAATTAAGACCGGAACCCAAGCCGACTTATATGTTTTATAAACATTTGCAAGACTTTTACAGCTACAATAATTCAAAATTTGACCATTTTTAAGCGCCCTTCGTTTGTACTGGTATGAAAGCTAACCCGGTATCATGTTAATCAAACATTCTTCAGTTATTTCGTATTTAGAGAAGAAGTGACCTGAGAGAGTTTTTTTTCCAAGTTAAGGTCATCCTATCTGGTCATCGGTGTGCAACGATATTTTCGCGCCAATGTTAAATAAATTAATTTTCAACCCGTGCGTGCTGGCAGAACAAGAGTACTTCTCGCAGTTGCCCTTGTTCCGCTTCGAGAAGGAGTAGACTTATGGCAAGCCTGAAAAAAAGAACTGTTATTCTGGGGTCACGTGCCGCTCAAGAAACGCGATAAAATCTCGCTGCTTTGCATCGCGATGTAGTTCTTTCGGGATTTGCGCCAAAATTGGGAAAAAATACAAAAGCCAAAAAATTGCATCGTTTGCTACCCTTGAAATCCAAGCTACCTTTTTCTTAAAACAAGCTTTGTAAATGTAGAAACAACGGAATGTTAAGCTACGTATAAAATCTTGTTTCTCTCCCTGCTTGGGACGCGTTCAAACCAAACTCATACAAATAAACTATATATATGCGCGCGCTATTAAGCTAAGACTAACCTGATTGGAAATCATAGAAATGAAGCACGAAAGTCGCTCAGAGAATTCCACCCTTCAGACTTCAAGACGAAAATTTTGTAGCAAAACATCAGGAACACCCAAGGGAACGGTGGAATATCTTTTCGGAAGAATTGTAAAATCAAAGGAAACGACAGCTCATAAGTTCAGCTAATAAGATTTCGTTCTCTTAAAGTTTGTGCCACATTACCAATATTCTAAAAAATCCGAGCAGAACGAACTGTTCCGTTTTCCATAAATATAGCAGTATCATAAATATAACAGTATCAATAGCTTAAAAACGATATAGCGAAAAACAAAACAACTACAATCCGCGACTTTTGCTTAAATGTCCCGGTCTGTCTGTCTGTCTGTCTGTCTGTCTGTCTGTCTGTCGATGTATTGTAAGCACGCACTCAAGATGAACTGTTCGCGATATGATGAGAATACTTGTGTCTAGAATTTGATTTAAATTTAAATACTCAGTGTATATAAGCTTACTAGTTGCACTAGTAAACATGTTGCATCAAAAGTAGACGGCGCGCATAAGCATTTGTCAAAGACGACATTATTCCCGGTACTATTGCAAAGACATAAAACAGCATGCAAGACTGGCATACCTCAGTAAATGGTCTTTAGCTGCCGTAGCGTCACACAAACCGATTCTGACGATTGCTGAAACAAAATTGTAAACATCTAAATAAGTAAATCAAGAATTTTCGAAATGTGTTAAACAACAAAGAAGATCTGGTTGTCTAAACGGAAAGCGCACCAAGAAGATAATGCACATAAAATTAATTGTTATCCAACTTGGTCGGAACAATAACGGCAAATACAGAATAGTAGAATGGGTCTAAAACTACACAGCTAACAGACAAGAGAAAGCACAAGAAACTTACCTTGTTGAAATAAAATCAACTCTCTTATTGAGTTCCCGACTCTGTAGAGCGCTGTAACCAAAAGCTTTTGCTGTGACGTGACCGCGCCTGCAGTAGCAACGTTTTCGCTTTCCAAGTTGACAGCTCAACTGTCACACAGGGGTTATATAACAGCTGGGTAATATGACGTAGCGCATGCCTGGATAGACGAATCGTAAGTGACCATATCACTAGGCGGCACCCTGAGTCCATTCTTCGCGCGAAATGCCTTCGGTTTTTGCATGCTAATTTCCCGGGGCTAATTTTCCAGAGTGGCGGCTGGTAATGGAGCTAGTCTGCCAGGGAAAAACCTCACATTAAAATTTACCAGCTAGATTCATGCCAAAAATGCGCATTTTCCAGCTAGGATAAGCTTCCGAGTTTAAACCAGTAAGCAAGCAATTTGTTTTGAAGCGGGCTTCCCAGCAAGTTCCATGCCAATGCTTAAGAATCCCAGCCAGCGCACTAAGCCCTGCGGAGCGGATATTTTGTATATCGGCTCCGGTGAGCACTCCTGAAATTTCTACAGTGGTACGCTTTCAAGTCTTAATAATTATTTATTTAAAAAGTAGTATATTTTATTCTTACGAGACCCTACTTGTGCCTTTTCGCCAAAGAAAGTGTAAATCCCCTTTGAGGTCTTCAAGTTGATTACAATTCCTTCTTCAATTTTTTTAAACTTCCCGGCGCGTTCTGGGTATTGACAGGTTCTGGGGGACTGCCAATACCTGCCACGGTTGTTTCTGTGTTTTGGACATGCAGTCATCTCTTTAACCTTGCTCGCACTGAGGTCAAATAGGCCAACCCGAGCGAGAATTAGGTCGATCTCAGTGATATTCTCGCGTGACAAGTGACATCTGCGAAGGTGATTACTAATTTCCCCCACACATTCGCGGAGAAAAATTATATTTTCTTCGCCTCTATTTGGCCCACAATGCTCGTTTAAGATCACAGAAAAAGAGCAAGTTTTCTCCACTGACATAATCTTGCTAGCATAACTGCTTCGCAAGCACTTTGTTTATCGATTATCCATTGATTTGCTCAGTTACGAAGTTTGTTGATACGGTCAGCGGCAGTTCTTGAAACGAACAAACATGGCGACTGGTATTTCAAACGTAATTACTCGATTTCTTTTTACTTTTGACGCTACTGGTGCATTCGTCTACCGGAAAAATTGTTGATTCGATTACCTACACTCATTTCACGGAACTAATTAGAAACATTGAATATTTTGAGATGACAGTCACACAAGATTGAGGAATCGAACACAGCTTCCTGTGCTGGTCGTAACAATGGAATGATAGCCGAAAAAGTGGAAATCATGTCATGATGCCATGAACGTAAAGCGGTGGAAATTTAAAGGTGACATTTTGAATTTTCTTCCTTAGCTGTGATACCAGGTCATCTTCGTTTCTGAATAAGACAAAAAATTTGAAAATTTATGTACTTAGCGTAGTGGTCGTGCTATTTGCGTAGATGACCAGTTGCTGAATTTAAGACAATTTACTCCGTAGCTATCCTTTCATATACTCCAGTGCCAATAAATTTTATTCGATGGTTCCAAGGGTCTATCTTAATACTTTTCAGAAAAATGCAATAGGTTCTCCGAATAAGTCAGAATTATGAGAAATTTCGCTTTTCGCTACGCCACTTGGCCCGCTTCTTGAAAACGGCGTTGACATTGTCCTGTTTAAATGATTACAATGTTAGTAATTTTCCGTACTCAGGTTTGATTTTACCATTTGTTTAAGTGCAATGATGTATCTAATAGTGGTGTAATTCTTATCTTCGTGCGCTAAATATACGCTCGGCAGCAAGCATCTCAATGAGGGCTAATTTAGGCTTCGTGAAAGGCCCAATTTGAGGGTTTCGGGTATCGATCACATTCTCCTCAAAATCTCGACTATTATCAAGAACAAAAACCAAAGAAATGTATTTTCTTTTACCTTATATAACCCTTGTTTCGTGGAGAAATTTTGAAGGAAATCAAAATTTTGATCCGAATTAAGTGGTCGATTCTTAGGCGGACAGCCTCTTAAGTTGATAATTATTTGGACTTAGTATACGACGTAGTGATTTTTCTTTTTCTTTTCGAAAACAGCAATGTTTGATAAAGTTATCAGTATTCAAAATATAGACTCCATTAGACTAGATCGACTACAGTTTGAAGCACGCGTGCAAAACGGTTACATGCATGCACGAACGATGGGAGTCGACGCCATTTTGGCGAAAATAACTCCTGAGTGGTCCATAGGTAGCAGACCATATCATAAACAAGAAGGAACTTATATGAACTAATCAGATTGCTCCTCTACATCACTGAGCAGTGCGCCGCGTGTAATAACATTTTGTGTATCCATTTAATGGGAATATTTACTTAGCTGTTTCTCTATCGAAAATGGCACGATCCCGCTGGGCCAAAGATAATACTTTGAGGTTGCGCGGCCGACCGCGAAATTGACGTCCCCTCCTTGTTCGGCGGCTTCTCGTTGCGCTGGAGTAAACACCATATCACCTTCTAACAGTCTGATGGCTTCGATACTAATGATTTGCCCTAAATAATACGGTATGCTGTTAGTTGAGAGTTTGTTGATGACGAAGGATAAAGGACAACTATATTAATGCTTCGTTTTGTCAAACGACACTTAGACCTCGTCCACACTACGCCGGGGGAAGGCTTCACTCTGAAAACGCATCAAATGTTTTCCGTCCACACTACGCCGAAAGAATTTGAAAACGGTCATCGGTCATTTTGGATTTGTGTTTGAACAAAAATCGGCGATGCCATCGTTTCCGGAGAGGTTCCGTTTTAAAAATGTTTTTCGTCTACATGAAAACGAAAAGCCGGCGTTTTCCAATTCATCGGGTTTGAAGAGCGTTTTGGAAGAGCTCCGTTTTCGTGACGGATTAGTGTGGACGGTGGGCTTAAACGTAGAAATAAAGTTCGGTTTTCAGACTCCTTCGGCGTAGTGTGGAAGGGGATTAAAATCATGGAAGAATATGTTAAGTTACTAGTATGCCTATCCGTGTCAGGCGTTATATTCACTTATATGACCTTGACGAAATGTTTCAAATTATCACCGGACTCTCTTTAAACGTTTTTAATACTGCCTATTAAATTATTTTGAAGCGGTAATTGCATTAGGAACTAATAAAGTACTAAGAACTAAGTACGATAAAATTACTGAATACGTTCCGACGGAATTACCAAATCAAAGGATATTTCAATACGTATGATAATTGCATGTTGATAAAAGTTGGCAATCTTTACGTCTGTAGTTTTAAGCTGTTCTTTCAGTCTTTATATAATCATACCTGTAACTAGTAGTAGTAGCCTATATGTAAAGTTTAAGACAGGAAAACGATGCGCCATTTTTCGATCCAGTAGCTGTTTAAAATCAAGGAGGAACTCACGGTCTGAATTGATATGTAACCCTTACCACATGTCCCAAAACAAACAAGAGTTCCCAAAGTGCGGGGTTTTTATATAGAAAAAAAAAACTGTCAAATAACTAAATAGAGGGTTGTCTTTCAGGAGGCTCTATTACATCCATATATTTGCCTTTAGATTATAAGGATTTACCTTTGCTAAAGCTCTTTTGTTGAATTGTTTTTATTTCTATATTAAAAGTAAATAAAGCTGGCATATGAACAAACGCGTCAACATGAAAAAGACATGAAAAGCAACAAAAATTAGTCATAGCCGTGAGTTTTCAGCGATTCCTAAACTGGAATACCAAAGATATTTCCATTGATAAAAAGTGTAATTCGTATATTTCAAATGTAAAAAAAAACCACTTTTTTTCCACTTTTTCGTTTTCGTTTAATCTTTAAAGTTTAGCTAAATTTCGATAAAATGAATTACACTATTTGGCGTTTGAATGTCATGACGTTATTGTAACGTTTGGCAAAGGCCAAATTTTGCGAGCACTTTTAAATAGAATGGGACCATTTGATACCCCTAATGCTGGATTTTTCTCCCGGTCGTAGAGGGCAAAATTAAGCCGCTTTCTTCTTTCAAATTATTTCTGTCCATTATTGAGATAAACTGTTGCCCATTTCTGAGAAACACTTCTCTAGAGGATAACACGGCATATTTTGGACAAATTGTTCATTGTGAGAGATGGAAACTCTTATATGCCTAGAGCAAAATTTATTTGGCGGAAAAAACCAGATGCCTGGCGAGAGAGACCTGGATTCAAACTCACGACACCCAGATCTCATGGAAGGTGTCGACTCTCGGTGGCATTTCGGTTTACTACTCCGTCATTTGAAGCTTGTCAACAAATACGATCATTTAAAGACGCAATTATGTACACAACTTAAGCAGTTGTCAAATAACCCGGCGTTATTTTCATAACTGTTGGTGCAAAATGAGTGATGAACAACGAATTTTACTGTCCTGCCGAACTGTCAGATGCACAACTACTTCAGCCACCAAAGTATACTCCGAGAGCACTGAAAGAAAGTCAACACTCTTCACAAAAAAGTGGTCTCATGATAAAATGCTTATTGACTGAGTGAGATCGGGCCGGACGGGAAAATATTTTCCTGTCCAGCCCTCAAACTCATTTAATAAGTACATAATCCTACCGCTGTATTGTAGTTAAAAATACATTTCCTTTATATCAGCTCTAAATAGCTTAATGATTTGTGAGATGAAGTATTGTAATTAATTTCCAGTCTTGCTGACGTACAGGTTAAAAGCTCCACGAAACTTCAAGTTATGGCTAAACTATCCTTACTGATGATATCATTGGTTTATCTAAACTTGTTTTCTTTCGTCTCCTTGGTGTGTCTAGTTTTTGTCTAAACGATCCCGTAAACCCAAACAGGTTTACAATTATGGTATTTAACTGGAAACCTTCGAGCTAATATTTTCAGTAGAATCAGCAGATGTGTTCACGGTAAAAGCAGAGAAGCAGAGCTCGAAAGTACAACAGCCATTCACATTCCTGATACAACACACGAGAGAGCATTGGTCCCCCCCTTGCGTGAGCGGGTTAGCCATGCTCCAACTGCCCAACAATATTATTTGAGAAATAAAAAACATTCACCGTGTTTCTATCGAGTTTTAGTAGCCACTCAGATGTTCTCTATTGGAAATCCGCGAATCTGATTGGTTCTCTCATCGTTTGCTATTTAAGCAATAGATCACTCTTTCTATGGGTTTACCGGCACAATAAACCACTCAGGATATTGCGAGACCTGGCCCCGGTTGTTCGAAAGCCGATTAAAATAACCCGAGGTTAGCGGTTAATCTGCGATTAAATTTCCTTTTCCCGGGATAACTAATCGAGGTATAAAATGGTGTTCCTGAAAACAGATTTAATCTTCGATTAACTATCCTTCGATTAAACTCGGATTAAGCCGGTAAGCGTTGGTATAAGGTCCCAGTGGGGTTAGCAAGGGTCACCAATGCTCTCCCCGTAAATGCTGAGAAATGCCTTTCCGTCTAATATAGGCTCTGCCAGCGAAGTCATATGTCGCACGTCCTCGTTTTCGTAGCCCCTGGTAATGCTAGCAGTAGCTAGCAGCTGAGCGACAGTGGCAAAAGGCGAGTGTTCGGCGCCTTCAAATAACCGGAATCTGTGACTAAGGGAAGGAAAACCCCGACAGAAAAACCCTGGCCCTCCAGGTTGGGGGTTGGGCGTGAGGCCAATCACCTCACCCCATAAAACATTGTGATTACGGAAACTGGAATCTCGATGTATACAGGCTACAATGGGTGTAGTACAACGACATGCCGGACCCCAGACGATGCCTTTGTTAGCTGGGTAGACGGAAGTATGACGACTATGGGTGAAAGCCGAAAGGGGGCCCATTCTCCGAACAGCTCGTTGGCAAACCCCAAAACTAAGGTAAAGGTGGGATGTTGGAACATAACGGAAACGGGGTCGACCGCGGACTGTCGAAAGGGAGCTGGAAAAGGAAGGTTTAAGAACATGGGCAGCAGCAGCATCGGCTGCGGAGGACAGAACAGCCTGGAGACAGAGAGCTTACGGCCCAATTCTCCACTTGGAGAACGGATAAATGATGATGAAGCCGGTAAAACCGGTCCGCGGTGGGAGAAAATGATGTAGCGCTAGGGGAGGGAAGGGATAATCGACGGCTCCTACAAAATTCATACGAACTTTAACTTGTCGTTGAATAAGGAGAAGAAAAAGAAAGCCCAAGTTTTGCATCTCAACTCTATTTCCTTTCTATAAATTCAGAATAGCCTCTATTCGGATGGTCTAATAAAGTAAGTTTGGCTAAGGGGAAATACTAGAAAAGAGGAAAGCCATCAACTAAGCAAAGAAGCGAAAACGGAGATTTATTATCTTAATTCTGCCGAATGTGATAAACAAATTTTTGAAGAACAAGTAAGGTCGCTTTAACTCCACTAATGATCTTTCATTTTACATAAGAGCGGCTAGTAAGCGACGATTTCTACCTCTGAGAGCAGAAATGTTGAAATTTCTTGCTTCCCCCCCGTCGTGTAAAAAATTCTGCGGATCAGCGAACAGCGGTCCGTCCGTGTTGTGAAAAATCGCGGGAAAACCGGACGTGGGATGACTCGTCCGTGAGAGAATAGTAACATCAATGCTGGAAAATTCGTTAGGTAGCCCGAATTGTTTTTCTTCCCTTACCGGGCCCGGCATTACAGCAAAATCAACAAACTGTAAGCTCGCCATTTTAATTTGTTTGTCCGCTTTTTCATCCGATTAGCGAGTTAATCCACCTCACTAGGTGTGTTAAATTTAACCCTTAGTTTAATCCTTGGATAGTACTAATCGCACTTTGAGGAACAGAATTTAATCGAAGGATAAATTAATTCCGTGGATTAGGAAGATTTAATCGTGGGTTAGCGCTAATCGGCTTTCGAACAACCGAGGCCAGGAGAAAAGCTTCTCGAGTTTTGATTTTGATTTTCGCTTTCTGGCCTTTCCACACCAAAGGCCGGCATTAGGTCAAAGTTGGGGAAATTTTCATCACCCTCTTCGGCCATTACGTGTGTTTACCGGTACAATTAAACATGGGTTTGGCAACTCTTTTGACCAAGCAAAGCGCGCGTAGTATCTCAGTTATTTTGAACTGATAGACAACGATCGCGTGCGCGCTGCTTTTGAAACTGAAAATCATCTTTAAATTAGGCTTAAAAATACACAAAATTGTAGGTTTTGTGCTGTAATCGTTTTGAGAGTGTCCACTAAAACAATTAGACCACTCGCCTTCGTTTTCTATGAGCGATAGTCAACTCGGTTACGTCTGTATTTGCTCATAGAAAACTCGGGCTCGTAGTTAGAAATCTCGAGGTCATAATCTTATTGATAATCAGCGTTCGTGTTTTCTTTGGGCTGTTTTCTAAAAAGTGTTGCAAAAATGTCGTGTAATTTCAAACAGAACATAAAATTTCTAAGCCTGAAAAGATATTTGTAAGCTGGAAAAAACTCGATGCATGCTTGTTTAAAATCTGTAAGCTTGTAAAATTATTGAAAAAGAGAGAAATCAAACAAACAGAAAAGATAATAATTTCATGGACGAAAATCAGAAATCCGAATGTTCGGGAAATACGTTTTTTTCGGATTTTGTGTCTATAATTTCGCATCACCCTTTGCAGGTAATTAAAAACAACTCGCAATTTAAAGTTCAAAAAGGCATTTTTGATATACTTGTCTCTAGCCTTTTTTAAATTTGATTTGGACTGGATTTTGGCGCTATATAAATGAATTCATTGGTTATTGGTCACAGGCAATTCTGGATTAAGGTTTTCCAAAAGAAAAACTATTTTGCGTGAATTAAGAAAAAATACACTTGACAGTTTCTGAGTCTAATAGATAAACATGAAAAGTTGGTGGCACGTCTGAAAAAATTATCTAGTTTTGGTTATAATAGACTTGGTGTACTCATCGGTTTTTTTGTTCTACTTTTTCTCGCCGTGGTTTTAGGATTTCGTTAAGTAATTTCTCACTAGCAGGGCTTTTATGTTAACTGTAATACGTTGTCGGGGAGATTTTAAAAGCTGTCTGAGAAAATTGTTATTTAATTCTATTCAGACAAAAGCGTACAAAAGCGTTTTGAAAAATATATTATTCAGTAACCTTTGCCCGGCCTGTTTTAAATGAGACGAGCAGGAAAAAAGGTCTGCTTATTTCGGTCTAGTTCAATGAGTTAGATGCAAACGGACAACGTCTGAAAAAGCACTTCATTATTCCACCATTAAAACAAACGACCAATATTAATCAAACAAGTTTCATGAGCTCTGAATAATAAAGTACGGCACACGGGAACTGCACTGACTTTCTAACACCAGACACCAACACCAGACTTTCTAACACCAGAGTTTTTTGTTTTAATCTAAATATTTTATTCCCAACCAGAGCATTACTTTTTAAAGTAGTTTCTTTTTTGTTATCAAAAATTTACTCACTTCCAGACATATTCAACTGGACCAAATTGACCCTGAGGAACCGCGACTTACATGTTATTAAATGGAAACATTTACTCCTTGCCACGATTGTCATAAGATTTCAGTTGGTCATTCGTCCTGCGATAAGCCTTGAATCTCTTGAAAAACTGACGTTTTTCACACGGCGTTCTGTTTAGTTCATCAATAACACTCTTTAGAGTATTCTTCTTAAAACCTTCCTATTTGTAAACTCGGCTCGGAGGGCTGGTTCACCCGAAGCGTAGTCCGTCATGACTGATTTGAGTACGGAAGATATGCGTTCACTGCCGTTTAAGCTCGTAATTTTATGTTTTAATTTAATCCTAGACCCATTCGGCAATAAGTTCCGCATACTGCTCAGTGGTCTGTCCCGAGGCGGACTGGGTGAATAGGCTCAATACCTCTATGTAAAAAAAAGTTGCTAATCTTTGTTCATTCGTTTGTGAGATTCGCACTCTCCATATTTTCCTCTCCCAATCCATATGTCGCCCTCTCTCGCTGGTTCTCTCTTTCGCCCTGCTCAGAAAGGGAACTTCGTTCGAGATTTCGTTCGCGGCTGAATCCCACACAGGTTCCGTCTCGGAACCGTTTGGTTGATGTACTCTGGCACAACCAGTAAATGGCGGTTAGAAGGACGGAAGTAACCGTGATAATCCACGTGATAAGCACTGGTAAATGTAAAGCAGCGATATCCACGGCTAAGTCTAGAATCGATAGCGTGAACGCCACCATAAATGAGAATATTATCAAGGTCCAACATGGCGTGAGTTTTTGGGAATTGAGCGCCTCTCGTATTGCCGGCATTTTGTAGTGTGACACAGTTCCGCAGAATTCTATTGCATTCGTGTGGGTTGAGGAATCACAAAAAGCCGCAACACTAACAGCTGAGGAACTTTGGGCAACTCTGAAGTTCCTTGCTTAACGCAGTCGAACTATCATATTAAACGTGTCAAAATATTGAAGGAAAACCCTTACTCGTGCTTTGAGTTCACAACAAAGCTTAATTTGAATATAATTTACATTTTATCTATGCCACAAAAAAGCGAATTCTTTATTTGCCTAACACGTGCTTTGCTAATAATGAAGTGTCGATGTACACCATATTTTAAGCCGCTGAAAGTGATATCTTTGTGTTCGCCGGTTAAGTTTTTTCCCTTAATTGCCTCGGGGTTCAATAACTGCCAAAGTACAATTCGAGACGATCAAGAAAAAAATTAAGTTGCAGATTAAAATTGTATTGTATCTAAAAGATTCTCAATAATTAATTAATTCATCCCTCACTGATTTTCTCGCCTTCTACCAACTTCGCCTTCGAACGAAAGTCACTGATTTTTGTCGCTGATAATAGTTGTGGTGAGACAGCCTTGTCTTAGAAAATGACACAGGAATTGCATTGTTAATAAAATACACATTCGGCCATAATTTGATATCCAACTTTACCAATAAACTATTAATCAACGTGCTGAGTTTTAAGACGAATGTCTTTCCTTTTTCATTTAATGTTATAGTGTGCTCACGGCAATGGACCTAAAGTGCAGGCAATTCTTAAATGAAAGCCGAGAAAACAAGGCACGTTTGAAACTGTGGAAAGAGTGAACGCTCCAATCCTTTCCATTCACCCGCAATAATGTTTCCATTTTGCTTTTTAAAATATATTTTTTTGCTCAATTTGAGTATATTTCAAAGCTAGCCGTCCAGCATTTTTATCTATGCAAATTCTACTTTGTGAAACCATCAAATTCCCCTAAAAATTCACATTAACAATTATGAAATGGTCTCAAAATTTCGCAATCTTGCCAGTTATGTTCCAAGCTAATTTTTCATGATTGACAAGTTGTCGTGACAGGGCCTAAAAATCTTAAGAGTGCTTGTATGCCACGAAGTACCTCGAAAAGAATTGAGCGTTTTTTTTTTAGTACAAACACTTTGATTTCGCCGATATTTGAATGACAATACAGATACACCCTAAGCCACACATTCATGCGAAAAATTCTTTGTCTGGACACATAAGCAAACGGACTCGCAAGTTGAAAACTTGGGTGTACTTGCGAGTCCGTTTGGCTAGTGCTTTAGCATGTATAAAGTATTGTTATTTACGTTTGGGCGCCATTTATGCAAAGTGTGTATCCTTGGACTTAAATGGCCTTTTTACACTGGGCAAGTTTTCTTTCACTTGTTTCCCAATCTTGTTGATTACGCATGCCTTTCCTGGTTAAAGCTTTTTTCACAACTTGCCTGGATATTTTGTTTATAAATGGCCAACTTTTGCATGGTAGATTCGCAGTGAGACCTTGCACCAGCCCACGTTCTCTCCTTTTCAAGCTGAAAAGGTCACATGCGTAGCTCAGATAAACTGCCTCATCTCCAGGCGTTTTAACGCTTTAGAACACTGTGGGGCTGAAGCCGCTACCAAAATAACCTGCGACCACGCGTTCTTTTTTAACAGCAGGAGGAAGGAGAAAAAAATTAAAGAACGCGGTCTGTTTTTTCCTCTTCCCTCGTTCGCAAAAACTAAATAAAAAAGAACGCCTGATCGGTGAGTATGATATTGATATTTCCAGTTAGCGGGCAGCACATATTAATTGATTAGTCCGCGGTTCTAAAGAACACCAAGTAACAAATGCGCTGCTTGACTTTGAAAATCGATATTATTGAGGCCTGCTCGAGTCTCTCGGTCGATAGGGACGATCGAAAAAGCAGGCAAGCGAGAGAAAAAGTGCGGGGCTAAGGAGAGCAAAAGGAAAAGGGAATGACTCGTGTTTCTTTCACCCGATTGTTTTGTCGATCGTCAACAAACCCGTGCTGTGAAGTTTATGGTTGGGAAATGATGCGAATTAGCTATAGGTATGGTCTAGTTACATCGCTCGGTTAAGACGTTTTCAGCAAATAGAGTTATTGGGTTGCAGTTTTCTGGGTAGACAATTTGAACTTTGGTGTTTTTCTTTTCAAAATCACCCACCTCAACCCCCCCCCCCCCCCCAACCCCTCAAACGTGAAATGGTCCGCCCCTCACACTGCATGGTCACACTTTCACTCGGCAGGAAACATACCGTGCGATGTAACCGACGCAAGGAGAAGTTGTATCATAGTCGCGTCTGTGTTACGATGAGTTAATTTTCTAATCCATAATTATTTCGTCTAAAAGATCTGCTTAGTATAGCATTAAAAGCGAAAAGTGATTGAAATCATGGTTTCCATTCTGGACGTAGACGAGACGGTAATCTAGATGTAACCCAAATAGTTTTACAAACAACAGTACTTCCAAAGCCGGATAGGTATACAAACAACGACCAGCTTTATATTTGATTTGATTTGATTTGATTTTGACCATAACCCTAAGTGGGTATAGGGCCAGACATTCTCCCTTGCCATGTCACACGGTCACGAGCAGCCACTGTTGCCTCGCTCCATGAGCCAAAACCCAATGCTGTTCTTTCTTTTTCTGCGGTTCTCCGCCAAGTCTCTTTCGGTCTGCCACGACTTCGTCTTCCCTCTGGGGCCCATGTTAATGCTGTCTTGGGATGTTTATTTGGATCCATTCTGAGAGCGTGGCCGATGAACTTCCAGCGCTGCCGGAAGATTTGCTAACTGATGGTACTGATGTTAGCCCGCTTTCGAATCTCCTCATTTGATATTTTCATAGGCCAATAGATCTTCATAAGCCTTCTCAGACTTTTATGTAGAAATACGTCTAGTTTGGTCGCATCTCTTTTAGTCATACGCCATGTTTCACAACCGTATAACAGACTAGCTATAACGTTGGACTTAAAGATCTTCAGCTTAGTTTTCAATTTCAGTTGACTGCTCTTCCATATGTTTCTAAACTTGCTGAATGCTGCTCTGGCTTTTCCAAGTCTGCTTTTGATGTCTTCATCTGAGCCCCCCTCCTGGGTCACTGTTCCTCCTAGATAAACAACTTTCGACACCGTTTCCAGTTCTTTTCCATCGATCCGGACCTTTCTGCCTGCGGTGTTGTTCCAGCACATCATTATGGTCTTTGCTGTGTTTACATTGAGGCCCGTCATTTTTGCATAAGGTCCCAGGTTGCTGGTTGCTGGTCGTCAGCAAAGTCAAGATCTTCTAGGAAGTTGTTGAACTTCCATCTGATGCCTGTGTTCCCATGTTTGGTGGTCTTTCTCATAACCCAGTCCACAACAAGCAGGAAAAGAAACCCAGACATACAACGACCCTGTTTAACACCGGTTTTGATCTCGAACCAATCGTACACACCTGACCCATCAATTACAGCGCATTCAATCCCACTGTACATTACT
Source organism: Orbicella franksi (assembly GCF_964199315.1). NCBI lineage: Eukaryota > Metazoa > Cnidaria > Anthozoa > Scleractinia > Merulinidae > Orbicella > Orbicella franksi. The sequence goes on from NC_138146.1 coordinate 30,835,470, forward strand.
TTCACCATCTTCACAATCTTCTCAGGAATGCCGTAGCTCCTAATAATCCTCCATAGTACGGAACGATCTACAGAATCAAATGCTTTCTCGAAGTCGACAAAGCAGACAAAGGTTAGCGTTCTATTCAATACACTGTTCAATGATATTGCGCAGTATAAATATTTGTTCCGTTGTACCGCGGCCCTTCCTGAAACCTGCCTGTTCTTGACGCAATTTATTATCAATTCCATCCCGTATTCGTGTAATTATGATTCTGCCTAGAACTTTTGTTGCAACCACCATAAGCGTTATGCCTCTCCAATTGTTGCATTCGGTGAGATCGCCTTTCTTTGTTAGTTTCACTATCAATCCCCGTTGCCAGTCTTCCGGTATTTGTTGTTGCTCCCACACCTTATGCAAGAGGTAGAGTAAGACATCCACAGATGTTTCCAAATCTGCCTTTAGAATCTCAACGGTCAAACTATCAACCCCCCCAGTAGTTCCGTTCTTAATCTCCTTGAAGGCTGCATAGATTTCAGCCTTTGTTAGTGCATCAACGCCAATAATTGCTTCGGATTCAGGAATTACATCCTCGTCACCAAACTCTCCTGTATCTTCAGGTGCTGGACGATTCAAGAATTCAAGGAAATGCTCCTTCCATCGTTTTTGAATTTCGTCTTGTTTTGTCACGGGGGGGGGGGTACTTTGGGAATTTCTGGGTGTGGATGAGCCGCTGGGACCCTGGAACCCTTAGCCTATACCAGAGCCAGTTCAGCTGAATTTTGCTACCCTATACTAGAGTAAACTCCCCAAATCCCCCCATCTATCGACACTATTGCGGCTGATTTGCGTAAATTTAAACTTGCCGATTTGATTTTTTTATATTTTTGAGCGGCAATTCCTGGTTTCCTTAGTCTAGATAAAATCTTCAACCAACTAGTCAGTTTTGGGAATAATGATACTCTATTCTAGACCCAAACGCTCTGATTTATATACCCAATCCTAGAGTAAACTGCTTGAAAACCATACCCTTCACAGCGGCACGTACCTATATAGCCCATATATGGCAGTGCCCCCCCGGGTTTTGTCAGCAGCACTCCCTCTTTGCTCTTTATCATATCCATGGTCTTGCCCTTCTTGGTTGACAGTTTCCTGGTAGCGTCATAAACTGTTTTAAGGTGGCCCTGCTCTGCAGCTTTCTGTGCTTCCTCGGCGACCTTCTCTACCCAGTCATTCTTGTCTTTCTTGAGCTGTTTCTTTACCTCCTTGTTTTTGGTTGAATATGCATTTCTGAGCTGCTCCCTGACCCTTTCTGATCTGGTGGAATCCACTTTCCTTTTCTACTCTCTCCTGTCATCTATTTTTTTCCAGCTTTCAGCACTGATCCATGGTTTATTTGACCTTCACTGAAACCCCAGAACCTTTTCAACTGTTTTTTGGTAAGTTTGCTTGATTTTCTTCCAGTCATTTTCCACATTTTGAGCATAATCATCACTGTTATTGGCCTCATCATCTGCCAGATAGCTAAATCTGTTCCGAAGTTCGATTTTAAAACTCTGCGCCACCTCAGGCACTTTGAGCTCGGCGGTGTTGTACTTCCTTAATCTGTTTTTGTTCTTCTCAACTCTACACAGCCGCAACTTGATCTTTGCGACGACTAGGTGGTGATCGCTGTTGACATCGGCTCCACGAAATGCACGGGTGTCTAGTACTGATCTTCTAAACTTTCCACACACGGCTACATGATCGATCTGGTTCTTGGTGCGGGCGTCTGTTGATACCCATGTGTGCTTGTGGATATCCTTATGGGGAAACAGAGTGGTTGTGATGACCATATAGTTGCTTGCGCACAGTTCGACGAAGCGTTCCCCATTTTCTAACCTCTCCCCATGCAGTCCGTGGTGGCCCACCACTCCTTCTTCACCATCTTGTTGATCTCCAACCATTCCAATCCCCCATCAGGATCACTATATCATGTTTTGGGATTTTGTCAAGGACTTTTTGCACCTGCTCATAGAAGACACCTTTTGCCTCTTCCTCGGCGTCGTTTGTGGGAGCATACACTTGGACAATGCTAGTTCCGATATAACGCGAGTTGAACCGTGCTGTGATAATTCGATCATTCACAGGTGACCAAGAAATTAAACAGCTGGCTGCCTTCCTGCTCAACAACATGGCTACACCGCTCAAGTGTGCATCATCGTCCCTTCCTGAGTACAGCAACGTTTCGCCTGTTTGTACCCTTATCCGCCCGAAACCAGCCCATCTGCATTCACTGATTCCCAGTACATCAATGTCGTATTTCCTCATCTCTCTTGCTACAACTGCTGTTTTCTCTATTCGGTACATCGTTCGGACGTTCCCCGTTCCTATCTTCATAATAGATTTGGGTGTAGCCAACGACTGTATCGGAGAACACGCTTCCTTTCGGCTTACACCTGTTCCCGTCATCAACCCATCCTCCCATGTGATAAAATTATCATTTGGAGTTAGGCAAGTAGTTGTGCTGTTCCCCATGTAACATTGCTTGTTAGAATTTCCGGTTTCCGTAATCGATAATTTTTTACGGGACTGGGGAATTGGCCCCATTCCCAACGCCCAACCTGGAGGGCCTGGGTTTTCTGTCAGGGTGTCCTTCCCTTGGCCACAATATCCCGTTATTTGAAAGGCGCCGGATACCCACCTTTTGCCGTTGTTGCATTACCGGGGTTATGACGAGGACATGCGACAGCCGACTTGGTGGCAGAGCCTTTGACACGGTGGGCATTTCCTGGCATTTGCGAAGTACACCTGGTGGCCCCAGAGCACTCCACCAGGGCCCCTCTCCACCCTTCAACCCCGCTCTATTTTTGCATGACCATAAATTCATACAGTGATGCAAAAGCTTTTGTAAACTAAAACTAAAACAGCAATGATTATATCGTGAACATATATTAAGGTTATGATATAGCAATCAAGTTACATCGGTTTGATTTGAAAGAAGAGTATTGCGTAGATCAAATAAAGATGAAATGAATTTTGCTAATTAATGATTTGTAGAGGTCATAACATCACCGACGACTTGTAACGGAGATAATTGATCAAAAGGCGGAACAATATTTTAAATTTTCCTATAAAATTCATCTCTTAGAATAGATTATTTAATGCAATATATATACATAGGTATATGTTCTGAGATTTAACGATAGTAATAGGTCTGATAGAAGTAGTAAAAGATAATAAAAGCACTTAAGGTGGCCGAACACAGTTTTCAAGAGCCTATGCTTAATTCACCATTACTTTTAAGCTATTTATGCTTTGGCGCTCGTTTTTTGCAAGAGTCAAGGTTAACCACAGAAAAGTTTATTCTCGCATTTTGGCTAAGGTGTGTGCTGTTGCCACGGCAACGGGGCTGGTTAAAAACAAGGCTTAAAAAATGGTTTTTGTCTATTTAAAAAAAATCCAGTCGTTAGATTTTTTTCATCTTTTGCCCACTACGAATTGACATTAAATCCCTTCTGTCTACACTGTTCTAATAAAATTTCGACATAGGCGATTTCCGTAATTCGCCGTAAATCGTTTTCACCGCATGTTCTGTATTATTAAAAATTCCCTATGTCAAAATTCAGATTTTTTGCGATAGATCATTCACGTGGTTTCTGAACTATTTTTTTGCCAAATTTCTTGAAATTCTAACGACTGGATCGTCAGAAATCCGCAAGTTTCTGCAAAAGCAGTCGGTCTCAATTTTTTGAGCAACTGCGCATACGCTGCATTTAACTGGGTTCTTTCGGTAACAAAGAGAAAGCTGAGAATTGCTGGTTTCTTTGCGTCGTTACCTTTTCTAACATATCTTTGTAATAAAAGACTAAAGTCATCAATACACTACGTTCAATAATAGAGAAAAAATAGCACAGATAGTGCGGATGTTGAATGAATGAAATGATCGCTCTTTGCAATCCTTGTGCGCGCGCTCAATTGCATCAGCAAAAGCGCGCGCGAAAACTGTGTTCGGCCACCTTAACTAATCCACTATGGGTAAAAAGACCTTAAAACGAGGTAGCTGACGTGTTAGTGTCGAACTAGAGTTGAAATAACAGCTACATCTGAAATTTACAATTCCAGAAACTGGTTCGTATTTATTAGACTATAATTTTAGACTATTATTTTAGACTATAAAGTGATCTAGCTGAATGAGTAGAAATAAAGTTGTTGCTGTTGTTGTTGTTGTTGTTGTTGTTGTTGTTGTTGTTGTAAAAGTCATTCAATTCGGGTCCGAATTAACCCGAGTACGGATCAACGCATTTTTCCGAAATATTCTTCTTGTAGAATCCCGCCTGTTTTTCGGAATTCAACTTGAATACGTCACGTGTACGTAATACTCTTGCATACTTCAGGCGTACGTCACGTTTTGCGTGTGCCTTGTCGGAAACCTCGATTTGAATACTTCACGTCACGGTTCTCTTGAATAGTCCAGGCGTACATCACGTAATACGTGCGTCTTGCCCGATAACTCGATTTGAACACTTCACGTGTCTATGCTTGATCCTGCAAGTCCCAGTTGTTCAGAGCGTGGATAACGCTATCCACTTGATAAATCACTATCCAGTGGATAGTGTGGTTTATTTTGTTAACAGTTATCCACTGGATAGGGAAATGTCCAGTACAGTGGATAACGTTATCCACTTTGAACAGCCTGGCCGTGGTGTTCACCACGTATGGAATTGTAACGTGTCTTGTCGTTTCGCTAACGATTAAGTTCTTTTAAGATATCAGTTTCAGTTATTTTTGGACGAACTTTGGTCTGAGGTGACATATGCCGAAGTACAACCTACGTTTTCCTAACACTGTAGCCCTTTTTCTTTTTTCCTAGTTTAGAAGTTCGAGCTCCGCATAAACTGAAAACGATCCTATCATTTTTCCCATTCAGGTTAAACAAATTTGTCTTCGCCATTGCGATTTCCGAGTGAAGCAACAGAGATCGTGATGGAATTACTGATATATGCCGGTCAAGGTAAGTATCATGACCTTCCTCTTGACTGTGCGTGATTATTCTGTGGCAATGGTACATTTTCATGTCCAGGCATGACCCATGATTAAAATAAAACCCATATATGCTCTCTTACTCGATTTCATTTCACTAAACGCAGTCGAACGAAGTACTGTATGTGTTAAAGGCTCAACGCGTCAGCCGTCAGCAGTTTAAAATGCTTCTTGCTCTTCTTCTGTCTGTGTCGCTGTTGCAGGGGTTAGTCTGCCCACAAGATTCGGTGACAACACAGAAACAAAATCACATAGATCCGAAAACGACTCAGTCTTGTAACATTAACAACTACAACAGCTTCTATGCAGGACCAAACAAGAAGTTTGAGAATCTTATGCTGGACGTAAAAAGGCAATTGGACGAGATTCAAATGGAGCTCAGAAACTTGACCAAGAAAGGTGACGACAAATTGAAAGGTAAAAACTTGATCTGTGATTCTTTCCAAATGAGAGAAAATGTGTAAAGACATGTGATGATCCTCGAAGTACACCACTCAAGCAGTTTTGAAAAAGAAAATTCAAAAGAACATGTTTAGGTAAATAAAATATGGCAGGTATTTGGTCCTTTACAGTCCGCTATGGCGGAGGCTTCCTCAGCGAATTCCTTTCCTTCTTCAATCAAAATTTATCCGGGGACATGTACCGTAGTAGACAAAGCCAATTAATAAACACCCCTAATCAACAATATAATTAAAGCACGATCAATAATACAGCAAAAGAAAAAATGAAACATTGCATATAGCACTGTTGGAGGGAGATAAGTTAGCCTTTGTGATGTAGCTTACCTCCCGTTATGGACAGTCCTAGTCCATGCATTTTTGGCCCTCTCGTCGTCACGCAACGCTAGAGTCGTTGCGCGACAGAGAGAGGTCCAGAATTCAACCTACGATCAGGTATTCTATTTCCCCTTCCCCCCTTCGCCAAAAAAATAAATGAATGCCTGATCGCAGGCTTTCTAGAGCTGGACTACGATTATCCGTATTTTATGAGGTACAGCGCTAAACGAAGCCACCTTGATACTTACTTTAATTTCTGGGGGGAAAAAATCACATTCTGGCTTCTGCTGGAAATCAGAACAACTAAAGAAGAGACTTTGAGACTTTTTGAAACATGATGGTTTTTTTTTGGCGAGTTTTGGTTGGGGCTGCACAAAATCTACCGCCTGACTAACAGTGAAAGATACCAGCTCCGTGTTGACCTGGAAGATATAGAGGGCAAAACAGCCTACGCAGAATATGACATGTTTGCCATTACGAGCGAGAGGACTAAGTACCAGTTGAGTGTCGGAAAGTATTCAGGTTCGTTGCTTGCCCGGTTGCTTGTTACAAATTTCATCGAGATGTTCTTGATTATCTCTCTGATCCTCATGATTTTCTTAACCATGAGTACTGAATCGTACATCAGTAATATGAGAAAATTGACGATTTTCTAATAATTTGTCTGCAATTAATCTATATTGATTGGAGCGAGATATCGATTCAACGAAGGAGATCTGACAGCTTTGATCCATTCGTTCCAAATTTATTAGCTGGTGAATTTATATTTTTATAGACATGTTAAAGAATGTATGTGTTTGAGACCCAGTCCAGACAACGCTGAAGAAACTTGAAAACGGCGTTCACACTCTGAAAACGCATCCGTCCACGCCGTCCACGCTACGCGTACACTAGAGAAATTTAAAAACGCAACAATTGATGGTTTTGTGAATGTGTAAGAAGGAAAACGCAGGGAAATCAGCATGATCATGGTGACGTCATCGTTTTGGAAAAGCTTCGTTTTTCAAATGTTTACCGTTCACGCAGGAGCTATTATGACTCCTGGTCCACACTAAAACGCAAAGCCGGCTTTTTCAAATACCTCCAGTTTGACGAGCGTTTTCGAAAAGCTTCATTTTCGTGAAGGATTGGTGCTGGTGAATGGTAGGTCCAACCGTAGAAGTAAAGCTGCATTTTTAAATTTCTCCGGCGTAGTCCCGGACGGGACCTGAGACCTAGAGACAGGACCATTTTACAATCATCTTCCTGCTTTTGAAGCTCATGATAGTTATGGTTGCCAAAATTATTAGTTATGCCGGTTTAACTGAAACTACCACGATATCTGCCTTTCTCATAAAATAAAATAAAATAAAATAAAATAAATAATTTTATTGAAGT
>NC_138146.1:30850123-30922623 GCF_964199315.1 Orbicella franksi
AGCTCCGGCGGCCCCAAGGGCCGCCAAGCGGAGCCCCATACTCATATAGGGAAGGAAAGGAAACCCATAAGTTGATTTTCTCATGGATATCATGGCTAGCGGTATTGTTCGCAGGCGCGTACGCACGACGACGACGACGACGACGAAGACGGAATCGCGCAACATGGCGGCCATACTCCAAATAATAGGTTGACAGAGACATGCAGCCTTGGTTTACCGTGTACTTCTTTGATATTGGACATCCATGTTACGATCAATTGACACCTGTCAAAACAAGGTATCCGCTGACCAGTATCACGTGACCATATCGTGGGCTCAAGTTTACAGCTCATCGAGGTCACGTGTTTTTGAAAGTTGACCGCTGACCAAGTGCTGGTTTTCGATTGGATCGCGGGCTCATCTCAGGTTAAGGGGGTATGGTACCCTAAAATATGGCAATGTTCATGAAAACGTCAATTTCTTGGAAATACAAGACTTAAGACCCTTGAGGACTTGTCAAAAACATTTTGAAACGATCTTGCCGAATTTCCTTCCAGATTAGTGTGAGATTTAAGGAAAGTACACACTAGTATAAGTTTTTTTCACGTGGCAACGGCCATAGCAACGACTGTTTACTATAAGAACGTGACCAAAAATATAGATTATTTTTAACTTATATGAACGAAACTATTTAGAAAAAACTTTTAAGACATGCACAACTCGATTGGTATAATTATTTGTGAAAAGCTTTGCCTCGAATTGCCATCACAGGCTCATTCATTTCCCTTATGACAAGGAATATTTCCCACAACTGCGGTAACTTTTTACAAAATAGAACAACCATTGCACCCCCTCCCCCGAGATCCAATCTGCACCCCCCCTATTTGTGGCTCGTTAAATGCTTAATACTTCGTGTAAGAAACTTAAAGTGCATTTTTCTCAAAAGTTTACTTTTGTACTGACTGACTTCGCGCCAACATTTCTACTTTGCAAGGTTTTCAAGTAGAATTTCTGAAACTTGGGCTAATCAAAGACCAGTAGTGTCGTGATGATACAAACCAAAAAAATCGTAACATTTTAAGGTCTGTCACGTGACATGAGATGATTTGTCCACTGGGTGTGGTAAAAAATAAGGTTATTTCCAAATAAAGCTGTAAAAAGCACTGAAAATAAGAGTTAACTGTCAAAACTTAGGTTCATATCACAGAACAAAACAGAAACTTACATGATATGCTTATTTGACAGTCAATTCTTGTTCTGTAAAAGAGCAGGAAGTGTTGGCGTCAATACCATAAAAGACTCTTCAAAGGGCTGTGGCTGGTTTCCATAGCGACCATTTTGAGTAAAACTCTAGAAATTTAATTTCTCTTCTTGAGTGCAATAGCACACAATTCATCTGTCTTCACCATATTAAAACAACTTTTTGGTCCATATTGAGGGTACCATACCACCTTAACTTGTTGAAAACAGCGTAGGATTGTTCGGAAGCCGGTTAACGCTAACCCAGGATTAAAAGTTAACTGAATAATAACTTTTTCTTCTATACAAATGCGTTTTGCTGCTTTGTTCTGTGTATATAGTGATTATTAAAACTCAAAACAGAAGGCCGAACAATATACAGAAAACCTCAAGGCAAAGTTACAAAACTCAAATCAAAATTCTACCTTTTCCTGGGCTAGCTTAATTTGGCTCTGAACAACCGGGCCCAGGAGCTACACTTTTAGGCTAGCCTAAATCTATATATCATCTTTCACACTGTGAAGATATCATTCCTTTTTCATAACATTTTTCTTTTGTCCCTTTAACTACACTTAAATTTGTTTATGTATGATCGAAACATCTTCGGATCTTCTTCTGTCGTCTTTGGCAATCTTCGGTAATCTTCGCAAAATGTTCGGAAAATGTTCGGAAAATGTTCGGAAGCGTTTGTCTGGCCATTTGAACAATTTTGAAAAATCTTCGGAAATCTTCAGAAAGCCGTCGGAAATCTTCGGAAAATCGTCAAAATCGTCGTGATTAGTATGTTTATGTAATAAACAGAATATTACATGCCCGCTTGTAGATACCAATTTTATCTTCTCGTGTTCAAGCTTTGTATCCACGTGCGGGCATGTAATATCCTCTATTTTAACTATTAACAACAGCCACATAACGTTTTTTCACCCCAGAGTTAGATGAGAAGAATAATTCAAAATGTTAGTTAATATTATATCAAAGAGGAAATCATAGAGATGCTGGCTACCTGAATATCGTCGCTTGGCAATCTTTCAAAATTTTGTTTCTGTCTTTCTCCTCACTTCGAGGCACTGAAGTGGTTTCATATTTCGTTCGGGTTGGCGCTTTTACTAGAAAAACGTTATCATCATCATCATCATTATTATTATTATTATTATTATTAACAATTATTCACCGAAGTGGAGGTAAATATCCACCACTTTCATCGACACTGTATACCACACAAGCTGAATAACTAGCGGACCAAGGAGTAACTTTATTTGTTTAAGAGTAACTATATTTGAAACGGGAAGCCATTTTGTTTTTCTTCGGCTGCTCGGAGGTGAATAGTACTTGGCTAATCATCTCCGAGTTAGCCAATCAGCGTGCGCGAAAAGTACTATTCACTTGTGTGGTATATACTAATTAACAAATGGTAAACGCCATAGCGTGCACTATTGAGTTATGGATGCACGCGGGAGGTTGCTAAGCACAAAAGAAGCGTAAGAGTTGCACGAGGCGATAGCCGAGTGCGACTCTAGCTTCTTGAGTGCTTAGCAAACCTCCCAAGTGCATCCATAACTCAATAGTGCACGCTATGGCGTTTACCGTTTGTTTTATAACATAACATTGAGACATTGGAACAACAGAAGTCCTTTTATTGAGCTACATCACAAAAAATGTTCGTGTAGTCTTAGATGACAAGAGAAAACAAGCGCGCGAAAATTCATTCATGACAACCGACTGCACACCAGTGACTCGATAAAGTTTCATCTTCAGACAACTTTGAAGATAGTTTCGCATTTCTGGCAGAAGGACGTCGGCCATTACTTTGGAAACAACGTCTGTCAAAAGATTTGCTTTGTAAGCATTAGCACACACGTCAGCAGCGTACACCCATGGGCAAATAGTAGACGCTAAATTAACCAATCAGAGCGCGCTTTCCTTTAGTTATGTTATAATTATTATTAGTGTATACCACACAAGTGAATAGTGCTTTCCGCCCTGTTGTAGATGGTCCCCGGGCGCCCGCGACGGCGCCCGCAATCTCGTTCCCTTGTCCAGCGGAACAAGGGTAACGAAGGCTCTGGGAACGAGATTGCGGCGCCCGCCAAAACGGAAGAGCATGCGCAGTCACTGTACCGCCAAAGACCGCCAAAACGATTTGCAGTCATAAGCACTGTTGTGCGGTTGTACCCGTGGTCTTGCGAGTTGTGTCATTCTCTGCTGTTTCTGGTTGCAGGGTGTCACCTTCATCGCTTATTTGTGTCCAGGTGAGTAGTAGAACTAGTAATTCTAAATCTTTTGTCAGCAATTCTTCAAATCGATTCAGAAATCTGCTTCACCTTTCAGTTGCTTATCGAACCACTCTTGTGCTCGCAGATTTCTCATGTTTCGTCAACAAGCTGATGTCGAACTGTTAATTTCAGCGCAGTTGTGGCTTTCATCGATACATTCTTAGCATGTTCCTGTCCTCTAGTAACATGAAATAAGGCGATGTTGAATGCGATCAATGGAGGTTTCTGTTGTTGTTTGAACGGACTGGGATGATTTCCAATCCGTACTGCGCAGTCTCAGCACCTTAATGTTTATAAACATTATGCGTTAGTCAATTCCAGCAGTACTCATCCCCCCCGGGCTAACCCCCAGGCATTACATGTTTTTCAAAAAATGGGCAAATTCCCTGGGGTGGGGACACATAAGCTGTCTAAATGCCCCGGGGTGGGGACAAAGAAAGAGGGCAAATGCCCCACCCCCACAATCGTTGCCTTCCAACACCTCTGCAGTTTTTTTATTAACAAGAAGATCTTTCAGATCTTATAACTGCACTTTTAAAATTTAACTGTTTTCTTAGCACTACAGTTGCAATGCAGTGCACATTCCAAAGCAGTCCTTGATGATTCATTCATTACTGTAGACACGTCATCACTTGATCAACACAAACTCTATTATTGCACTATCAGTCGCAGCGGTTGTGAAATTTCTGATGATGTAATGGTCTTAATCTGGAACTTTCCTCGGAAAATGTATGGGCATGAATGATATGAACGATATGATACCATTAAATTTAATTGTTTATTTTCCATGAGTAAAGAACTAGCAAAGTAGTCACACGAGTCACATAATTCAAGAATTACGTTAATTATCCACGGCTATCTTTAGTACGGTGGTTATTTCTCTACCAGTAATCCTTGCATGTTCTGGCACGTTCTTTGCTTGGCTTGCAAATATTTAATTTTCCTTCTGATCTCTGAACTCGCTGTGATGAAACAGCCAAAGAATTTACTTCATTTGCCTAAACCCACAAGAAATACTCGCAGAATTGCAAATAAATTAATGACCATTGCTTCTGGCGAAATACATGTAGGGGAGGTGGGGTGAGCACTTGCCTCACCACCCCTTGCTTCATCAATTTTTCTGCTCTCTCTCACTACAGTTGGTGTGTGGTGTGTGTGTGGCCAGAATGGAGAAAAGCAGAAAATGAAACTGTTCATACAGGAAGGATTGCTATGCAGGCTTAAGCTCTGTCCCAAATCCAAGGTAAATCACATAGTAGTTACGGGTATTCAATTTAAGGAAAAGGAACTTAAATGGATTTAAAAGCTATTCACTCATGGACCAGAATAAAATACAAATTGAATTTATTTGCACAGTTTGGTTATAAACAACATTCCAGCATGTGTGTGACTCATTACCACACACTTGTTGCCTGATAGGTCAAATCATGTCTTGTGAGGAGTTCAAGTTTCAGCAAATGTTAAGACATAGATAAACCCTGTTGAAGTATGATTCCCCCAATATTTCCAATATTTTTCTTTTTAGTTATTATTTTTCAATGTCAAATAAATTTTCTGTATTGACAATTTTGCAAGCTTAAAGAGTATTGGAAAATGTTAAAAAAAAAAAAATAAAAAATTTTACACTATACTTTAAAAGCTACTGTTCATGTAATTCTCTTTACTCTCCAACATATCTAGGGCAAAAATGGTTTACAGCAAAAGTGCTGTCCCCTTCTCCATTTTTGGTTTTTAAATCTTTAGGCGAATATTTTATTTGAAGGGATTGTCTTTCCCAGGAGATAACTTATACATTTACATTTGTATTTTCATTGCACAAGCATGATGAAAGCAAACATCATTACATATAAAGAGCAAGTCATTATTTTCTCAGTGTAAAAGCTAGGAACCCTGTTTTACAGTATAATTTAACTGATCAAAATTACCACAACTGACACACTAACTATGCACACATCAATGCACAAATTTTGCAGATAATTTATAGGCGTACATACTACCGTGAAATAACCTATGATCTGGCATTCTTTTTTCTCCTTCCCCTGTTTGCCAAACAAAAAAATGCCCGATTGCAAGGTAACTGTGAAACTCCAAGAAATGGAGGCATGAGAAAACTGAACCACAAACAGCAATAGCAATACATTGTAGTTTTGAGGTTTGCTTGCATGTCCTGAACTTTGTTGTGATTCATCAGTACACAATTTACCTGTCAGAATCAAATTAAGGGTTTGCAGTTTTTTGACTTGCATAGTAAAATTAATCCTGGTGCATAAGTACTGCTGTGACTGTTTAACTCACGTTGTTCCTGTTTAGCTAGTTCCTTTCTCATTTCTTTTCATGCTTATAGTTCATTTTCTCAGTGACAAAAACTCCAGAAAACTTTTCAATATCTTGTTTTTTTTTTTTGTATTTCAGAAAATCTGCCAAGCCACGTGAATACTAAATCCAACAGATGTACATCAAGTTTGAAAAGACATCTGAAAGTTGACAGTGGCAACAAACACTACAAATGCACACAGTGTAAGAAACGTTTTAACTGCTCATCAACTTTGAAAAGACACCTAATGATTCACAGTGGTGAGAAACCCTACAAATGCACTCAGTGTAAGAAATGTTTTAACCAATCATCGAATTTGAAAAGACACCTAAGGATTCACAGTGGTGAGAAACCCTACAAATGTACTCAGTGTAAGAAATGTTTTAACTGCTCATCCTATTTGAAAACACACCTAAGGATTCACAGTGGTGAGAAACCCTATAAATGCACTCAATGTAAGAAATGTTTTAACTGCTCGTCGGATTTGAAAAGACGCCTAAGGATTCACAGTGGTGAGAAACCCTACAAATGTACTCAATGTAAGAAATGTTTTAACTGCTCATCAACTTTGAAAACACACCTAAGGATTCACAGTGGTGAGAAACCCTACAAATGCGACCGATGCCGTAAGCGCTTCAAGTATAATAAGACTTTAAAAAGACACAGATTCAGTGAATGTTCTCCTGAAGACAGAGAAAATTTTACCTGTTGGATGTGTGGAGAGTACTGTCATGATGTATGTGGGATTCTCTTTCACATGTCTGAACATGGTATGCGGAAATCTTGATACTTAGGAAAATTGGGGTATACTCCTGTTTGAGAAAAAATGTCAAATAGGAATTTATATGATTAATGATCATGAGTTGTAACATTCACAGTGGGCCAGTACCTTACAGATTTTTATTAGCTATTATCTAAATCAATTACACGACTGGTTTGAGAATTCTTAAAATCCCAGAGTACATTAGTTTTTATGCATTGTTAGTTCCTGTTTATCTTGTGATTAATCTTTCTATTGTTCTATTTTATTATTGAAATTAAATGTACATTTTGCTTTAATAGGCTTTTTTCCCCTTGACACTCAGTCAGTCAGTCACAAAGCATTTTAACTGTCTTGGTAGTTGGAAAGTTAGGATATAAGATTAGTTATTCATTAACATTAGAGTCCAGCGCAGACGCTTATTGAGCTTGTCATGGCGTGATGAAGAGATTCCTGTTGCGTGTTAAAATATTACTGTTGGTACAAAGGTAAGGAAGTCGTCACTTTGTAGTAGTTGATATTGCAATTATTTGGCTGTTTCGGTAAGTTTTCAAGACTAGTGTTGTATTACATTGTGACTGCTCAAACCAAGCCACATGGGCCAAATAGCTATTTTCAACTTTGTTCTCTTGGGCAGAGTTAATTATGCAATCAAAACGTTAATTGAGAACAAAGGCTGGCGATATCTTTTTTTGTAAATGAACCACTGACCTTGAAGAATATAAACAAGAAGTTGTTGATCTCTCAGGAAACTATATCCTGTTTCATTAGTTTTGATCTTATTTTTTTGAAACAGTTTTAGACTTTGTCTGCTAATGAAATGTTACAAATAAGAGTTTCACATGCAAAATTCGCACAAGGGAAACAAAACACCCAAGTGAGATAGAATCCTAAGGTTGTGGACCAATGAAAAATCAACACAATTTGTCTGTATAAAAATTACATTATCGTCGTCAAACCATCAGTCATATAATCAACAACAAGTTTATTGATCAGAATTAATTAGTCGATCTGACATACACTTATATATATTACCACTATCATTTAGGATAAATACTAACGAATCATCAAATGAGCAAGTTTTCCAAGAGGTTCGCAACTTCTTGCAATTTTGTTGGGTTTTAAACTTTGTTGTCGAACTGTATTGTTTGCATTCTTCGATTTCATTGGTTCGTTTACACAAAAAGACACCATCCTTTGCTTTTGCTGATGTTCCAAGTGCCCTGGTTGTTTTCATTGATATTGAATTATGTTGCATTGAATACTTTGTATTAACCAGGGCTTAATAACTTTTGGTTTATTACAGAAGTTATGTTTCAGCTGCCAGACACAAACGGATATATCATGTTTGATTCACATGTATCTTTGTAATAATTAAAGGACCAGAGAAGGCAGGTTAACATTCTGGCTACTGGCTTGTTTCGTTTTCTTCAGTTTCCTTGGGTGAAACTTGCGACTGACTTCCCGTGGTCACACTGCCTTCTCTTAGGTATGGTTTGTAACATTCAAAGTCTCCGAGCGAGAGCAAAGCAACCTTACTCGTCCCCAGGACGTTATTGTAGAAAGGACTTAGCTAGTCGTCAAGTTAAAAATTATTTCCTTAGAAAAAAGCATCTCATCGCTTAACCAGAGATAAAAGTTTTTTGTTGAAATTCGTTCAACTCTTATAGTGAGCGCACTTGAAGGGTTTAAGGGCTGTAACTGTTGAAATAATTTTATCTTTAGTCGTAGGGGGATTTGGAGTGTCACCACCCAATCAAAATCGACATTTTCAACGGCTAATAATCACTGCTCCATCGTGATTGATTGATCGGACCACGAACAAAGTCATTTTCTTTACTTTCAAATTCGTGATGTCATTTGGTGAAATTCTCGGTTGGCTCTGGTTGAAGTCTTTACACAGAAAAACATAACATTCTTATCAGGCGTTAATTCAAGGGCTGGTGTTTAAAAACAATGTGAAGGCCTGGACACGGGGTGCAACAGTTCGGGCAATTTTTGCGCAACATTTTTTCCCCTCAATCCCTGGCATTGTTCCGCACAATATTGCAGAAGTAGAACTAGATTCTACTAGTACAAGTGTAGTTGCAAGTCTTGTTTTCGCCTTCAATATTGCAGGCAGCAGTTTCAGTGGGGACACGATGTAATGAAGTCATTAGGGATAATATTGGGCACAATGCTGCACCGTGTGTCTGGGCCTTCATTATATAATCGTGATGTTTGTGAATGCCATCTGTCACGTGATATCGGGAAAACAAGTGCAAAAACGTTACTAACTGACTCGTCTCCAGGAAAGGCGAGCAACTATTAGAACGTGAAAAAGATAGCCTGCGTAGCTTGGCGGTTTAAGCAATTTTTTAAAGCAATTTAAGCGCGAGCGCATAAAGCGGCGAAGGCGCTAAAACGAGCGGCGAAGCCGAGAGGAACTCTCCCAGGTTCGCGGTTCATTTACGCGGCTTCGCCGCATTCTTAGCGCGCACAAATTGCTAAACCGCCAAGCTACGCAGGCTACGAAAAAGGTATAACGTGTCGGAAATTGAAATTAATTGTACTGTTGACATTTTAAACTTTTAAGTAAAAAGAACAAAAGGTAGTGATGTCACTGACGATGTGATAATCTGTAAAATTGCTTTTATAGGGTAATAGGTGAAATTACTAGTAACTTGAAAAGTCTGGTGTCACAAGCATTCGAGGCGTGAACATGTCTAGTACACCGATCGTTGCTAATCACAAAGGGTGGGTTGAGTTCTGAGTATCTTGACGTTTATATCCTCTGGGAAAAAACTAGCATGTGTCACAGCCTTCCTCCCCAAACTTTAGTGGAGGGCGGCTGTGATACAGGCTTGAAAAACGCGCTCTAGAAATTTAACGTTCAAGAAGTAAAAAGTTGCTTACACCACATTCGTCTTACGAGCCTTCAACATGTTTTCTGAATTTTGAAAACAGTATTTCGAGGGTGCTCAGGGATTAGGTGTTTCCAAAACTGCACTTTGTTTTTTTACAATGTGACATTTTAACATGAACAACAGACAATGACCCAAGATTTTTCTCTCGACAATCTTCAATCCGGCAATATCCATTTCAAGCGTCACGAACTATCTCGGTAGTTGTAACCTTTGAAGAGGCTACGGCTGGAAGGGTCTGGCCGCGACTGGTTGGGGCATCGGAAGGGGAGATGACAATACAATAATGAATTTATATAGCGCTCACTTCCAGAGCTCAATGGCGCTTTATATATCAGGGCTGAAAAGTTCAGTACCAAAAGTTATAACAAGTATTAGTAGAATTCTACTAGTATACCAATGCAAATGCTGTAATCTGATTGGCTGAGCCATTGAACACTATCAGCCATTAGTGTGCAGTAGCTCGAAGTCGTCTACGAAATGGCGACATTTTTTTCGTTTTTCCAAGGTTTTGGAGGAAAATTTTGATGCAAATGGATAATTAAATTCCTGAGAAGTCAAAATGAAGGACATTTTCGGTGTCTTGACATTTAAAAATGCTGAAATTGTTAAAAAACTGATGCGCGCGCACACAACTTCAATTTTTAATGACAATTCAATCCGAGCGACCTTTTTCAAGCGCAAAGTTTACTACGCCATAAAATAATTGGAAACCGTTATTTGAAGTAAATTTTAGTAAGAATTCTACTAAAACAATTAGACACTTCGCTCTCGATTTCTATGAGGTGAAAGTTGATTCGGCCTTCAACCTCATCAACTATCACCCCATAGAAATCTCGAGCTCATAATCTAATTGTTAATTAGTGATAATGTTTCCTTGCAATTGTGGACCTTATTCCAGACTATTATATAGACTCTATATATAGCTCCCTGACGTTTTTAGTTTTTTAGTTACAGTAAAAACCCACATATAAGAACCCAGTGATTTAAGAACCTACAGGCTGAAATTTGGCATTGAAATACTCAGAAATATAAAAAACCTGTTCAGCCTTGCAAAGAAAAATCGGTTCTTCTGCAAAAAAATCACTCCAATTTTGATGGTCTAAATTCTGGATTTTAATTGTGTGGAAAACTTTTGACTAAGAGTTAATGTGTCTATTTGTTTAATTTACAGTTCTCCGGATTTTCACTAGAAATATGTTTTCCATAAAGCTACAGTGCAATATAGACCACTTAAAATCTAAATATCTGATAAAATAAAATATAGAAATGTATTGGCAAACAGTTTTGTCGTTGAAAATGCAAGTTCTAAGCCACTATGTATGAATAAATTTATTAACTACTGCTAAAATGCAGTAAATAATGTGTTGTTGCTCTGAAAAAAGTTACCGAAACAATGGCTGAATTATTTAAGTCCCTGGAGGATGGTAGGATTCACTAGTTTTATACGACAGCATGCATTCAAAAAAAAAAAAAACGGAAATACGTGCATGGGTCCCAAAAAATATAGAAATACGTGGGTACCAAAAACCTTGTGAAGTCAACAAGGCCGAAACCGGAAATGATAGTAAGCCGGAAGCAACGCGAAATATTGAGCCTCGTTTTTGAGTTCGAAAATGGCTTAAGAAGAATACCCACTTTTCATTAATTGCCGACGAAACAACTTCTCTGGGTCGTCAAGCGTTGTCAATTTGTCTCCGCCTGCTTGACCTCATTGCTGACCCATCCAGCACAATAAAGCGCGAGGTTCTGAGAGACATTTGTGATCTAACAAGAACGACTGTTTCTGCTATTGCTACTGCAATCAGAAACAGCTTACAGAAGCATGCAATTGACATTAGAAATTGCCTTGGTCAAGCATATGACACAACTGCGTCAATGAGTTCATATAAAAAGGGGGTTCAAGCTGAGCTAGCTAAGGACGCACCTGATGCAGAGTATCAAGGTTGCTGCCTTCATTCGATCAACCTTGTTATATGCCATGCTTGCAAAAATTCAATTTAGAACATGATGGATTCTTGCTATGAATTGTTCAGTTTTTGAGACAACTCACGAAAGCGACAGAAATTCTTAACGACCGTTGTTTTGCCCATTTAATAATTCAGTCAATAATTAATCCCGAGAGAATTAAGAAACATTTATGTACGCCCTTTGGTGTGTGAGTTTGATAATTGTGCAACCAACATGTACACGAACAGGAGAAGAGCAAACTAGAATTTTTTACTTTTGTCAATATAAAGTACAAAGATTAAAACTCTTCCATTTCCTGTATCGACGCTCGGGGCCCGTTTCTCGAAAGCCCCGGAAACTTTTCGGGCCCGCAAAGCTATTTTTAGTTAACCGGTAATTAAAGTCAAAGAGGTGTATACGCCTGAAACTTCTTGTATGAAGGAAACCTCTGTTCATGTTAAGAATATGTGCATAAAACAGCGCTGAAGTCATAAGGTTTGAGATTTTGCTATGACTTTCCGAGTGCAAAAACTTTTCGGGACCTTTAAGAAACGGGCCCCTGGTCGTCTTCTTCTTCACCTTTGACCACGAGTGCAAATCAACCGTAATTAACGCCCTTTCCCCAGAGAAAAAGAAGTGCAAGCTGAAAGATTTGTGCAAGACGAGGTGGATCGAGAGGCACTGCACATTTGAAACAATTTTTGATTTGTACGAATACATTGTCATCTCACTTAATGAAATATGCGTACCCACAAATGATGACTGACGTCCAGTTTTATCCAAACAACGAAGAATGGAGCTGGGATGCCAAAACTAAGACGGTGGCAAATGGACTGCGACACAGCATGATAAGCTTTGGACATATTTTCAGCTTTGTTTGTGTTAAAGAGATGCTGGAGCCGATGCGACCACTCGTCACCGCTCTGCAAGGAAGGCCTGTCGAGGTATACTTCGGTTTCCAGAAAATTGAAGAAATTATCAAGTCCTATACAGAGATACGCAATGCGATTGACGCGTGGTTTAATTTCAACGCATGTACCAGAAAGCTCTTAGTCTATCAGAACTGGTAGGAGGGTCTGAAGAACGTCCACGTGTTTGCAGTAGACCGGCAAAGAAATCGAGAAAACTACCCAGCAGAGTCAGCTGAATAGTACTGGAAACGAATGGTGGCAATATCTTTCTTTGACGTAATCTATTCAGTACTCAAAAGTCGCTTCAGCGAGGAAAAGAGGGCACATTATGAGCTCTGTGATCTTATTCCTCAAGTAATCACTTCTATGTCTGAAGAGGCCTCAGTAGAACTTGCGCAAGTACTGCATGAGAAGTGGGGCTATTGCCGTCATTTTTCGAAAGTGAACTGTTTCGATGGATGAACCACTGGAAGCGACAGGAAGCATCGGATTATGAATCCATCTCGGTCTCCTCACTATTAGCGAAACACGCAGACAACATCTTCTTTCCAAACGGGAGCGCTGAGGCAGAAAGGTCATTTTCTTGTATTCGGAGGATCCATACTTGGCTTCGGAACACAATCATGACCAGCGAACATCTCTCAGATTTGGCCGTCATCGCCATGCATGCAAATGCAGTTACCATCGATAGATGTGTGGTTTGTGAGAAATTTGTGGCGCTGCACTCTAGACGAATGACGGCGTCTACACTTTTGGCCGACTAGGTCAGTAAAGTATTTTTAATAGCTTCTACTTCTTTTATTTCGTGTCGTTTCAAGAGTTTGTTACAGTCTCCAATCTATCCTTCCTAAATCGCCAAATTTGGGGAAAACGTCGGACAACTTATAATATATTAACGTATAGTTTGGCGGCCGATTGTATCAACCACCCCCCATTAAAAAATCTTGGATCCGCGCCATCGCGCTTTGGGGTGATCTGGATCAGATCGGGTGATCCAGTCACTCGGATCATGGTATATCGAAGGAAAGACGAATCCACTCTGGTCACGGATTCATCGGCTCCTTTAATGCACCACGATCAGCATGATCTTGGATGATTGGTCAACTTTATCCTAGCCTGCAGAACAGGCAGATTAAATGGGCAGTGAGGTAAACGCGATACACAAGCCCGAAGAACTAGAGCACTTCGTGCTCCTGGTTGGTCGCGCCCCGAGCTCGTGTGTCACGCTCCGCTAATCCGCCTGTTCAGCAGGCGACTTGATCCCGAACCATCACCCCAAAGGATTTCGCCCTGGGCGCCCGCTCGGCCCGCCAAAACGAGAGATCATGCGCAGTCATTGCAGTGTTGTTCGTTCTTTCCCCGGGTTGTATCATTCTTTGATGTGTCTCGTTTTGTGGTTGCAGGGTGTCCCTTCCATCGCTTATTTGTGCCCAGGTAAGCAGTTGAACTAGTAATTTTAGACCTTTTCGCAGCAGTGCTTTAAATCGATTTAGAAATGTGTTTCACCTTTCAGGTACTTGTCGAATCGCTCTTGTGCTCGCTGAATGCTCATGTTTCGTCAACAAGCTGATATCGAACTATTTATTTCAGGGAAGTTGCGGCTTTTATCGATACATTCTTAGCTTGTTCCTGTCCTATAGTAACATGAAATAATGCGCCGTTGAATGCGATTAATGGAGGTTTGGACAACATAACTCAAAGGCTCGATTTCCTCCGCTCTCTCGGGTCTGGACTTCAGGATTAAAGGTCCGGTAATACGGGCAACATTCTGCTTCAACTTGTCTGGCAACATTGTTGCATTGCAAGTTGAAAGACATTGTTGCGCGTATTATCACGTTTGTGGCCAACTTGTCTCGCAGCAAAATACAATGTTGCAAGTTGAGGTAACATGTTGCACAAAGTAGACTCGAGTTCTACTTTCTGCAACAAATTTTAGTTTTGCTACTCGTATTACCACTGAAGCTACAACTTGTCTCGCAACAAATTTGAATTTCAACACCTGTGATTGCCTGTCGCGAAACGCGGCAAATGAAAAACAAGAAGGCGAACGGTGAAGGCGAGCCTGAATTCAAAGTAGACCAGTAACTCTCGGAAAGTCATAACTTTGTCCTTCACAAAGACCTCGAGGGCTACCATAGTCTTTGTGACACCTTGTTTGTCCCTTCAAAACAAGCAGGAAAAAAGGCAAAAGGCCTGGAAGAACAGTCGCAAAAATACCACTTTTCGCCTAGCTACCTGAAACGACACTGAGCTTCATACTGAGAGAACTTCACTGGCACGGAAAATTAAGAAGAAAATGACGGCCAGAAGTCGAAGTGGAACTTCATCGAAATGCTAAATTTTATTAAAGAAGGCACCATCTTTATTTACACATGATTAAGCAATTATACCTGTAGAATTCTGCAGACTTGCAACACTGTATTTTGCTGCGAGACAAGTTTGTCACAAACGTGGTAATACACGCAACAATGTGTTTCAACTCGCAATGCAACAATGTTGCGAGACAAGTTGAAGGAAAATGTTGCCCGTATTACCAGACCTTAAGGACAGAGAATCAGTTTTATATTGCATGAAGGTGCAACTTCCAGCTTCCACCAAAGTGTACAATTTTCCCATATGAACAGTCCAGCCCGGGTGACTGGGTTGAAACTTTATTGACAACATAGCTTCACTTTTGCAACATAGCAGCTAAAATGGCATAATTTCTAAGTTCTTGTATGTATTTCCACCTCAGAAGTCAGCAAATTACCTTTGTCAGTAAAGCTATGAGAGTCCAAAAAGCTAACACAGTCGTGAACAATACAAGTTTATGTTCCACCATTTGGTTTTGTTTCTTGAAATTCATCCCACTCCACAGGGCTTAAATATCCTGTATGAAACAGACCAGAAAATTTGTCACGGTAACCAAGCCAGCATGGTTACTGGACTTATATGGAGAGGTCCTTAGCAGGTTTAAGTTCCAACCTGCGTAAACTGGAAAACGGTAGGGTGGCAAAGAACCCGAGGAAGAAGGGGAAGGAAGCTCCTCCTGTCTCCCATGCTCCCCTCCTTCTATCCCTGCTCTCACCCTCCCTCTGCCTCTCCCCCAGTTTGAAGGCTCTATTATAATCTGGCGGTTTTTGCCAAGTTTGACTGAATGCCTGATTGCGGGTACATTCACATTTATCTGGTGGTTTACATTTGAGAAAATATCACACAGTTGCAGGAATTCATAAATTTAGCTTGTGGCATGTAAATTAAATTACTACATGTAGCAAGGAAGCCAAAAATAAAGTTATTTGCAGGCCTCTCATAAAACCTAAAAAACTGCTGCTTTTTTTCGGTTCTAAAAATGCTTCTCACTGCTGCTACAAATTATTCTCTGCCTCTTGCAAATTTTCGGGGAATGCTGTTATCAAAGTGGGTTCAATATGTTTGATTAAGTTGTAACACTCTGATTCGGTTCATTAAGTTATATACATCCTGCCTTTGAACAAGAAATAACTGTTTGGGTCTCAAGAAGAGTCAATGAATGAGATTTAAACAGACTGTTAGTTTCACTCCGGTAGGATTTTAAGTAAACCTCTGTAGATGTAGATTGTAATATTACTACTGGTAACAGTTATTTTGTTTGCCCTTAAAAGATTAACTTAATGATCTGGAACAATCATATTGATCTCACTGTCCATGGCTTCGTCATTGTTCTATCTTGAGTATAAGGGCATAGAATTTGACTGGGTCTTCTTGCCTCACCTGACTGAAAGATCATCATAGTTATGAACACAACTTTGGGAGTTGTGAAAATAAAGCCTGAAAAATATTCATGCAGACTTCAAATGGATTTTAACCCATGATATGTTTTAGGCTGAATTTCAAATGACTTCTAGCTTGGAGAGGTAATGAAAAGGTATCAAAACCTTGTAAAACTTTATGATTGTTTTACAATAACGGTTTTTTATTTTGAAAAATCATATTTATCTCAAGAGTAACTGGCACATTCACAACTAGTTGGTGATGATTTTCTCTGGTTACTGTTGCTCACGGAGAACACTGCCTTAAAAGGAATTATTTTATTCAACATATTTCGCCAGTGCCTCTTCGATTTTATTACACTACAACTGGTTTCCCCTGTATCTGCAGTTGCTCACAAGCAGAACTAACACTTTATTTTGACTATGGACTTTGGCTTTCTAAGGAGGGAAAAGACACAAATGGTGAACACTTTGACCTTTTTTGTACATTTTTTTAGTGAATATAGAATGAGACTCTTTTTATTCCCGTCAAAACATTAATTTCTGTACTGTACTGTAATGTAATGTACTCTACTATGCTGTGCTGTGCTGTGCTGTGCTGTGCTGTGCTGTGCTGTGCTGTGCTGTGCTGTGCTGTGCTGTGCTGTGCTGTGCTGCACTGCACTGAGCTCTCCCACACTTAGTGTTTTTTCTCCATGTTTCTGGCCACATGCAAATTGGAGTGAGAGCAAAAAAATCAATGAACTTAGGAGCAGTGGGGTGAGCACTTGCCCCACCACCCCTTGCTTCATCAATTTTTCTGCCCTCTCTCACTACAATTTGTGTGGGGCCAGAATGAAGAAATGCTGAAAAAGCTGTTCATATACTAACAGGAACGATTGCTATGCAGGCTTAAATATCTGCCCGAATCCAAGGTAAGTCACACAGTAATTACTGGTATTCAATTTAAGGGAGAGGAACTTAAACGGATTTTAAAAGCTATTTACTGAGGGACTAGAATAAATACAAATTGAATTTATTTGCACAGTTTGTTTGTAAACAACATTCCAGCATGTTTGTGACTGATTACCACACACTTGTTTCCTGATAGGTCAAATCATGTCTTGTGAGAAGTTCAAGTTTCAGCAAATTTTAAGACATAGATAAACCCTGGTGAAGTATGGTTCCACCAATATTCCGAAACTTCGAAACTCCTTGGACATAAGGTAAAACGGCGGTGGATTTAAATTCCGCGACAGGCTCTCTTCTTGGGGTTGTTCGTGCCTTTGTGATCTTCTGTACAAAAGAGGAGGGGTATCCGTTAGAATCAAGTACAGATGACAGATGTTTCTTCTCTCCAGCGATTACCGATGATTTGGTCACGAGACGTTTAGCCCGGTCGTACAGACACTTCACAATACCGCGCTTTACTGACTGAACAATAGGAGGATCGAAATGCACCAATCACAGCCGACCTTTTTGATATAAATGATACCGTGCAATCAGTCGACCTTATCGCCTGAAGAAGACTAGCAGTAAGCAGTCGAAACGTCGCGATCTACATCTCAAGTGACTACATTGTGAGACAAACGATAATACACTTTATTATTACATTAATTTTGTATTTTTATTCCGCAAGCATGATGAAAGCAAACAATCATCATTGCATAACAGCAAGTCATTATTTTCTCTCTGAAAGAAACCCTGTTTACAGTATGATTTGACTGATCAAAAGAACCAAAACTGGCAG
This sequence comes from Orbicella franksi, assembly GCF_964199315.1. NCBI lineage: Eukaryota > Metazoa > Cnidaria > Anthozoa > Scleractinia > Merulinidae > Orbicella > Orbicella franksi. The sequence continues at coordinate 30,867,913 of NC_138146.1, forward strand.
ACATCAAAGCACAAATTCTGCAGATAATTTATAGGTGGACCTACTACAGTGAAATAACCAGTGATCAGGCATTCTTTTTTTCTCCTTCCCCTTATTTACCCCCCCCCCCCCCCCGCCAAAAAAAAACACACCTGATTGGAGGATCAAATGCCGAAAACAAGGAGACCATAAATGCTTATGGAATGATAGTTTGAAGCTAGGAAAAAGCAAATTAGGCGTGAGAAAACTAAACCACAAACAGCAACAGCAGTTTGTGAATTTTTAGGCTTGCTCGTGTGTCATGAACTTTATTTTGATTGGTGAGTACGCATTAAACTTGTCAGAATCAAATCAAGGGTTTGTGGTTTTTTTTTCTTGCATAGTCAAAATTGATCGTAGTGCATTAGTTCTGCTGTGACTGTCTAACTCATGTTGTTCCTGTTTAGCTAGTTGCTAATTTCTGATTTCTTTTGATGCTTATAGTTCATTTTGTCAGTGACAAAAACTCCAGAAAACTTTTCAATGTCTTTTTTTGTATTTCAGAAAATCTCCCAAGCCACATGGATACTAAATCCAACAGATGTACATCAAGTTTGAAAAGACATATTAAAGTTCACAGTGGCAACAAACACTACAAATGCACTAAGTGTAAGAAATGTTTTAACTACTCATCGCATTTGAAAAGACACCTGAGGATTCACATTGGTGAGAAACCCTACAAATGTACTCAGTGTAAGAAATGTTTTAACCGCTCATCGAATTTGAAAACACACCTGAGGATTCACAGTGGTGAGAAACCCTACAAATGTACTCAGTGTAAGAAATGTTTTAACCGCTCATCGAATTTGAAAACACACCTGAGGATTCACAGTGGTGGGAAACCCTACAAATGCACTCAGTGTAAGAAATGTTTTATCCAATTATCGCATTTGAGAACACACATAAGGATTCACACTGGTGAGAAACCCTACAAATGCACTCAGTGTAAGAAATGTTTTAACCGCTCATCGAATTTGAAAACACACCTGAGGATTCACACTGGTGAGAAACCCTACAAATGCACTCAGTGTAAGAAATCCTTTAACCAATCATCAACTTTGAAAACACACCTGAGGATTCACAGTGGCGAGAAACCCTACAAATGCACTCAGTGTAAGAAATGTTTTAACCAAGCATCAATCTTGAAACAACATATGAGGGTTCATAGTGGTGAAAAACCCTTCAAATGCGACCAATGCCGTAAATGCTTCAAGTATGATAAGACGTTGAAGAGACACAGATGCAGTGAATGTTCTCCTGAAGACAGAGAAAATTTTACCTGCTGGATGTGTGGAGAGTACTGTCATAATGTATGCGGGATTCTCTTTCACATGTCAGAACATGGTATGCGGAAATCTTGATACTCAGGAAAGTTGGGGTATACTCCTGTTTGAAAAAAAAAAATGTCAAATAGGAATTTAGAAGATTATTGATCATGACTTGTAGCATTCACAGTGTACCAGTACCTTGCCAGAATTTTATTAGCTATTATCTAAATCAATTACACGACTGGTTTGAGAATTCTTAAAATCCCAGACTACCTTAGTTTTATGTATTGTTAGTTCCTGTTTATCTTGTTTTTAATCTTTCTATTATTCTATTTTGTTATTGAAAGTAAATGTACATTTTGATTTAATAGGCTTTTTTTCCCCTTGACACTCAGTTAGTCAGTCACATAGCATATGAACTGGCTTGGTAGTTGGAAAGTTGGGATATTAGATCAGTTAAATTAACATTAGCCTCCAGCGCAGACGCTTACTGGGCTCGTCATGGCGTGATGAAGAGATTCCTGTTGCGCGTGAAAATATTACTGTAGGTACAAAGTTAAGGAAGACGTCACTTTGTAGTGGTTGATATTGCAATTATTTGGCTGCTTCGGTAAGTTTTCAAGACTAGTGTTTTATTACGTTGACTACTCGAACCAAGCCACATGGGCCAAATAGCTGTTTTCAACTTTGTTCACTTGGGCAGAGTTAATTATGCAAGCAGAACGTTAATTAAGAACAAAGGCTGGCGATATCTTTTTTTTGTAACTGAACCGCTGACCTTGAAGAATATAAACATGAAGTTGTTGATCTCTCAGGAAACTATGTCATGTTTTTATTCATTAGTTTTGATCTTATTTTTTGAAACAGTTTTAGACTTTGTCGGCCAATAAAATGTTACAGGTAAGAGTTTCACATGCAAAATTCCCCCAAAGGAAACAAAACACCCAAGTGAGATAGAATCCAAAGGGTGTGGACCGATGAACAATCAACGCAATTTGCACATATAAAAATTATCTTATCGTCGTGAAACCAGCAGTCATATAATCAACAACAAGTTTATTGATCAGAATTAATTATTCGATCTGAGACATACACTTATATATATTACCATTGTCATTTAGGATCAAACCTAACGAATAATCGAATGAGCAAGTTTTCCAAGAGGTGCGCAACTTTGTTGGGTTTCAAACTATTTGTCGAACTGTATTGTTTGCATTCTTCGATTTAATTGGTTCGTTTACGCAAAAAGACACCATCCTTTGTTCTTGCTGATGTTCCAAATGCCCTGGTTGTTTTCATTGGTATTGAGTTATGTTGCATTGAACAATTTGTATTAACCAGGACTTAATAACTTTTGGTTAATTAAAGAAGTTGTGTTTCAGCTGCCAGACACAAACGGCTGTATCATGTTTGATTCACATGTCTCTTTGTAATAATTAAAGGACCAGAGAAGGCAGGTTAACATTCTGGCTACTGGCTTGTTTCGTTTTCTTCTTTCCTTGGGTGAAACGTGCGACTGACTTCCCGTGGTCACACTGCCTTCTCTTAGGGATGGTTTGTAACATTCAAAGCCTCCAAGCGAGAGCAAAGCAACCTCACTCGTCCCCAGGACGTTATTGCAGAAAGGACTTAGCTAGTCGTCAAGTTTAAAATTATTTCCGTAGAAAAAAGCATCTCATCGCTTGACCGGAGATAAAAGTTTTTGTTGAAATTCGCTCAGCTCTTATAGTGAGCGCAGCAGGCCACACTCTAAGGGTTAAAGTTCTGCAACTGTTGAAATGATTTTATTTTTTGTCGCTGTGGGATTTCGAATGTGATTGCCACCCAATCAAAATCGACATTTCTAACGGCTAACAATCCTTCTGCTCCAGTGTGATTGGTTGGTCGGACCACGAAGAAAATAATTTTTTTAGTTTCAAATCGCGCTGTCATTTGTTGAAAATTTTCGGCTGGCTCTGAGTAAAGTCGCTACACAGAAAAACGTAACATTGTTTAATATGAAGGCCCGGACACGGGATGCAACATTTGGGTAATGTTTTGCGCAACATTTTTTCTTCCTCAATTCCTGGAATTTTTATGCACAATATTGAAGAAGTAGAACTAGATTCTACTACTGCAGTGTAGTTGTAAGTCTTGTTTTCGCTTTCAACATTGCAGGCAGCAGTTTCAGTGGGGACACGATGTAATGAGGTCATTAGGGATAGTATTGGGCACAATGTTGCACCGTGTGTCTGGGCCTTCATTCTATAATCGTGATGTTTGTGAATGCCATCTGTCACGTGATATCGGAAAAACAAGTGCAAAAACTACACTAATTGACTCGTCTCCAGGAAAGGCGAGCAACTATTAGAACGTGAAAAAGGTAGCCTGCGTAGCTTGGCGGTTTAAGCAATTTTTTAAAGCAATTTGAGCGCGAGCGCATAAAGCGGCGAAGGCGCGAAAACGAGCGGCGAAGCCGAGAGGAACTCTCCCAGGTTCCCGGTTCATTTACGCGGCCTCGCCGCTTTCTTAGCGCGCACAAATTGCTAAACCGCGCAAGCTACAGAGGCTGTGAAAAAGATAAAACGTGTTGGGGAATGAAATTAATTGTACTATCGACGCGATGATATTCTGTAAAATTGCTTTCATAGGGTAATCGGTGAAATTACTAGTAACTTGAAAAGTCTGGTGTCACAAGCATTCGAGGCTTGAACATGTCTAGTGCACCGATCGTTGCTAATCACAAAGGGTGGGTTGAGTTATGATTATCTTGACTTTTAAATCCTCTGGGAGAACGGTGGGATGTGTCACAGCCGTGCTCCCGTATAAAGAGAAAATAAGCGAAGTTTCCTTTCGTGGAGGGCGGCTGACACAGGCTACAAAAACGCGCTCTAGAAATTAAACGTTCAAGTAGTAAAAAGTTCCTTTCACCACATTCATCTTACCAGCCTTGAACATATTTTCTCAATTTTCAAAACAGTATTTCGAGGGTGCTTAGGGGTTAGATGTTTCCAAGACTGCACTTTGTCTTTTGACGATGTAATATTTTAACATGAACAACATAATGACGCAAGATCTTTCTCTCGACAATCTTCAATCCGGCAATATCCATTTGAAGCGTTACGAACTATCTCGTTAGTTGTAGTTGTAGCCTTTGAAGAGGCTACGGCTGGAAGGGTCTGACGGCGGCTGGGTTGGGGCATCAGAGGGGGAAATGTCAATACCATACATGAATTTATATAGCGCTCCTTTCCAGAGCTCAATGGCGCTTTATGTATCAGGGCTGAAAAGTTCAGTACCAAAAGTTGTAACAAATATTAGTAACAATGTTTCCTTGCAATTGTGGACCTTATTCCAGACTATTATATATACTCTATATATAGCTCCCTGAAGTTTTTAGCGTTTTAGTTACAGTAAAAATCCGCATATAAGAACCTAGTGACTTAAGAACCTACAGGCTGAAATTTGGCATTGAAATACTCGGAAATATAAAAAACCTGTTCAGCCTTGCAAAGAAAAATAGGTTCTTATGCAAAAAAATCACTCCAATTTTGATGGTCTAAATTCTGGATTTTAATTGTGTGGGAAACTTTTGAGAAAAAGTTAATGTGTCTATTTCTTCGATTTCTTTTTTTATTATTTTCACTAGAAATATGTTTTCCAAGCTACAGTGCAATATCATGTGGTAGAACATTTAAAATCTAATTATCTTATAATTTGAAATATAGAAATGTATTGAGGGCCTCCCAGGGCTTTTAGGTAACAAGGGAACATAGCCATTTACTTTTAAGGAACGAGGGATATTTAACAATTATTCCATGAAACCGCGTTGGATATGAAGTGATAAATAACCAACGAGCGCGTAGCGCGAGTTGGTTATGATCACTTCATATCCAACAAGGTCGAATGGAATAATTGTTTTAGTATATTCTTAATCGGGTTTTTGCCGCCGATTTTTATTTCAACAATTTTACAGAGCGGAAAATTTTTAAACTTGGCGCACTGTTTTCCATATAAGGTAAAACTCCGACTAATGGCTCATAGTCGGAGTTTTTGAGCCAATCAGAGAGCTAGAAATGCAATAGTCGGAGCTGAGAATATACTAATTTCAAATAACCTTTAGGGAACAAGGGAACTGTTGTGGTATATTCGGGAACAAGGGAATATTGATTTTCAACCATTTTCTAACTTTTGGTGAGATTTGAAGCTCGACCTCATTATTTTGTGTTTCTTTGACGGCATTTTTTCTAGAAATCTAGGCAGTCAATGGCTAATCTGCAGTGTGGAGCTTGTTTGATATAAACGCACGTGTTCTGAGTGCGTATTTGTTTTTTGTTTTTTGTTTTGTTTTGTTTTGTTTTTGCTTTATGCTCCTTGACGTTAGTTGAGTGCTGGTATGTCCCTCGCGATGTAGAACAGGGCCTGTTCATAAAAGGGGTTGACAGGCCTACACGACTCCTACAGTTCGTGGTATTTGTACATTTGCCGTTCTCTTTTCGGTCTCTCGACCTTTTTTGTTGCCTCACTCGTGTTTATGAAGGGCACCGGCTTCATGTTATGTTATACGGAGGATTTTTAAGTAGAGTTGAGTCGTAAGACCGTGCTATGGCAAAATTTTTAGAGGTAACAGGTCTGCATGATTTCTGCTGTTATCTGCATGTGGCTTCGTCGAGTTTGGCAACCCTGTAATTTGCCATGTGTGTAGCGGCGTCAGCTCCGGTAGCGGAGAGATCTGTGTAAAGAAACTGAAGTGACTCAGGTTCCACAAGGCTCCGGTTTATTGAGTAAAACTCTTACAGCGATCCTGTTAAGTAGGACGTGTCGGCGAACGCTATGGAACGTTCTGAGTTAGTACAGCAATAACTGGTGGTTCCCGTCGAATTTCTTTGAGCCTTATGAGTTTTTACAAGCGCGTGCGATATTTTAGCTAGAGTAACGTGATAGCTAGCGGAAACCCATGGGACATAAGTGTGGTAAAAAAGGAAATAGCGAAAATATTACGAAAGAAAACTAAGGTACACGGGTGCCGTTACAGTTTGTTTATGCATTTTTTAGGCTCATTTCTATTGCAAGATATGTTTTTAAGTTTCCAAGTATTTGCTTTCGAGGGACAAAGTATGGAGAATGCTAGAGTTGGCATAAAAAGAGTGACGGGCAGAATTTTTATTCAAGATCCTTTTAACCCAATATGTTTTTCGGAAGATTCTGAGAAACACATTGAGGTGGAGAGCATTATTTGTATCTCGACGTCCTACATCAAGATGTTTTGGAACTTAGGGAGGAAGAGCTGATTCTACTTCAGGATAAAATTCAACAGACAAGTGATGTCCTCACTCTTACAGAAGTTCAAGGAAGCTTTATGCCAAGTGTTAACGGAAAATGATGTTTCGAAGTGGTCGTTCTGTCCAACTTTCGAACACTCCTAACGATCTTTCAGCCTACGTTCGCCTCGGCGACTAGAAGAACAATAGAGCGAAACTTTCAGATTTCCGCCTCCACAAACAATAGGACACACGCCGACGCTATAAGGCATTGAAATTGAGCGGTGATAAAATGTATCACTTAACCATCGTATTTTTAAAAGTAACCCTTTGCGCGAGTTGCAATAAACGCAACTTTCAGCATGTCATCTGAGCAAGAAATGTAGCGCGTTGATCGGGAGCTCTTTTTAGAGCTCATTGAATCCCCAGTCAACCCCGCTTTCTTGCACATGGCCACTCCATTAAAAGGCTACGACCCAATGTTTTATCTCCAAATAAACGGCGAGGCTCTCTGACAGTGGCGCGTTGTTGAGAAACAAAAACAAATGTTGTAAAATACTCTTAGGCAGGACTACATTAGCCGGTATAGGAGCACAAGTGTCGAGTACAAAAGCGTGACTTGTGTAACCCATGCCTCGCGCTTGCCCTTGAAGTAACGCTTTCAAAACCGCCTGTTTGACATAAAAAGAGTTCACACTATCGGCAGACTGTTTACGGTCTCCTTTGCAGCCGTTTGTTGTTTTTTTCAGCAATCAAGAAAATTTCAACCGAGTACATAAACAACGCGAGTATGAAACGAGTGATCCACGCATCGCACTACTCAGAATGAACGTACGATCAAGCCATTCTTCTTTTTTTTTTGCGCTCTTGATTTTCTTGACATGGAGGCGAATAACATGTTTAAGACAAAAAGTAAATGATCGCGGAAAAATTCATCTGATCACAGGTAAGCCCGCTGCTTTTTATAATCTGCTAAGTGTATCGGCTGTTTTGTTTTGTTTTGTTTTGTTTTGTTTTGTGTTCTCCAGCAAGCCGCATTTCGCAGAGACGCCTTTATCGCAGGTTAAGCTTTTCAAACCGCCTTTTGTACGTGGAACTATTTCGATAATTCAGAAAACGTTTCTACCAACGGGAGTTGGTTAGTCAAATAAAGATGTCGCGCTGCACACGGATTTGCAAAACGCTTCGTGAAAAGTGCGGCCCGCCTTTAATTAGTGGGCCATTGTTAACTGTATTGCACCTTGGGATTTATTTTACGCATTCAACCGTTTGATTGACAGCAGCTCAAATCAGCGAAGAGACTCTAGTATTCCCAAAGCTAATTCTGTTGACGAATCACAGCCAACTAGTTCTAGACATGCAAATTGCCATCAGCTTGGAAAGGGATTCACGAAACTAGAGGGAATAAAGAACGTACTTTTACAATAGGACCGCCCAACAGTTCTTTAAAAGCCACTCTCTGTGTAAAGAACTCGTTTACATAACTAAATTAACCACACAACGGCCACAGGAACTGCTTCACGACGATCCAACCCCCTTAGGCCAAACCCCCTCCAATATCGCGTCGTTTAGAGATCAGGCAGTTATTTGCAGGTCATGTGGTGGGCTTTCGGCCAGTGAAAAGGAAGAAAAAATGCATCGAATGATAATTGGTCTTTCTGACTTAAGAAAGACTGGATTGCCACAGGTTTCGAACAGAAAAACTTATAAGATGTTTCTTAGGGCAGTCAAAAAGAGTTGCATACCACGAAAGACACTAACAGTCCATTCAAACTTTTTCCAAAGACTTGGAGTACGCCGGCAGTATGCACATCTCTCAGGTTTTCTACTGGGATTTTTGTAGCATTACATAAGTATTTTGTGAGATATACATACTACTCCCCTAGTGATCAGTCCATCAATTCTCATAGCCAGAATTGATATTGTAGTTTTTGTATTAAATCTTAAAGAGAATCTACTCGTAGATCATGAACAGTTGTGGCACTGGAAGCGTTATTAAGTACAAACCTCTGATCCCACACTTCGCTTGGATTTGGTGACATTTTTGCCTGTTCTCGAGGCTGCTCTCTTCCGACGCATCAAATGAGCTTCATTCTCTGTAAACAAGTCTGCAACCATCTCATACTGCAATACAATAGATCTTCATGAACCTACCCAGTGGAGTGCACTTGTACCCCTTTTGTTACATTACCGCAAGATGTTCAACACTGATTCCAGTAACTAGAGCAAAACTTTTCTTCAAAACCATTTCTGTCAATCACTGAATTACGCCTCATGCATAGATTATGTTATTCTCAATAGGGGAAGTGATTTTGTTTTATTTAATATGTTTTCTTTATTCTTTATTTATTTAATGATTTTTACTTCAACTTCTCAACTCGTTAATAATTTATCACGTTAAAACAAAGGAAGTCATAACCCTGACAGGGTCTCGATATCTGATCTGAATAAGTAAAGAAGTTACGATTTTATTTCTCCGTTTTCTCTTTAGTTTTAGTTTCGAGTGATAAGGTAATTATATTAAACAGTTCAGACAGTGTTTGACCACATTTCCAAACCTTCGAAGTTCGTCATAAATACTCCGCTAGGGGTCGTATTTTCAACTCTTTTCTCAGTGTTCGGAAATGTGGCCAAACACGGTTTCTCGTCTTTGACATATTACCTCGAACTCGAGAAGAACTACCATGACATTACTGAGAAACAAAACTCACCGTGGCGAATTTTTATTTTTTCATTTTAAATTTTTTACGTTATGTTCATCGGAATAAAAAAGTAAAAGATTAGATAAGATCTGTAAACAATACTCCAGTAACGTCGTGCATATGATTATTTGTTGCGTTTAAAAGTTCGGTATAAACTGCAGCTCTTCTTATAATTAATTTACTTACATTATTAGGTTTGAAGTCAATAACTTGAGCGACCAGTTCAAACTGTATGAGGAACAAACAAGGTTAAGGCGACTTGTGCATTATTACATGTTTTATTTATCTTTAGACAGGAAACCTCAAGAAAACTGTTAAGGGCATTCTAGGAATAACAGTTAGTCTGTTCCAGTTGTTCAGTTAGCTGGGAAGCAGCAAGAAGTTTTAAGGGACTATTAAAACTGCACTTGTCTCAGATCTTCGGACAATTGTAACGGAATTCACCCTACGAGCAGAGTTCAAGCAATTTGCTGTATTTTCATTATAGTTCTTTTAATGAGGTGAATTTAGTTCACAACTTTTTTAATACATGTAGTTACAGGTAGTGCTAATAACTGCTTCATTATAGTTAGCAATCTTGCCATTATTGATAGATGACTCAAATGAAGGATAAACCTGAAATCACTCTAAAAGGAAACTCCCTGTGGTACAATTAACCTTAGGTTTAAATAAAGTTTTATGACAAGTGTTTCTGCATGAAGACAAGTTGATATCAGTATTATTTGCCACCATATGTCGCGTACCTCACTAGCTTTAAGAATGGCCAGATGTTCTTGATTGACAACATCGCGGTTTTTCTCTACAAACCCAGTGACTTCATATTCCACATCATCAGCAAAGTGGTGAACAATAAAAGCTGTTTGTGACAGCCGTGGCTTGCTAAAATGTTGTTTCTTCAGGTGTTGTTTGTAGAGTTTCTGTACCCATGAGCTGTCAGCTCCTTTTGGCATCTAGGATGGTGACAGTATAAAACAAGGATTATTTACTGATGCGAAAACCAATTCACGAAATCTGGTAAAAATTTCCTTTGCTCTGGATACGTAAACGTTGTTTTCTTATCTGGATATACAATGTATCAATCCTTGCCATCTACTGTGCAGTCTGCCTGTCAGCTGTTAGGTTTTGTTCTTGGATAGAAATGCTAGGGTGTTAGGGGCAGATCCAGAATTTTTCTTAGGAGGGGGTGTGCCACAAAAGAATGGTGTAACTGAATGGTGAGGTAAACAAATGTTAAAAGTGAATACAAAGAAGAAAGCTTCATTGCAGGGGGGGTGCGCACCCCCTGCACCCTCCCCCAGATCAGCCCCTGGGAGTTACCTACAGAGAACCACCCTTGTTCAATAGAGAACGGTATTTAATGTGCAGGATACGACAAAAACTTTGGTTCTCAACAACCATCCAAAATATGGCATACACATCCATTAGTACCACAAACCCTGACTTGCGATGTCTAGCAACACGTCACATTGAAAGGGAACAGACACATTTTTTTATCACAATGTAAGAAAAGAAACTGTAATTTAAACCCACCTTACACTCTTCATCAAGTAAGTCAAGGATTCCCAGCTTGGCTTCAATCAAGTCAATACATGGCTGGTTGTCATAAAAATTGATGAATGACCACTCAATCTCTTCCTTCACATATTCATCCTGCTCCAGTTTGAAAACATGCTGCAAACATTGTTGTACAATAAGCAAACATAACATTTCTAAAGCAAAGCAATGGCTTTACATTTATTTCATGGAAAACAACAGCAAACCTTGAAATAAGGGGCATCAATGAATACAGAATGATGCAAAATTCTACAACTCTACTGATAGCAATAGAACATTTCTGAGGTGCTATTCACCTCTCTGCTCTTTGTCAAAATGAGTCTTTTTGTGTGAATATATAATTATGTTCCACCTACAGATTCTTATTCACGAAAAGACTCTCTTGAAACAGAGGCAAAAAGCTAGTAAGAGCTACTCAGAAATAGCCTATTATGGTCTCAACTTTGTAACAATTTTAAAAAAAACAACAATTTATTAAAACCAGAAACAAATGTAATTTTAAAAAAAGCAACACTGGATTGAATATAATTTCCATTTCCATTTTTGTAAATCTGGCTGCAGTGATTACCTGTGTAAACTGTTGCTGGAGTTTTTCATTTGCATAGTTGATACAGAACTGCTCAAAACTGTTCACTTCAAATGTTTCAAATCTGAAAGAGTCATTGTTTCTCAATTTAAGCAATCCACTTCTGAACAGGTTTATATTGGTAATAATATTACAATTTATACACAAATTTATAAAATTCTGATTGACATGCACTCTGATAGGTGCAGATAAGTAATCTTGAATGAGGCTATGTACACCCTGTTATCACATGTCATAATCTATCAAATGTTTTCACTTGCATGCGATTGGTCTAAATGTGCATGTGACTGAATATGCTCAAGCTAAAACTGGGGAATACCCAGATGATATTCCCCAACTTTCAAAACTGCGGGTGTTGCAAAAACATTTGAAGGATAATAAACACAATAGCCTCCATTTGGGGGAGAAAATAAGCTCGGATATTTGTTCTTGGACATTATCTGTTCCTCATAGCTCACAGTTTTCCTCGAGCTATGCTCTCAGAAAACTGTTCACTTCTCAGTACAGATAATGTCTGCGGACAAATATCCAAGCATATTTTTGCCCCAAATGGAGGTTATTGTTTATTTATTGCAATTTATTAGCTTATTTTAAAGATGTCTACCTCTCTCCTTTGCATTTCATAACGTATTTCAAAATACTCAAAATTGAGGAATCAACCCTTGCTTAGGGTTCTTCTGTTCTACAAATTATCAAATTCTCCCAATGTGAACATGCACATCATTTTCTACTTCATATTAACTATAGGCTTATTAATTAGATGACAACATAAAAGTTGCAATTCCAAAAAAAGTTCTACACTGCACTGAAGATTGACAAATGTCTTTCCTACCCCAACCTACCCGCTTATTTGAGTCCAGGTAAGCAGTCCAGTTGAACTAGTAGTTCTAAACCTTTTCGCAGCAATGCTTTAATCGATTTAGAAATCTGCTTCACCTTCCAACTGCATGTCGAATCGCTCTTGTGCTCGCAGACTTCTCATATTTCGTCAACAAGCTGATATCGAACTGTTTGTTTCAGTGCAGTTGTGGCTTTTATCGATACATTCTTAGCATGTTCCTGTCCTGTAGTAACATGAAATAAGGCGCCGTTGAATGCGATCAATGGAGGTTTGGGCAACATAACAAAGGGCTCGATTTCGTCCGCTCTCTCGGGTCTGGACTTCAGGATTAAGGACAGGGAATTAGTTTTACATTGCATGAAGGAGCAACTTCCAGCTTCCCCCAAAGTGTACTCAGAAAACTTAACAGTATCAGGGATGCTGACAGTGCTTTCTACAGTTGTATGCCCTGAATTAGCTTTGTTATTTGTTAAAATCAACCTTTCTAAGTAACAGCTGGCCAGTTAGGGCCCCTTCATATGAGTCTGGTCAACTGGGCTGGCTTGGTCTCCAAGATCTTGCCTCACCACTCTTATCTTTGTAAAAATGTCATGTGTTCATATGAGAAGCTTGGCTGGCCTTGTTACTGAGATCTCAGTTTTTGTAACCAAGATCTTGGTTACATGGATGTTAAACTCATCAACAATGAATGAGCTTGGGGAATGGTGCATGAAAGGATGGTGGTGCCTGAGAGGAAACCGAGTGACAACCCTGTGAGCGGCAACCATCGAGACACTGTCACACTGTGGAAACAGTGAAAAAACAGGATACTCACCACATACTTACCATGAAGCCAAAGGGGGATGGGTGGGCTGGGAGAAAAGCTCGATGAGATCTGTCCAGCAGCGAAAAACACGCAGAATGACTTGACATTTGAAGCTGAGCTGTAAAATCTAGGCACCCCTGCACAAATCCCCTGGCCACCCCATAGCCACATAAAATTTTCCCATATGAACACTCCAGCCGGGGTGACTAGGTTGAAACTTTATTGACAAAATAGCTCACTTTCATAACATAACAGCTAAAATGGCATAATTTCTTTCTTGTATGCATTTCCACTTAAGAAGTGAGCAAATTACCTTTGTCAGTAAAGTTATGAGAGTCCCAGGAGAAAGCTACCACAGTTGCGAACAATACAAGTTTATGTTCCACTATTTGGGTTTTATTTGTTGAATTTCATCCCATTCCACTGGGCTTAAATTTCCCATATGAAACAGACCACAAAATTTGTCGCGGTAACCAAACCAGCATGGTTACTGGGCTCATTTAAAGACGTCCTTATCAGGTTTAAGTTCCAACCTGCGTGAACTGGAAAACGGTAGGGAGGCAAAGAACCTGAGGAAGGAGGGGAAGGAAGCTTCTCCTTTCCCCCAAGCCCCCTCCTTGTATCCCTGGTCTGACTCTCCCTCTGCCTCTCCCCCAGTTCGAGGGGTCTATTCTACTCTGGCAGTTTTCGCCAATTTTGACTGAGCACTGGATTGCGGGTACATTCACATCTGGTGGTTTACACTTGAGAAAATATTGCACAGTTGCAGGAAGTCATAAATTTAGCTTGTGGTATGTAAATGAAATTACTAGGTGTAGCTAGTAAGCCAAAAAATAAAGTTCTTTGCAGGCCTCTTATAAAACGTAAAAAACTGTTACTTTTTTGGTTCTGAAAATGCTTCTCACTGGTGCTACAAATCATTCTCTGCGTATTTCAAATTTTCGGGCAAGTGCTGTTATCAGATTGGACATACTTAAGTGGGTTCAATACGTGTGATTAAGTTGTAACATTCTGATTTGGTTCATTAAGTTACATACATCCTGCCTTTGAACAAGAAACAACTGTTTGGGTCTCAAGAAAAATCAGTGAATGCAATTCAAACAGTCTATTAGTCTCATTCTGGTAGAATTTTAAGTAAATATGTGTAGATGTGGATTGTAATATTACTACTGGTAACAGCATGTTATTTGGTTTGCCCTTAAAATATTAAATTAATGACCTGGAACAATCTTATCAGTCTCACTGTCCGTGACTTTGCCACTGCTCTATCTTGAATATAAGGGACAGAGAATTTGACTGGGTCTACTGGCCTCACCTGATTGAAACATCCTCAAAGTTATCAACAAACCTTTGGGACTTGTGAAAATAAAGCCTGAAAAGTATTCACTCAGGCTTCAACTGGATTTGAACCCATGACCTTTTTTAGGCTGAATTTCAAATGACTTCTAGCTTGGAGAGGTAATGAAAAGGTATTGGAAACTTGTAAAACTTTAAGATTGTTTCACATTCACTTTTTTTTATCTTGAAAAATCATATTTATCTCAAGAGTAGCCGGCACATTCAGAACTAGTAGGTGATGATTTTCGCTGGTCGCTGGTGCTCACAGAGAACACTGCCTTAAAAGGGATTATTTTATTCAACATATTTTCCCCGTGCCTCTGGATTTCACTGTATCTGCAGTTGCTTACAAGCAGAAGTAATGCTTTATTTTGACTATGGACTTTGGCTTTCTAAGGAGGGAAAATACTTGAATGGTGAACACTTTGACCTTTTTTGTTCATTTTTTTAGTGACTATAGAGTGAGGCTCTTTTTATTCCCGTGAAAACATTAATTATTGTACTGTAATGTAATGTGATGTACTGTAATGTACTGTGCTGTGCTGTGCTGTGCTGTGCTTTACTACACTGCACTGCACTGTACTCTGCTCTCCTAACTTAGTGCCTTTTCTCCATGTTTCTGGCTGCATGCAAATTGGAGCGAGAGCAAAAAAAATCAAGGAACTTAGGGGCGGTGGGGTGAGCACTTGCCCCACCACCCCTTGCTTCATCAATTTTTCTGCCCTCTCTCACTAAAATTTGTGTGGGGCCATAATAATGAAATACCGAAAAAGCTGTTCATACAGTAACAGGAACGATTGCTATGCAGGCTTAAATATCTCTGTCCTGAACCCAAGGTAAATCACATAGTGATTACCAGTACTCAATTTAAGGGAGAGGAACTTAAATTGATTTAAAAAGCTATTTACTGATGGACTAGAATAAAATACAAATTGAATTTATTTGCACAGTTTGTTTATAAACAACATTCCAGCATGTGTGTGACTGATTACCACACACTTGTTTCCTGATAGGTCAAATCATGTCTTGTGAGAAGTTCAAGTTTGAGCAAACTTTAAGACATAGATAAACCCTGGTGAAGTATGGTTCCACTAATATTTCCATCGCTTTTCTTTTTAATTATTACTTTTCATTGTCAAAAAAATTCGCTATATTGATTTAATTTCACAATTAGGATAAAAAATATTTTAAAATGTTGAAAGGAGACCACAAAAGTTTACACTTTAAAAACTACTGTTTGCATCATTTTTTTCACATTCCAACCATAACAGCAAAATGGTTTACAGCAAAAGTGCTGTCCACTTGTCCATTTCTGATTTTAAAATCTTTACGTGTGAATGGGGAATTGTCTTTCCCAGCAGATAACTTGTACATTTACATTTGTATTTTCATTCCACAAGCATGATGAAAGCAAACATCATTGCATAAGGGCAAGGCATTATTTTCTCACTGAAAGAAACCCTGTTTACAGTATGATTTAACTGATCAAAATAAGCAAAACTGGCACACATCAAAGCACAAATTCTGCAGATAATTTATAGGTGGACCTACTACTGTGCAATAACCTGTGATCAGGCATTCTTTTTTCCCCTTCCCCCC
The DNA here is from genome assembly GCF_964199315.1 of Orbicella franksi. NCBI lineage: Eukaryota > Metazoa > Cnidaria > Anthozoa > Scleractinia > Merulinidae > Orbicella > Orbicella franksi. The sequence continues at coordinate 30,883,864 of NC_138146.1, forward strand.
ATTTGCCCCTTCCCCCCAAAAGAAAGAAAAAAAAAAAACACACCTGATTGGAGGATCACAGTGAAACACCAAAAACAAGAAGACCATAAATGCTTATGGAATGATAGTCTGAAGCTAGGAAAAAGCCAATTAGGCATGAGAAAACTAAACCGCAAACAGCGACAGTAGTTTGTGAAATTTTAGGTTTGCTTGCATGTCATCAACTTTATTTTGATTGGTGAGTACGCATTTAACTTATCAGAATCAAATCAAGGGTTTGTGGGTTTTTTTTCTTGCATAGTCAAAATTGATCGTAGTGCATAAGTTCTGTAGTGACTGTCTAACTCATGTTGTTACTGTTTAGCTAGTTGCTAATTTCTGATTTCTTTTGATGCTTATAGTTCATTTTGTCAGTGACAAAAACTCCAGAAAACTTTTCAATATCTTTTTTTTGTATTTCAGAAAATCTGCCAAGCCACATGAATACTAAATCGAACAGATGTACATCAAGTTTGAAAAGACATCTGAAAGTTCACAGTGGCAACAAACACTACAAATGCACCCAGTGTAAGAAATGTTTTAACTACTCATCGCATTTGAAAAGACACATGAGGAATCATTCACAGTGGTGAGAAACCCTACAAATGCACTCAGCGTAAGAAATGTTTTAACCAGTCATCAAATTTGAAAACACACCTAGGGATTCACAGTGGTGAGAAACCCTACAAATGTACTCAGTGTAAGAAATGTTTTAACCACTCATCGCATTTGAAAACACACCTAAGGATTCACAGTGGTGAGAAACCCTACAAATGCTCTCAGTGTAAGAAATGTTTTAACCAAACAACAAACTTGAAACGACATATGAGGATTCACTGTGGTGAAAAACCCTTCAAATGCGACCAATGCTGTAAATCCTTCAAGTACAATAAGACTTTAAAAGGACACAGATGCAGTGAATGTTCTCCTGAAGACAGAGAAAATTTTACCTGCTGGATGTGTGGAGAGTACTGTCATAATGTATGTGGGACTCTCTTTCACATGTCTGAACATGGTATGCGGAAATCTTGATACTTAGGAAAGTTGGGGTATACTCCTGTTTGAGAAACAAAATGTCAAATAGGAATTTATATGATTAATGATCATGACTTGTAACATTCACAGTGGACCAGTACCTTACAGGTTTTTATTAGCTATTATCTAAATCAATTACATGACTGGTTTGAGAATTCTTAAAATCCCAGACTACATTAGGTTTTATGCTTTGTTAGTTCCTGTTTGTGTTGTGACTAATCTTTCTATTATTCTATTTTATTATTGAAATTAAATGTACATTTTGATTTAATGGGCTTTTTTTCCCCTTGACACTCAGTCAGTCAGTCACATAGCATTTTAACTATCTTGGTAGTTGGAAAGTTGGGATATTAGATTAGTTGTTCATTAACATTAGAGTCCAGCGCAGATGCTTATTGAGCTTGTCATGGCGTGATGAAGAGATTCCTGTTGCGCGTTAAGATATTACTCTAGGTACAAAGTTAAAGAGGTTGTCAGTTTGTAGTAGTTGATATTGCAATTATTTGGCTGTTTCGGTAAGTTTTCAAGACTAGTGTTGTGTTATGTTGTGACCGCTCGAACCAAGCCACATGGACCAAATAGCTATTTTCAACTTTGTTCACTTGGGCAGAGTTAATTATGCAATCAAAATGTTAATTGAGAACAAAGGCTGACGATATCTTTTTTTTGTAAATGAACTGCTGACTTTGAAGAATATAAACAAGAAGTTGTTGATCTCTCAGGAAACTATATCCTGTTTCATTAGTTTTGATCTTATTTTTTTGAAACAGTTTTAGAATTTTTCAGCAAATAAAATGTTACCGGTAAGAGTCTGACGCAAAAATTCCCGCAAAGGAAACAAAACACCCAAGTGAGATAGAATTCAAAGGGTGCCGACGGTTGAACAACAACAAGTTTATTGATCGGAATTAATTATATGAGATGAGACATAATTATATATATTATCATTATCATTTAGGATCGAAACTAACAAATCATCAAATGATCAGGTTTTCCAAGAGGTACGCAACTTCTTGCAACTTTGTTGGGTTTCAAATTTTGTTGTTGAACAATGTTATTTGCATTCTTAAGTTTCACTGGTTCGTTTACACAAAAAGACACCATCCTTTGTTTTGCTGATGTTCCAAGTGCTCTGTTTGTGTTCATTGGTATTGAATTATGTTGCAATGAATACTTTGTATTAACCAGGTTAATTATAGAAGTTGTGTTTCAGCTGCCAGACACAAATGGCTGTATCATGTTTTATTCATGTATCTCTCTGTAATAATTAGATGTAGATGTAGACCAGAAATGGCAGGTTAACATCCTGGCTACTGGGTTGTTTCTTTTTCTTCTTTCTCTGGTTGAAACTTCTGACTGACTTCCTGTAGTCACACTACCTTCTCATAGGGGTGGTTTCTGGCATTCAAAGTCTCCTAGTGAAAGGAAGGCCTCCTGACTCGTCCCCAGGACTTGACTCTTCCCAGTTGTATGTTTCATTTTTCAGCCCTTGCGTAACCCCAGTGATTTGGATATCCCAGAGTTTTGTGTACCCACGTACCCTGGTGTTTTGGTATCCCAAATAGGGATACCCAAAACACTGAAAGCGTAAAACTGGGGAAAGGGATACCAAAATTCTGAAAGCATTGAGCTGGGGCAAGTAAAAAAACCAAAAACCATTTATCTTACAAAGCTTTGTTTCAATAAATTTAGGCGTTCTTCACCTTGATGTAGACACACTACTCCAAAATAGTCGCAACAGACTGTGATCAGAGTCCCCATTTATTCTCCTAGATTTTGACACGTTGGTTTAGAACCAATGGAGTAAGTGGGTCTAAGTGGACTTATATTTTTTGATGCAGTTTCAAGCTCCTTAATCAGTTGAGCAATATTCTTCTGAATGCCAGTAATGTTATTGAGCGCAAAGTGTCTGAATGATACTTATGGTGGTGAACAATCATTGGAAATCGAAGATAATGACACAACTAGTGACTTGGAGCTGGGACTTAGTTTTGCTAAAAAGCTATTGTTTGACCAAAAAGATAGATTTCCCGAGGAGTAGGTACAAAAATGTACAATATTCCACTTTGGAGCATGTGCGTAAGCCAAAATTTGGACTTGAAGGTTAACTAGTAATAACCAAAGGTTAGGAAGTGCAAGTGAGGACGATGCATTGTACTTTTGGGTTAATAAAAATGTAACAGAGTTGTACTACGTTGTTGTCAATGGTGCATTGAGATTAATTTTAAAATACCTGTTATACACTATTTGGCCCTAGGGGTAATGAAATATTTTGGGGCCTAAAGGGAAAAATATTTCTGCTTTGCAGGACTTTAATATTTGCCCATAAGGGTAGTTCGGCCGCCCTGCTGCACCCTACTTTTCCTATTATTTGGGACTTACAATTAATTTGCCAGAAAGTGTACGTAGAGGTGTTGCGTAGAGTGACTTTACTGAACCTATGAAACAGTACTTACACTATAACATTCCATGACACACTCAACAAATTGACATCAGTTTTTCATGCAGCTGTCTTGTTATTGATCATGAATTTTGTCATAACATTGTCAAAGTAACTTGATCCACGAGATGATGACTGAGTGGATCTGCAGACTACTTTGACAATGTTATGACGAAATTCACTGCCAATAACTGGACAGACAGGTGAAAAACTGATGCCAATCAGTTGTTTACAATAACAAATTGTCTGCTCTCGCTCATTGATGCATCGCACAAATTATAAATTCATGTCTGTCCGCCTATTGACAATGAAAATTAACCAATGACTGCGTGAGAATTTCTGTAGTTGTCGTAAAAGGTGTTACGATTTACCAAATGGGAAGGAACATAGATTGAGCCCATCTGAGGCGGCACACAATTCATTGTTCACCAAGTAAAAAGGGCCTTTCAGATAGAGTTACGGTGATGGAATACATGTGTTATATAATATGTTACGAAGAAAGACCGTATCACAAGATATTCTCCCAGGGGGGGGGGGGTACTCCCTATGCTGGGAGGGTCCTGATGGCTATAAAAGAGCAGGACACCAGTGCAAATCCAAGGTTAGCCCCAAACTACCCCCAGTCATCCGAGGTATTTCGAGGGTGGTTGAAGATCACCTGAAGCTTTTCGAAAATAACAGAAGGTTTCAGAATTCCGAAGACCACCTGATTGCTTTCAGGAACCTCCAAATGTCACAAACATTTGAGATTTCCGAATATTACCTGAATACTTCTGAAGACTGTGAAGAGGTCCAACGATTACTTCATGATCTTGCGTTTGTCGCATATTGCCCGAAAATTTCCGAAGATTTTCTGACATGGAAAGGCTTGCAATTCCTAAGATATTTGGAAGACAAAGGCTCCTGCCAGCTGCCTAAGAAATCAAGTGTATTACAAGCATTCACAATTTTTCTCATGCAGTTTGGAATAACTAAACACTTCTAAAGCTTCCTACGATGTACAATTGCACATGTTGTATGGTCTTGTGGAATTTTGTCAGCCATGATACTCATTCACCTCCTGGACTACCAAGTGACAACCAAAAATTCTCAATGAGCAATCTTTTGTGAGGGATTACTTGAGATGTAATATAAATTTAATCCTCAGGGTTGGATCTAGGGGGAGAGTACAGGGGTGCCCCCCCTGAGATGAAGCCTTCTTCTTCATATTCACTTTTAAAATTTGTTTACCTCACCAGTCAGTTATGCCATTCTTTAGTGGTGCACACCCTCCTAAGGAAAATCCTGGATCCACCCCTGATTCTTCTTAATTGTTAGCAAATGAAATGGGATCTACACATTCTCTACTTTCCTATTCCCCACAACTCACTCTGTTCCCCCCTCTCCTGCCCACCCCCCCACTTCAAGTACTAAATAAATTACTGGTGTGAAATGCTCTTGGGAACATGCAGACCTGCCAAGAGTATTTATGCAAAAGTTGGGGACTAAACAGAGAATTATGGGGAATTGAAAGATACAGACTTCTTGTTGACAAACCCCCAACATACTATACAATCACTCACAACACTTCTTCACAACTAGTAATATTACCATTGTTCCCTCATATCTTTGATTAAAAATTCTTATAAAATTCCATACCTCAACTATACTGTAGGCCAATAAGAATAATAACCAATGCAGCTTTTCTTATTTGACAATTTATTCAATCCAATTCTGACTTTCTCAGATAAACAGGATCATGGGGCTCATGTTATGTTTAATATATACATATACAGTGGAGATAAACAGCAGAAAGAGATATACAAGTTACCCCCTACTTGACACTACACAAGTGTAATGGACATTTTTTTAATCATGTCTTGCCATTTAACCCATTAGCCCTAACAGAGATCAACATTCAATTTCCCATCAAAATATAAATAAAATGAAAAATATGGAAATTATGGGATTTTAGCAGCCTAACCGAAATTGTGTTTTCGTCATAGGTAACATTTCCCTTAGAATATCTCCAATCGAATGAACAAAGATGTGGCAGCTGGGTTAACAAGGTTACAGGGAATTCACAGTGAGTTTCTTAAATTTGTTGATCACTAGCTTTATAGGGGTTGTATCCAGCCAAGAGAAAATTAAAAATGTTTGCAAAACAAGAAACATGGAGTAAAAAAGCTTACGAGTCATTCTGATCAAAAACTGCATGTATGTTGATAAATTTAAGCTAGCTATGATACACAGCTAGCTGTTGAAGGTTGATCCTTTGCTTTATTTATACTATGAAACTAACTCTATTGTCATATAAAACACACTACTTCAATAGCTCCATTATTTACAACTGGAATCAAATGCCACTCAAATTTCTTTCCTCCGTAATATTCGTCCAAAAGAAGTCTATTGTCTTCCTATTTTTATTATGTCACTCCTGAAATATTGCTTCCTTTGATTCTGTTTACTCTTCAAACAAAAAAAATGCAACCTGCAAGAGACAGAACATTAAATGAATCATTAAAAACACATAAACAGGAAAAAAGACCATTTTTAAAACTGACACCTAGAAGCCACTCTTTGTATGCATCATCTACAAGTCATATAACGTTCAAAACACATTAATTAACCCAAGCCAGGCATTTTGATTACTAATTAGATCAGTTTTTATCCAAGCAACCATGACTACACATACAAAGACATACAAGATGGTTTCAATCTGATCACATGCTGTAAAAACTGGTTCCGAAATGAAATATGCGCAGCACATAATCTCACCCAGCATGCAACAGTGCATGCTGGGATACACATTTTTACAAAATCCATCTGCAGTTTTAAAATCTGTGCTTGATCTTTGAATCACTTTGATATAATCCTACATTATCTCCCATCAAGCAAAAATTCAAGGAGCTTTCACTATTTCCAAGCACTTTCAGCAGAAATTCTTCTTTTCAAGGGCTTTATAAGCACCCTTGAGATCTTAAATTAAATTCCAGGGCTTTTTAAGGACTTCAAGGAGTAACATGCACCACAAACAGACCTAAAATTTGACTAAGTAGATTCACTTAGATTGACACCAAGATGAAGATATCAAGAGAATTGACGAAAGGGAAATGAATTGTCAATCATTTTTAACAACTTTTCCCAGAAAAGTCTTCACATTTTGAAAAAGTCTGCCAGACTTTTCAATTTGGCATCACAACTTTGTGCATATGTAACACACTAACACTCCATGTGCTCTGCACTCCAGTGCATGTACATTTAATATTAATAATGATTTTTAACAAAATTACACCATTTTATGTTAACACGTTTTCTCCATCAATGAAAATATTCCAAATGAAGTATGAACTCTTTAGCAAGAAGACCACATGAACTCTCGGCAAGGTGAGAACTACCAAAGTCTGATTCAATTTCAAAGTTGAGTTCTTAAATCACAGTCCCAAAAGCAAACATTTACCCATGCTCACATAGTTAGCATAAATTCCCAAATTCCCAGAAGACCATAAATAGGTAGCTGGAGGTTTTGCACCCAACTCCAAGCAAGTTTGCACCCACCAAGTTCGCACCCACATCGACTCACTAGCGATCAAGTGCTTAAAATTTATCTTCCTCTTACCGAGCAAACAATTTACAACATTGTGGGCTTCATGAAACAAAATTTAATCCATTGAAGGTGCAGGCAAACTCGAAATTTAAATTTTATACTGAGCTCAGGGTGCGAACTCAGTGGGTGCGAACTGGATTGGGTGCAAAACAGGTTCCATTCCCATAAATGACTGCCATGTTCAAGTGGTAACAAACTGATACTTGCAAAACACTACTGTCTACTAATTTGTGAAACATCAGTGAATAATAAACTAGCAGAAAGCACTGTATCACTGCATTCATATCTATGCGCAGGCTAAGAATTCTTAACACACTTGCAAGCATTAAAAGTTGAAGGTGGTGCGTCGACCCTTGAAGACAGAGAAGGGGGGTTGGAAGAGTTACTTCCTTGCCAAAAAAAACAAAATGCCTGCAAAGGATTTAAGGCTACTGAAAAAGCTGTGTAGCTAATCAATTTTAGGTGTATTATGCAAGGACTGGCAGTTTGGAGCAAATTGATTCTTCAAACTGCTGAAGTAACGCACAGCTTTCCTTTGATGCCATTACGATGGTAATAGGATAACGTTGTTAGTGCAAACTTCACACTCATGTGGACTAGTTTATAATAATATTCTCTCACATTGTCTGAAAATTTTCCAGCAAAATATCATCGATACAAGTATGACTATGTGTGCGTGGGTTGGGTTTTCGAAAACCAAAAACATCGAAACTGAAATGGCAAAGAAGAGTTGTTTAAATACGTAATAAAGACAAGTAAATATCGAGCTTTGACGAAACTAAAACCTTGATCACTTCTAAAATAATTGAAAAGGGCAAAAACATTCGTCAACTTACTGTATCCTACAAATGATATGTGTGATTTAATTCTGTCCGCCCACTGGAATTCCCGATGGTGTCGAACTAACGGGTACACTAATTCCTTGATAACCACCTTTAGACTGCATTTGTCCTTGAATTGAGCCAAGCTAAAACGTGAAATTGTAACAATATTTTCAGACAACCTGTTTGTAATCAGTTGTAAGTGACCCTGACTATCGATGAACTATGCGAGGCGTGAAAAATTGGAACGAGGAAATTAGAATTTCTGGAGAGAGTTTGGTTTTTACCACAATCTCAAGTAATTCTAGCTTAGTAAGCTTGCGTTGATTTCAGAGTTAGTTGCTAAACGTTCTTGTAAATAAAAGACTTAACTGGAATTAAACTATTCGTCGCATCAAAGGACAAATAAGTTTTGAAATAAAAACAGTAAAAGTCTCTACTCACATCAGAGCCTGAAGCCATGTCGCCACTTCCAATGTGCCCCGTGTGCTGTAAATTAAAATCAAATATTAAGAAAGCTCTAATCAGTCAAACAGTTTATTAAACTTGACTCTAGAAAACAAAATCAAACATCAAAACAATGCACTCACTTTAAAATTCATCGGTTCTCCAATCATGGATCTGTCGATCCTTCGCCTCCTCTGCAAAAGAAAGAAAAACACGTTTAGCTTTGGAACGCAATATCGCCTAGAAATCTCTAGACACACATGAAACGACATGAACTGGCTTTACGTTCGACGATACCGGCTGAGGTTGCTCAGTAACACAGCAAGGGAAACACAACCACAACTCGCTCATTTTACTCTCCAGGTCGATCCTGATCGACGTCAGTTCAAAATGCAGCCTTCTTTATCTGAATTGTAGAAGCAAATTCATGGTGGATTCCTCGAAGCATACACTCGCTTTCCACGGTTCGAGATTCTACCTCGGTTCCCTTCCCACACTTCCACGAGGGTGCGGTCACCGGCACAGCAGCATGCTGGGTAACGGAAGTCAAATGGAAAGTTCCTCATTTCCTTTTTGCAGGAACTCGAAAAGTTACTTGAGATCAAGAAGAGAAATCCATACACTGCGACACTTAGTTGCTAAGCAGTGTATTTACAATGGTTAATTGCAAAAAGGTACATTGCGCTAAACAAATATAAAAGAATGCCGCACTCATCTTGAGTAACAGTGCATATAAAAAAGCCTAAAAAGGAGGGCATCAAAATTTTCGTTACGTACAAGGTTACAAATGAATAACAGAGCAAACGGTATCATTGGCTAATTGGAGTATTTCAACGGTAAAAAGAAAAAAATAATAAACTGTAACCATAAATCAGGAAGCTACTCTTTTAGCCATAGCAACATAATTTGTTATTGCAGGTATATTTTGTTGGAGAAACCGCAGATGGGATGTAATTTAAACGGAAGTGTGAATATCACGAGAAATAAATCTAAATCATGAATTGATGTAAAGGCCCAAGTCAAACCACAATGACGGAGGAGGTTTTTAACTGCGTCAAATTGATCAGCCTTGTTCCATTGGTGTCATTTTGTCGAAAGTAGTCTGTCTAGAGAGTACATCAACGTCATAAATTTGCTTCCGATTTTTAGTTCGCAAGTTGATAATAAAGGCTTCCATACTCGGCGAGGTGATATCTATTTCTTTGCTGTCCGTTATTACTGAACACAATGTATGGATATCTAATGTTACCGTCAGGCAAAGTCCCATATATATGTAAACTCGAGCAAAATTCGATGTTGACATGTAAAGGTATCAGAAATGTGTTACTTGATATAAACAGGATAATATAATTGTGGGTTCTACAGATATGACGAGTGCAAATGGTCTGAACTTCACTAATAGATTTTTGTTTTGTCTGAGTATGAAATGAGGCATGAACAGACACAGCAATAAAAGAACAATAGCCCGTAAGGATTTTTAAATTTCCATAATTGCAATCATGACAATTGCACTCAGAAGGACAAGAAGTTTCGAAAACGTAACCGAACTTTCTGAGAACGTGTTTCCTTCCTTGCTTTATCAGAATTGTAACGAGTACATTGCTCGCTCAAGCGATCGAAACTTTCGGAGTCTAAAATCAGCGTCCCTAGAACCCAGTGTGAGCTTTGCATAGCAAGCGCTATGTTAGACCGTGGTAGACAAACATGTCCTTCGGTCACACTATATGGAAATTTACAAGAACAATGACAATATTTACAAAGGCATTTTGCGAAGGTATTTCGCGATAAGTTATCAATCAGTTAAATCTGTGATGTTTTCTCCAAGGAAATGCCGCCAGATTGGCGCTGGATTCCTTAAAAGTTATGAAATCCTGAGCGGTACATGTATCGAATGCCAGTATATCTTATAAAGGAAGGACAAAGAATCACTCGATAAGAAGTCTTACAACTGTAACCGAGGTACAAAAAGCTCTCCGACGAGATCAGATTCTGTAACTACTCTGTAAAGAAGAAATATTTCTGAAATTAATATTTACCATTTCGGTTCCACGTGATCGAGCGCCGAAGCAAGCACCAAAACTCATCGCCATTAAGAAAGCTTTCCGATGTCGTGGAACCCGTAATCACGCTGTACTCTGGCTCACGAAACACTGTATGAAATGCTGCGACAGACTGTTGAAAGCCTAACTCGACTGAAATGATGATTACTTTTGTAGATAAAACACTCTTAAAGGAGAGCTGCGCTGCAGTTGCGGGAAACAGCGGTTCAAACAGAGCCGATTTTGTAGTCCCTACGTAATAAGCGAGAGCTATTTACAGCACGCTGTTCTATGACCTAAGTTATGCGTCAAACTCATTAGCAAGTCAATGATGTTTGAATCTATTTAAAAATAGCCCTGCCCCCTTCCTGATTTTATTTGGCGATTTGAAAGTGATCCAAAATGACGAGAAGCTTTTTAAAGGTTAAAAGAACATTTTTAGCGTTTTCCACACAAAGATCCAGGGTTAATCACCGATATATTGTCGACTACCCCACCCCTCCCTTCGATTTGCACATTCGACACGTGACTAACCCCAAGGGACGAGAAAAAATCGAACAATCGATCGAAATCGAAAAGAACGTGACGCATCTGACCTCAGCTAAACGGCACAGTAAGTATTGGCGGATTGTAGAGGAAAGTGTGTGTTTTTTTCGTATTCTATACATAAGGCCTTTTGAAGAATAAAATCTGCTAAATGCGCGGATTTGGCTTCTGACAGGCTGGTGAACTTTATACCAAAGCAAAACTTGCATGTGACAGCGGTTTTGCCTGTGGTTAAAAATAGTCATGAACGAGAGGGCTTCAAAAATCCCCATATCTCTTGGCAAACAAAGTATGTACCCGAAAAGGGAATGCTTGTTTGCTGAGCAAGCACAACTGGGGCTCGACAAAAATAAAGGTGACCGGAGCTGAAATAGACTTACATAGGCTGTGAAAGTAATTGAGGAATTTAAAAAATTCTGCAGCTACAGCAATCGACCGTTTTTAATGTAAGTATAAAGTTCGCTGTTTCGTTTTGAATTTATCTCACAAATAAGCTGATTTTTGCCGCGTGCTGACCAGGCTGACACGTGACATGAAGACACAGGCGAGTCACAACAAATAGGCCCTTTGCAGCTAAGCCGTCAAGTGACCTATTTTTCATAAAATTATGGGCTACAACTTAAAGAATGCCAGAAATGGAAAGAGCGCATCGAAAATATCAAAATGGCCAAGTTTGAGGCCCCCATCATTAAAGAAGGAGATTTTATGACGCTCCAAATTTTTAAAAGAATAAGAAGATTTGCATGCAAAAAGTTGTTGGAGAGCAAGGCATTGCTCTCCAGCAACATTTTCCATACAAATCCTCTAAATTTTCTGAAAATTCAAACAGTCATATAAACTTACTCTTTAATTCCACGGGCCTCAAACTTGGCCAATGTGGTATTTTCGATGCGCTCTTTCCATTTCTGGCATTCTTTAAGTTAAAGCCCATAATATAAAAATTTTATAGGAAAAATTTGCTCACGTGACCCCAGCTGCAAAGGGCCTATCCCAGGTTTACATGAGCTGAAGGGCAGCGGAAGTTGTCAGATTTGTAATCTTTATCTAAAAAATCTGAATGGTGGATAGAATCAGACTTTTGAGAAGGACACGTTTGTAAGCGAAAGCTGACACTTTTCATATGAATTTGTGATACACTTAACTTACAATGTCGGATATAATTAAGAGAGAAATAATGGCAAAAGAAAACAAAAGGGAAGGAGAGATAGTGACAACGTGTGTGTAGAAAGCATCGGAAACAAGGGTATGACAGCGATAGATTTGCATGGCATTTTATTTACCAGTGAATATCTGGATACCATTAGTGTCAAGAAAGATACTGCTTTAATTACCATGTAACCTCTAGTCTAAATTTCATTGTCATGCGATAAATTCAAAACACAAAGAAATTGAATTCACGTAACAAAAGAGAGAAAACTATTTAGAAACTCTAATGTTAAACTGCCTTTGACCGTTTTTACACCCAAGTTATATCTACTCGTTCTAGGCGTTCCTTGGGCAAGTTTTTTCTAGTGGCATAAGGCAGATTATACGTGACGGTCGCAGTATAAAAGAAGGAAGACTCCAGGATTGAGAATGGAATATGTAAAGACAAGGTTCGCCGGATTCAAGACTGCAATACAAATACAGCTATACGAAGACTCCAGTTTGTGACACAGAGGCAAATTAGATAGCTCTGATAAGAACGGGGAACCCAGCTGAAAAAAGTGTAACTAACCTCAGCTACAAGAATTGGCATCACACCGCCAAGCCCAGATAACTTAAATGTAAAAAAAGTCTTGCCTTCGGCCCTTGGTCTCAGTTCGGCACATTGTTTTACGCGGAACCACAAAGCGGCAAGGAAAAAGGGTTTCTCTCGGCGAAACACCTCAGAACCCGAGATTCTTGCCAAAAAAAAAAAAGCACAAAAAGTAACGGGAGACTATAACTTTAATTAACTTTAATCAATTTGTAAGAAGAAGGATAACTGATAAAGGATGTTGTTGATGGAGACGGAACTCGCCTCGTGTCCTGCATCACTGATCACAGGTTTATTGTTTATTTTTAACAGTGCGGCCTGGCATATATGCAGAGTAGTTCTTTTTAGACCTTCCGGGGTAAGCGCGTATGCCCTTGCAACTAGGCAAGGCGAATTAAAATATTCAAAACAAGTCAAACAAACAATTCCATCTCATCTGACTGAAAGCTAATGCCATCCGCAATAACATCTCTCTTTCCGATTTTACTGATTTCCTTTTTGCGTCGGAAGAAGTCAAACTGCACTGCATGTGATCATGAATGCCACTCAAACGAAAGCCGAAGGTTATTCGAACACGTGTATATATTTCACTGGGCAGTCAGAAAAAGTTTTAAATTAGTTACATGTTTGCTAAAAGATGTCCACCGTACGGAGCATACGCACGCCGCCGCTAGCTGTCTACAAGCTTCCGTATCTTATATCATTTGACGAACTAAGGAACGCTACCTCACAACCCCAATCGCAGTTAATTAATTAGTGAGTTGGACGCTTCGCATGGTGCGTGTTCAAGCGCTAGCCGGGGTCATTGTATTGTGATCTTGGATAAGACATTTCTACTCTATACAGCGGACAATACACTTAGTCCAAGTGAAGCCAAACTTTATATTATCTCTACTTCTACAATACATACACCCTTCCAGAGTACAGAGGTGTACGGCCCGGGGATGTACAGACATTCATGGCCTGCCCCTTCGGTGAAAGTATGTAAGAGGCTCGACGTACTTTCAGGGTCTCCCTCACAATCCACCCTGAAGTATTAATTGGTAACGGAGAATTGTCATAACTAAATAAAATTGCAGGAACCGTTGTCATACACAACTGAAATCTCAACTGGATTTCTATAGGAACCGTCTCAGAAATGTGTTTGCTTTTATATCCTGTTTAATCAAAGTGTTTAATTGAAAACAACAATTCCTAACTTCGGCGCATTTCGCTTCCTTTTGGAGTCAGACAATAGAACTAATAGACTTCCGCATTAAACAGGTTTCAAGGGCGATTTGCGGTCATTTGAAGAGTCACGCGCCAACACTGTTCGCCTTCAGATCCCGTCCACTGGTCTTTCCAGTATTTCAAGAAAAGATAGATTTTTCAGTGATTTATTACATTTACTCCATAGATCCTCGTGTAAAAAAAGTAAATAAGGCGAGGAACAAATAACGAGTTTCTTAGTGCGGTTTGCAAAAGGTATTTATAGCAGATGGTGTCTGACTATTTTTAGAGTCAGATTGATTCCTCTTCACAATGTAACAGCAAACCGGAAGTACCGGCTTTGTGTTTTCTTCGGAAAACCACAGACCACTGACCACAGGATAGTTACTGTAAGATTTCCGGATTCAGATCATTTCGAACGTAACATTCAACGATACCAAAGAAAGAGTGGCATTTATTTTAACCAACGTTTTTCCTAACAGACCGCGTCGAAAAGGAATGTATCTCAGAATACTTCAGAGGTGTAAATCGTCACTGAGTTGGCTAGCCATGTGGTACACTCTTACGCAGCAGTATGGGAATTCTCCAAAAATCCTGTCGAAACTAGTCTACGGCTTTTGCTTCCAAACGCAAACGTTCACTCGTGTTTTTTTTTTCCTCTTAGAAAATTGTCAAGGAAATATCTACTATCGTCAAATATCCCACAAGTATGTAACGTAAGTCATTACATCGTGATGATTGTGTTACCGGACACAAGATTATCCTTAACCTGTGCCCTTTTTTAAGCTGGAAACAGCCAATAGTCGTGATGATATGACGATTACTAACAGTAAGAACGACCGAGACTGATTTTAGGGGGAATTACCTACGTTAAATCCTCCGGGATAGCCTCGTGCTTTGGCCCGGGGGGAGGGTTATTCCCATATGTTTGCTTTATAGGTATGTGCCGCAGGATAGGTTAGGGTATCATGTTTGTCCTGTTGGCGTGGTGTTCCCAGTGTGATCCTTAGATAGGGTACCTAAACTGTATCGGCTAAAATTCCAGCGCGTGAATGCCCAGCTGAACGAAAAACACATTCTATGCTTGATGCTCAACTTCTAATGTTACAGAAACGAAATAAAGCTGACCCGTTCACGCCATTCCTAGGTTTTGTTCTCCCGTTGAACAGGGTGTCATTTTTTCGGGTTTGTGCGTTAAATAGACCCTTCGCGGTACACACCTAGCCGAAACTTACGGAAGTACCCCTCCGGGTACATGGGTCAGTCTTTGGTCGACTGTATGTTTCATCATGTATACAGCTGTAATCAAATCGCATTGTCAAGTTAATATTCGGCGTACACCAGTAAACACGTTCTAAACAGGACATAAAACGAAGCTCATCAGCTCCCTTTGTGTCTAGTAACATAAAAGCTGATCAAAGCAACGACTGTCACATACTGCACCAGAGTGTTCCAAATTACAACTGTACTCATAACATCACCGCTCTGGTACTGAAACGGGGTACAAAAGCAATCAGGGTCCGGAACGACCAAGATTCTCTAAATATACTTAAGTAAATCTGGGTTCTAGCTGGTTGTGGGCTTAGGAGCCCCTAGGGAGTCCTGGTCAAACTGGCAACTGCAAGCATCAGATATGCCAAACCATAGTTTTGAGATAAAGATTATACTCTGGTCTTGATAACTATAACGATCGTGCTCTGCAACACTCTTTATATTTCATCTATCTTTCTTTTCTTCCTCTTCGTCATCTTCGTCTACTTCATCTTTTCCCAATCCCTCATCTTCATAGTTTTGTTCTGAGTCAGGTTCTTGCATAAAAGAATTGACAAGACATTCGGCAAACAATCTAAGCACAGGAGTCAGCAACAGACCAAACAGGATTCCAGCAATGAAGATCATGGCTGCTGCATTTTTCCTCAGTTCTATTATATGCTGATGGGAAAGTAAGAAAAACAATGTTACAGATATTTTTAAACTAGACATCAAATTTCTGGAACACCAAGTTCTGTTTGTGAGTCAACAACCGTTTTACATAGCATTTTATTTGTCATACCACTTCTCCTAGATTACACAAATACTACAAATAAAAATTATTTTTAACAAGTGAAAGAAGCAAAAAACTCAGAATGATTAGCTCCAAAAAATATCCATAAGTACTCCCCCCACAGAAGGGATTGGAATTTCCTGGGGGAGGAGGGGTGGTTCTGTGAGACCAAAAAATTTGAAGAAATTTATGCAGCATAATTGGAATTTCCGGAGGGGTGGGGTTTTCTGGAACAACTCAATGTATACAGTACCTTTGCATCATCCATGAGCTCTTCGATGAACACATCACTGAAGAAAATTAGAACAAAAGATACTTTCTAGTACATGTACAGTGTATATACACTGTGTAAGCCTGTGAACCACATCTCTGGCTCAAATAGCAAGTCCCAAGGATTCAATTTCCTATTTAAAAATTCTTTATGAACATCATAAACAATAATCTTAAACAGATGCAACAGCTTGAATGTAAATTACATACGGTAAATAAATGGGACTAAATAAATGGGAATTACAGTCCACTTGTTCTGGATCTACACAATCACTATTTTGGCAAAAATATGCATAGAAATATCATTGAGATATGTAATCTAAAGGGTGTCTGGAAGACCCGCATAGCAAGTAACAAATAGTTGTGAATAGCGAATAGCAAATAGTCCCGAATAGTGCGAATAGTCTTGAATAGTGCGAATAGTGGCGAACAGTTGTGAAAAGTGGCGAATAGTGATGAATAGTCGTCAATAGTCACCACTTTACATCTAATATCCTGCGTTAATTAATTATCCAAATAAGCAACAGAATTTCAGTGAATTTATTACCTTTTCTTCTCCAGACTCAGGCTAGGGCTGTCCATCGCCGACATTAAGAAAACAGACAATACAAGGATAACCTAATAAAGACATATTTATGCTTTTGCAGCAGTTAAAACAGAAGAGATTACGGTTTAGAAACATCTTTTGTCCTGATAAGCGTCTGTGCTTTTTAGCAGGAAAATCCCATTCTACATTGCTGTGAGGTTGACTGCGAGATACTGGGTACCTTATTTGCTACGATTTGCCACTATTTGCCACTATTCGCCACTACTCGAGACTGTTTGCCACTATTTGCACTATTCGAGACTATTCGCACTATTTGTGCTATTTGCTATTTGCTATTTGCGACTATTCGCTGTTTGCTATTCGCGGCTATTCGCTATTTGCTATTTGGGTTTTCCAGACACCCGTAATCTACATGTAATATATCATGCTGTGCATATTCATGCTGCTACATGTACATCTGTGTTTGAAATGCATATTTCACAGTCTCATTGCAGTCATAACTCCAAAGACAAAAAAATATATATTCTTGGGGGTCACATCTACATGTATATACTAAGGAAAAGTACAATAAGGTAGTATATGTACTTGACTTTGTTTTCCTGAATATACAGGTTAGAACTGCACCAATAATTAGACAATTTACACTACTATGTTGTCAGTCAAATCTACCTTTTTAAATTTTCAGACATTTTCTGTAAATTTAATAATAATAATAATAATAATAATAATAATAATAATAATAAAAGCTTTATTTAAAACTGAAAGACCGATCAGCGAAGTCCGGGAGGAAGACGCTGGTATAAACCGATGACCAGTATCTATAAATTACATGGTAACAAACAACAATCAATCAAACAATACTAAAAAAAACTATTATCTAAACACTAGATTTATGATCAGTCTTGTCTAAATCCCTAAAAAATTTAAAAAGTTTAGTTTTAAAAATTTCTGCTATGTCTGGTATCAAACAGCTGAACACTGAAGCAGCAGAATGGGCGAGATTACATTGACATTGCCCAACAAAGTAATGGTAGAGGGGCAGAGATAAATGTCTTCAAATACTTACAATTTGCTAATTGGTGGTGGTACTGGTTGAGATGCTGCCAGTTTATAGCCGTCTTCCACAAATTTGATAAAAGACTCTGCATCCAGTACGTCCTCTGAATAAATATACTGCTTACCCTGTTTAAGTCTGAAAGTAATTCAGAATGGAAATGCCCATAGTCTTGTCAGCTATCAGACAGCGAAAACGTTCACTGATCTAAATGATTGTACCCACTTGCCCAGTTTGTGACCGGTTTGGCCCTTATATAATAAAGCCTGGAGTGCAAATTCCATTTAATGACAACACAAAGTCAGGTTCATGTATTTACCATCAAACTCCACTCCACAGAGTACAAATATCATGGGAATTGAGTAACTCATGGTGTTTGTACTCCACAAGACCTGTTGTAGTCCTCTTAGGCCTCCTGAGCACGTTGCAATGCAAAAGCCAGTTTAAATAAAAACTAGTGGTCAATAAATCCCATGATTGTATTTGTTTACTCAATATATACATTTTGATTCACCCTACGTGCTGAATCTTGCCTGATTCTGTTTGTGATTTCACTTTATGCTTATATATTATTTATATTTCCAGACAAAATTTTGGCTTGGAGTAACATTGAGTTCTGAGACAAGATGATTACCTTTTAAAAGCACAGTTGTCAACACAGTTGCCAAACATTGTTTAGAGATGACACTATAATATTGTACACAATGGACCAACAATTTTATGTATTTTTCATATAAAACAGAAGTAACCTCCATAGATCAATTTGTTATCAATGCCAAATTTTGTGGATTACAGTATGTGAAATTCCATAAGAATCCATGAAAAATTCCTGAAAATATAGAACCCCAAAGTTGCCAATTTTTTACAAAGAGATGTATGCCAGGAGGCACCATTGGACATATTTACTAAATTTGGCAAATGATTTGAGCGGTGAGGCTTAGTTTTTAATTGAATGAAAAATTGGAAAAGCGTGAAAAAACTACTCACAGGATTACAAAAGGCCATCTTGTAACTTCAAATCTTCTAAGTGTCACTGTAAAATGAACAAATTTGTTTGATACAAGATTAACAGAAGTGGTCAGATACAATGTACATGTGCATGTATCAAGCAATAACTGGACTGCATAATATATTGTTCATTAAATTAATATGTGAATGAGTAAGGATGAAAGACTGGAACAAATGTGGAATGGGAAAGAATGAAATAATCTGGATATAAACTGAAGACCGACTGACAGAAAGACAGACAGACAGACAGACAGACAGACTGACAGACTGACTGAATGTCAGAGTGATGTAAGCAATGCATGCATAAATTAACATAAATTACCGGCCCAACAGAGTTTATGGACAATGAATACAACTGCTAATGGATGACATAGTTTATACTCACATTTACTCTTTGGTGGTAAAACTCGAGCAAAGTTCAACTTGTGACCAAGTCTGATGATTAATTCAGAAAGACTATCATGAGCATAAGTTTGAAAAGTCAAAACTAAAAAATATACCAGTTTTTATTGATGGAAACCTAGA
This sequence comes from Orbicella franksi, assembly GCF_964199315.1. NCBI lineage: Eukaryota > Metazoa > Cnidaria > Anthozoa > Scleractinia > Merulinidae > Orbicella > Orbicella franksi. Next base: position 30,903,191 of record NC_138146.1, read on the forward strand.
TATGATGGCCTACTTTTGTTAAAAATTACCATTTAAGTGTGCCAAAGCTACAAAAAGAGTGCCATAATGGGTCACACATGCTTGAGACTGTGATGTTAAATTGAATACACTGTAAGTCTAACAGACGTTTTCAAATTCTGTTGTCATGTCTTGGACAAAACACTTAAAGCTAATTAAAATTTGGTCTCCTTTGAACAATTCACTTGGTATCTTCATCTTAGCATTTTAGGAGCATTCTGTGATAAATAACTTAAACCCTGCTTTGGCCAAATGTGGTAAAATTACCGAGATACAGTCTAACCTCTTGACAATGGCCACCTTGAGGACTGAGGAAAGTGGCTGTTGTAGAGAGGTGGCCATTATGGGAAGGTACGGGTGTAAACATTACACCTGTTTTTTCAGGGGTGTAACATTTCTTTTCTTAAGGATTGCTTATTTTAGCATATAAACTGTATGTAACACAATCAGTTACAATCAAAATATATCAATAAAACAGAAACTAAATTGAAACAGAGTCCAACAAAGCATGGTACAAATCAAGTTTTGTGACCTTTTACAAAAACAAAATGTGGTTTTGTATACACCTTTCATCAGCCACTGGTTAACTGGCTATTGTCAGGAGGTTATTTTAACAGTCGGATGGATTTTAGTGGCTATTGCCATTGAGGAGATGTGGCCATTGTAAAGAGGTTAAAATCAGAGTGAATGTATGGACTGTCCACCAGGACCAAAAAAGTGGCTACTGTAGAGAGGTGGCTCTTAGCAGAGGTTCGACTGTAGCATTCCTTTGAGAGCTTCCAATAATACTCTTCAGTTTAATTAGAAACATCATTATTACAAATATCTAGTGTAAACTTATTAGCACTACCCGTTACTACTTGCTGCTTTACTTGCTTGCTGCTTTTTGGCAAAGAAGCACAACAAATTCTATGAGCAAATATAATACGCCTGAAAGCCACTTACTCCTGTTGGCTTTTCTCTATTGCTTCATCTGCTCTCTTGCACTTTTCACACTCTGGGTCCCGTTCTGTGAAAGAGCTACAAGAAAAGCAATGTCAAGAAGACAAAGAAAAACTCACACCTACTTTGAACTGAATGAATACAGTTACAAAACACTCCTCATGATATGATGAAATGATAAATTTGTTTGTTACACCTGGAACAATACTGATATGCCATTTTCTTTCAGGGAAGAATATATCCTGTAATGACGACAGTATTTTTCATTTATATGCAACTTGCACCAATGTTTCCTCAAAGTTTTCGTAAGCTTATTGGCTTATTTCAGGACGTAACATGTCGATAATTTCGATATTCGATAAAAATCGATCATTGTCGATTGTTGTCGATACTAATCAATCGACAAATATCGGAAATCGATAAAAGTCGATCACACAATTTATTGTGATTATCGACTTTGTTCGATTTTGATCGATTTTGATTGATTTCAATCGAAAAGTATTGGAAAAACAAAAAACGATGTATGGTGAGAGGAAAGAGTACAGTTGCTGAGGACAGATTAATAAAGCAGCATTGGCTATGCCAAGACTTCATTTTACCGCTTTTGTACTGTAATTGAAAGCTCGTATAAACCTGAATAACCGCAGAGAAACTACCCTACACAAATCCAGTTAGACAACCGTGAACACTACAAACCCCTTGAACGTCCTATGGTTGTAGAGACATCCCTAAGGGTACAACAATTAGTTAAGGAACTCCACCAGCACAACTATACTGATGACATGACCAAACCATGGTTTTGTCAAACACCTAACCCGCCTCGCATACCAGTGTTCTGCACGCTTACAAAAATTCACAAACCAACTCCAGTTGGAAGACCCATAATATCTGGGTGTGATGGTCCGACAGAGAGACTGTCTGCATTTGTAGACAAACTCCTTCAACCCATAGCAAAAGAACAGGAGTCATATCTTAAAGACTCGACGGACTTCATCAATTTCACAGAAAAAACGAGAGTACCAGGGAACGCTATCAATGGATGTGACAAGCCTATACACAAATATACCTCAAGAGGAGGGGATAGAAATGGTATGCAATGCATATGAATCTTACTATAAAGGAGAATCCCCCATCCCAACACAACATCTTAAAAGAGCGCTTGAACTTATACTTCAAGAAAACTCATTCCAGTTTACTGGAAAAAACTACCTCCAAACACATGGAACAGCCATGGGTACAAAAATGGCAGTTGCTTTTGCCAACATCTTTATGGGAAAGCTAGAATCACAAATCTTAAATCAAAGCGCTCAAAAACCACTTGCCTGGAAAAGGTATATTGACGATATATTCTCTATCTGGAATATAAACAAAGACGAAGTCACGCAGTTCATTGAACTAGCAAATAGCCACCATCCCACTATCAAGTTCACAGCTGAAGTTTCCGACACGGAAACAACATTCCTTGACACAAAAGTTTACAAAGGCGAAAGATTTGCACAAAAGTCTAGACTAGACATTAAAACTCATTTCAAAGCTACTGAAACATTTCAGTACATGCATTTCTCGAGTTGTCACCCACCAGGGGTCAAAAAGGGCTTCATCAAGGGTGAAGCATTCAGACTTCTCCGAACCAACTCCTCTGAAACAGCATTCAAAGCTGCTATTTCACAATTTAAAACAAATCTCATCGAAAGAGGGTATCCTGAAACTCTTGTTTCAACAACTCTCGCAGAAATTACATTTGAGGAGAAAAAAGCTGCCCTACAACAGAAACGTAAACAAGACAGGCGAATCTTGCCTTTTGTCACACAATATCGCCCATCAGGGCCTAACTTAAAACAAATACTTATGCAGAACTGGCATTTAATTCAACAACAACCATTGCTTAGAAGAATATTCAAAGACCTCCCTATTGTCTCGTAGAAAAGGGGCAGATCCCTAAAGGATATACTCGTTAGAGCAAAGCTTTAACCGGCTATTACACGAGGATGGGAGTTGTGCAGGTCTGTCACCCCATTGTTATCACTGCATTTTTGTCGATAAAATCGATAATCAGTTGAAAATCTTGTGACTATCGACTTTTATCGACAAATTTAATTTGTCGATTGACAATTATCGACAACTATCGAGTAATATCGACTTATCGACTACGTTTTCGATGATCGACTTTGATCGACATGTTACGTCCTGCTTATTTGAATGAATTTCAAAAAAACTTACAAAACTATGAGCCAGTCGCCAGTTGTTGCTCCTGTTGAGGCCTGAGTCAAGTGCTCAAAAGATGCATCATTCAGGATTTGAACAGCACTTTCACCCCAGCAAACATGGCAAAACACGAACAATGTACACACTCGCAGAAAAGACACGCCGTCCGCCATCTTGCTACACACTCGCAATTTGGAAGAGGGAGAGTTGGGGAGAAGTATTTCTAAATTAGGACATAATCTCCATATATAAAACAGAACATTTCCAATATGGCGGACAAAGTGGATTGCCAGTGACCTGGAAAATCTTTTTATAATCCGTAATTTGTAAGGTCAAAATCGTTTCTAATAAGATGCCACTGGTTCTTATGTGTGGGTACCCTTGTTCAGGGAAGTCAAAGAGAGCGGAAGAATTAAAAAGTTATTTGGAAAATTCCAAGGGAAAGACCGTTCACATGGCTGGTGATGAGAGCATAGGTTTGGAAAGAAACGTGGTTTATGCAGGTAATTTTAACTTATTTAATTACAATGTAGACAAAAGTGAAGGCCATCTGCTCAAGAAATGACTAAATGGACCACTTAAACGATGTCACGCTTTTCTGACTGTATCATTCAAGCCAAAAACTGGATGTCCCGTATTACGCCTAGCTGGATGTCCCGTATTACGACTATGTATTTATTCCGTTACCATTACAATTATTGAGAACTAACAGTAAACAGGCGAACTAACCTACGAGAAGGCTGTCATTGTTGGCAGCACGAGCAAAGCCGTCGGCTTTGGGAGAATGAATGAGAGCCTGCACGGACGCTATTGTTTTCTTAATACAGCCCATCCCAAGGTGTCAAGATTTTAACAACTCGCTAGCTTAATGTGTCAAATTATTAGCCAATAGAAATTGAATGAACCATCAACAAATATAACAGCTAATTGCATGTGTAGGCTTTAAGTTCTTTTAGTTTTAGTCTTAAATCTTTCTTTAATCATTATTTATACACAGTAAAAACATCAGGTAGAAAAATAACATAATAATGACTAAAAATCCAAATCCTAACACTATATTAACTTGCATTAATATGCCACTTAAGAAAAATCCTGGTTTCCATGAATGCCTAGGCTTGATTACCAGCCACTGTTCAGGAAAGGAGCCCGCGCTCCTCCCCTGAACTCAGGGCTGGACTCATGGACTTGGCATTGTTAATTTCAACCAATAAGAAATCTGCCTGCCTGAATCGAGCAGGCTGCATAAATTAGCTTTCTCGCAGTAGCAAAGAAGTTGTGCGATATGAAGTGCGATCGCATTAGTGCGACATTTAACCAAATACCGTCAACTGCTGAAATCTTGCCTGATCTAAACCTTAGGAGCATATACAACACGCCAAATAATCAACAGACTTATACGTTAGAATCTAGATTGAATCATGTGGTGCCAGAATGTCAGATAACAAACAAAGTCAATAAAGAGAGGGATAAACGCAAACATCAATCTCAAGAAACAAAACATTCAATCAAATTGATGTGTACGGTAGTCTTCTTGAAGGGAAGTGACACCAGTCTCTGGCGAAGCGATACAAAATTAAATTTTTAAGTGGTAGCCAAAAGCAAACGGAACTAGCAAAACAAAAACATGCACACCCTAAAACATATGTTTGACCTTTGACATGACAGTTGCTACACCATAGTCAAACAGCTCTGCTCTACTTTTTTTAAAGAAAAAACTCCTCTATAGAACACAGCATGTAATGCCCTTCCGCAACAATAATGTGAAACAAAATAGGTTGGAGGGCCAAAATTGAAAGAAGTGGCAAAAATGCCACAAATTTTACGAGCCTCAGGCGTCATGTGGGCCTGCCTATGATTGTCATCAGATGACATTTTAGGCCACCTTAAGCGCCGCAAGAATTAAATTATGAATTTACGTCACAGACATGCTTTGCCGCTCACGCGTCCAGCCGTCTCTCGGGGAGGAACGTAGACTGGACTCGAAAAAGCGGTGGAAATCGAGCCTAATGAATGCCGTGTTTAAAAATTATGGTAGAGAAGGTGTTTAAATTTGTTTAATGAACTAGACTCTCTAATGTTACAAGTAAATGGCACTTGTGTTTGGGAGTCTCAATAACAAGATGGAAGACCCGAGAGCCCCTCTGAATTGTGAGAGCTGGTGCGCCATTCCAGCTAACCAGAGCGCTTTTCAGGCTAACTGGTTACAGGGTACAATTTGCACTTCATTTAAAATACTTCCTGTCTGGTTTATAGCATTGAATAGCTGGACGATGGCACTCCTGCACAGTTAGCCTGAGTGGTGCACCAGTTAGCCTGTTTACGGTTAGTTCTCAATAATGGTAATTGGAACACAATGCAAAATGAAAATTTTCTGAGTGCTGGACACGGAGTATTTTAAAATACTGTCCATATGCCTAAAACCTATAGACACAGCGAACAAAAAGTAAGCCTCACTGCTTGATTTATCAATGTCAAATTTAGGAAATATGCAAAGTTTCCCAAGAAGCTCTCACAAACTCATAAAAATATGGGACTCCAAACTTGCCAATTTTATAAAGAGATGTGTGTCAGGGGGCAAGTGCTAACCCCCAGGCACACATTTTTGGTAAAATGTTGGAAAGTTTTGGGCTCCATATTTTCACGAGTTTGCACTGCATATTTCTAAAGAGATTACTAAATTGCCATGATAACTTGATCGATGGAGGTGTTTTTTGTTTAAGGGAAAAATTTGAAAGTTGATATTACGTGACATTGTCGACAAGGGCAATAATTTGCATAACGACATATTACTTATTTGCATCTTTATATAGTACATGTATATGAACAACTTCTCTACTACCCTGCTTAACTCTCATACCTGATACAGATAGTAAAAATTATTTGATATAATAAGAACATTGCCTCTATGGTTGTCCTCTGATAAATCAAAGCACCAGGAACAAGTCAGAAATAATTATAACCGTCTCCAAATTGTGCTAATATTTTAAAATTGTTATTAATTAAAGGTGCTGTTTTATTTCAGCTTCCTCAAATGAGAAGGAGGCAAGAGGTCTGTTGAAATCTGCTGTGGAAAGGTAGCTATTGGCCTGTAATTGACTTGCCCACTGGCAAGTCAGTGACCTCTTTGATGCTACATTTTAACATTTTTGTATACTGTTTCCTTGTAAAAGTGACAAACTAAACAGAAAATACTATGGTAACTTCCTAATTTTGACTTTTAAATTTGTCCTTTCTGTTTGATTCCATTTATTGGCTTTCATGGCCTCATGCATAATGCTTAGCAATGATATCGTTTTTTTTTTTTTTAGGCTTATTTCAAGAGATGACATAGTTATTCTAGACTCTCTCAACTATATAAAAGGTGATTGAAAGTGTGTATAGTTTGATTAGTCTGTTCTTATATTATTTAAAGATCACTTTGTTCCTTAATGAACATCCATATACAATGTATGTGGGTCTGAACCCTCTCACATGGAGGTGCCAGTTTCCCAGCAAAATAATAAGTATTCTTCTTGCAGAAATCAGGCTGCTCTTGATGTCAATAACACAATGTGTTGTCTTTTCTAGGATATAGATATGAGTTATACTGTGTTGCAAAGGCACATAAGACCACACATTGCATTGTAAGTAAGGAAGTAAAATCAAACTCTTCTCTTATAAAAATATGGAAGGAAAAAATTATGTAAGAATTCACGAAATCCAGACGGACATAATTTTTAACCCTGTGGATTCCAAATTGGGAGCTTATGTATAAAACTGGAAATTTTATAATTTCTATGTGTTTTTGTATGAGTTTCACATTCAGAAAAACTTACCAAAAAACGGTTTCATTCACAAGTAAATTTGAATTTGCATGTTGCTTCAAGAAACTGCCAATCAGTATTAGGCCCAGTCCAAACACCGCTCCACTTATTTGCCAAACCAAACTTGATTAAGTTCGACTTTAGAGCGACTTTGGAGTGATGGCTGGTTCAGACAGCGTACTTGGGTCGAACTTAATTTGGGAAGCCAGTGGTAACAATTTTCAACGAGAAAATATGCGTTCTGAATATTCAAGAACTCTGTCCAAATAGAAAAGCTGTGACTAACATTTCGCTGTTATAGCAATATTTAGGGAAGCAAATTCAAACGCGAGGTTCAGCGTTTGTATTTAGACAGGTTTTCTTCCAGTTAATTCGACTTGCTCAAGGAAAATCTCATAAGCTGGGCTATTATCACGAAGAAGAAGCAAAAACTGAATTTGCGGTCGAAGGCATATTTTGTGTTGTCTTTATTTTTTGCGAGGACTTTGAGCTTCATGCATGACTGGTCACGTCACTCAATTTTAAGCCAATCATGAGTCCCGTTATATAAAAAGTACATTAAAGTAATTTATGCATTAGGTTCGACACATGAGGAGTACGCCGTATGAATCAGCTGCCGCTCCAATTTCACATAGTGCAACAGACCCTACTGACTTAAATGTTGTTTCCCGCACCAAACGTAACCTGCTGAACCAAAATGATTCAAATGCCGCTCTTCTGCCGTACTTAACTCATCAGTTAGGTTCGGCGCATGAATGGAGCGGCATTTGGAACAGGCCATAGAACACACTACATGTACATTGCGGCATTCTCAAATTAGATAGAAAAGAACATCTGGTTTGACTGTAAATTGTATAAAGTACGGCAAAAGATATACTATACTCATGATGTACAGTGTAGCTCTTTATAGAGGTCGACATAGTCTCTGATTATTGTCTGTTTGTTATTGTCTGGCAAAGTTTTTGGCAAGCATGATGTCATACATGTTTAACAAAGATTCCCAGGCATGCTGCAGTGAAATATTGCATTTGATGATTTGTTTTACTATTTCAGGTTCATTGTGACACTCCAAAAGAAACATGCAGAGAGTGGAACAGAACAAGAGAGAAAAGATATAATGATGACATGTAAGTACTTCAAAAATTTGATCTGCTACACTGTCACGTATCGTCAATTCTGTGCCATCAAATCAAAAGCAAGCTGTTGGTCATTGCATTTAGATTAGATGCATTGGTGATGAGATTTGAGCCTCCAGAGTCAAGAAACAGATGGGATTCCCCTCTGTTTGTTATTCAGGTATTCTAAATAAGTAAGATTTTATGCATGCAAGAATTTACAAAATTGATACCTCTACTTGTTAAGCTATATGTATGTTCTTACGAGTAGAAGGTATAATTATTATTAAAATGTTTCCATGTTTTTGTCAAGTTTTAGTATAAAATCTACTAGCATTCTATCACAAATGCCGTTCCATCTATTTTGTTGTAGATAGTGATTACTGAAGTAGTGTTCGCTTGTTAACAAAATGACGGTTGTTTCCTTTGTGTTTTCGAGGTGTCTATGAAAAGGATTTAGTTTTGAATGAATAGTAGATTTATACTAAAATAATTACATGCAGATTATTTGCTCTCGATTTCTATGTGTGATAGTTGGTTTGGGCTGTGCCCTCATCAACTATTTTGCAATAGAAATCTCAAGCTCGTTATCTAATTGTTTAATAGAAACATGAATGGAAGTTTGTGAGAACAGTGGGTTTAAAAGGGTTAATTCAAATTCATTTGCTGGTGATATATTTTATTTCTTTAATTACTTAGGTGGGCGACAACCTTCCTTTCGACTCTATATATGATTCACTGATTAACAGAATACCGCCTCCACCAAATCAGGCTACCCAACCGGTAAGAATTTGCAGTGTATGCTGCAGACATATTTGACATTTGTTGTACAATCATGCGTGTACACATTTATTTCTTAGTGCATGATTTGTTCAAGGGAAATTGTGCATTGAGCCTAGTAGATGGCGTTAGTTTGTTGCCACATTGAATCATCATTTTTGTTCTGCTTTCATTTGCTTGTATTTAATTAATATGTTATTTTTGTTTCGTCTGATAAGCAACCATTGTCTGCAACAAACTTCTTATATGAACTTGATAAAATGACACAAGAGATAGTCACGGTGAGTAACTCTCAGCTTGAATTCTCAAAGACATGTACCACTGCCAAGCATTGCAACAAGCAGTCTATTCACATACCTGCTCTAACTTAATAAAAACCGGCTCAAGAGGGACGTGAGTGAGGTTTTTTGTTCCTACTCTGCTTGTTCTTTGGTTTAGTGCTTACTTCACTCACACACTTGCTGAATTTAAAAAGAACTGGTGTGAACAGGCCATTTGTGCCTTCCCCAGAACCCAAGGTACTGTAGTTAGTGTTCAGGCGGCAAAAGTTTGTTGCTGCAGAAGAAACCTTCAATTTCTGTAAAAACGTTAATGTTGCTCTACAAAAGTACATGTATATTCAGCTCCACATGAGAAGCTCTAGTGAAGTTATATATCAAGATAAGGGCAGTGAATTATTTCATCCAATACATCGTTCATTGTATATCGAGGAAATACTTTTATTCTCGCAGGCATTGTTGAATTCTCAACGTACATTTGTACCTGGTGATCATGTAACAGTTCCAGGGACGTCCGAAAGAATATCCTTTTGAAACACCTGACAATTTATAATGCCTGGAGGGAAAGCATTGTGTGCTCCAAGGACCACTCCCTCATTATCCTCGCCCTCTCTCCCCTGAGAGGCTGAGAATCTCTGTGCCGTTTTTTCCGCGGCATTTCTATGCGACGTAAATTTATGTCTTTATTTGTTTTCCTTGACGATTTTTGCTCTACGTTGTCCTGAATAGAACTGTTAACATGGCGGAATTGAGAAGAATACGTCGGCAGTTTATTACTTACACCAAAATGCACCCTGTAGAAGATACAAAGAAAATTGCGAATATGTTTGTACAATACCTGAACAGTAGCGTCAAATAAATGCTCTTATTTTATGACATCTCAGTCTTTTTGTTAAGTATTTCTAAAGCGGCAAGTCACAGACTATGAAAAAGGTTTTTAACTATACAATTTATACTGACCATTTTTCATTTAGAACCATTCATCAAAAGCGTGGAAAAGTATGTTGTACATGAGGTTATTGAGCCCAAGTACATTGTAAGCACGCTTGTTTGCCTAAAATCTGTTTTGTTTGCTAAAGTAGTGTTGAAGCAGGTAGCTCGTTTTCTTCTTGTGTGCATCAAAAGACCACAGCACGCACAAGAGACAAACAGAACAGGAACACAGGAACGGGACGGAAGTTTCCACTGGACGGAGTTCAGTTTGTTTAGGTTCCGTAGGCACTAATAGTTGGATTATTGTTCTTTTAAATACTCACTGGAAAATGGAAATACTCCACACAGAGAGCACGAATGAACTGAAACTGAAGCAAGATGAATCATGACATTGAATTAATTTAATAATTATTAAATGGCAGTGAACACTACGTCAAGTTGCCATATATTGGAATAAGAAATTACTGTAGATGTCTTGTCAAGGGCTCCGCTATGGACGGGCCGCTGTTTTGTTTGCTGTCTTGAATTCAGTTTTTATGCCCTCGCGTTTAGAGGTCACTCCATGTTGAGAAATTTGAATTATCTTAGTGCAACGCAATATTTAGAGTGGCATCTTAATCGTCCATGCCGTTGATAGGGTGTCATTCAGTAAATATTTACCCTGTGTCTAAACTTTCGAAACTAAACCACGCATATTCAACGACTTCAAGGACTTCCTTTGGTGTCACGGAACATAACACTTACAAGGAATATGTATTTCAACTAGACCTGAATGTAAAATCAGCATTCCAAGCTGACATGTCGGAAACTGTTCTCCCCTTAAGACCGTTACTAGCTTGGACTCATTATACTTGTTCTCTACAGTGAAAATAATTCACAAAGGATGAGCTCAAAGGATGACATTCGAAAATCAAACAAATCTGTACAGACTGTTCTTTTGTGCTTTAACCAAAACTCTCTAAATGTCATATCATGTAAATAGACAGTTGACAACCAACATGAAAAAACGGCACGATCCAATACTAGGAACTATTCCTCCTCACAATTTCCCCGACAAATTAATAGTAGTTCATTTCGCGAGCGTGAAACTGAGAAACGAGATTACTTCCAGCAGTAAATCCGTCATGAAATTAATCTGGGTTCTTCTCGTTACTGCACTGGCTCTCTTGCAACCTTTTTCTTCCAACGCAGCCAGAAAAGTCCAGAGAGGAAAATTTGTCGTGAAGCAAATTACTAACAAACTGAAAACAGTTTGCCCCAGCCAGAACAAGAACCTTAGCCAAGTTTTGTCGATCGTAAGTTCGGTCGACTTAACTCTTCGCTTTACACACAGTAGAATCAGTTCCTTGGAGTCTGCCGCCAAGCGTATGAAAAAAGGTAAGCCGGCTTATTTTGTGAAAAACGAGTATAAAATAAAAACTAACATCAATTTGTTTCTCTTTTGTTTCTGTCAGCTAATGCAGTGTTATTGCATCGCTTGGGCAAAATGGACCGCAAATTGGATGGCATAACAAAGATGATTCGAAAAGTCGCGAATGAAGGTTTGAAGTTTTACTTTGTCATTACAATTTTCTTGTTTTCATGTGCGTAAACAAGTCGGGTAAGAGACAAAAAAGATTCCGTGAGAGTAGGACTTCTTTTGTGGAATTCACGAGTGACTGCCAGTCCCACACGGTAAACATATCCCTGTAAAGCTTATAACCTTTGATTTAGCTTGGTACGCCTTAAATGACAGGCTAAAATAGCCCGAAGCTTCTCGGTCTGAAAATAAGTTTTCCATATCGTGATTAGTGGAGTTGGTGTGCGTCGAAGAGAAAGAATGGGGAGGCTATGTCAACTCGGCAATAATGTGGAGCTACTGCAAAACACTGAAGTACGTCTGGTTATTAATTTTATAGATCTCGGACGAATAAAACTATATCTTCGGATTATTGCTTTAATCGTAACTGTAACAAAATTCTCGATCGTGATTGGTTCTCCGCGCGCTTATTTGTCACGTAATCGGCGCGCGATCACGTGGATGTCCAATTACAGATATCCTGAATTTGAACTTTTTGTAATTGGCTTCCTTCGCAATGTTTCCTACAGTTTTCGTATGAAAAGCGCTACAGACGTGTTCGCTCAAAAGAATTTCTCAAAAGACATTTTTAATTTCGAAATTTGCTATAGATACGATTAATTAGTAATTGGACCTCGTGTCGTACAATTCAGGGAGAAATCGTGACAAAAGGAAGCGGGGGATCTGCAGAGGGGGCCAATTTTGACCTGTTTGTGGTTTTCTATTTCAGAGAAGCCGAGGTCTATTGTCATCTGTGAACACAAGAAAGCCAATATAACCTGCAAGAAAGGGGAGAAGATTAACATCGTGCAAGCGAACTATGGCCGACTGAATAAACGCGCCTGTACAAAGTCTCCAATTCGTTCCACCAACTGTCGTGCTGCTAAATCACTTGCTGTCGTGAAGAGCACGTGCCACAAGAAAGCCAGTTGTGCGCTACATGCAAGCAACAAGGTGTTTGGGGATCCATGTAAGGGAATCGTTAAGTATCTTCTTGTCAAGTACAAGTGCGAGCGCTAGGTAAGTTGGAATAAGACATCTTCAATGACTGAGGCAGTTTTACTGATAAACTATCCGCAAGATTGTGGCTGACGAAAGTAAACAATGAGAGGATCTGCATTGACTGAACTTACTGGAATAATGAAAATTTGGCAAAGTATTTATTTAAGATAGATTAGAAATGATTAATATATTTGCGCAATTAAATAAGATGGTTTTGACTTCCCGTGCAATAAAATCAAGCTTATTTTCCCTCACTTTCGTTTTTCCAGTATAAAGTATTAATAACCGCACCATCATGAATGGCTTTTAACATGGCATTTCTTTCATTATTTTCAGGTTTTTCGACATCTGAGCCTCGCATTGGTGTGAGATCAGTGGCTTCACTTGATCATTATCTCGCCTCTGCTGATTCTTTTCATTTATCAAGTGTTCTTTGGAGATGAAATAAAGTCATGTACACGTAACAATCTGTTTTCTGACTTTTTTGTGGCTTAGTTTCTCATAGCTAGCCTCACTGTTTTCTTGCAGCCTTTTTTTAAGACAAATACAGTGAAGCTACTGGAAAAAAGGCGCCAATCGCCCGAAAATATCAAAACAATAACCTTTCGAAAATAATAGTGCCCCAATCCACTCGAAACACACCTCCAAATCTCAGTCTCCAAAAGTCAGCTTCTATGATAACTTTCCCCACTGGAGCCCACCGTGACCCTCACTTCTAGCTGTCCATGGATTTCTATGCAAGCCGCAAACTCCAAAGCCTGTTTCGTGCTTTTCGTCGTTGTCTTTCCAAAGAGAACTTTACCATCGGTTCGCTTACCTCCCCGACTCAAAATTCCAATCGTTTAAATTGGCGTTTTCAAATCCTAAAGATTAGCGGGGTGTTATTTAAATACCAGGATATTCTTTCTGAAGCGGGAATTCATTCATTCATACAACTTGGTCCAACAAGGCCATGCAGGAGAACAATCAGTACTACCTCAAAAACCCAGTGATGGGCGCAGCACTACCCCCTTTCCCCTCCACTGCGAGATCAAAACAAAGGCGTCGTCGGAGCCTTCGATCTTGCTGGTCAGTATCTGGAATGGAGACGTGATTATCACGAGAATCTTAGTGTTTTCCTGCAGTCGGGACTCGAGAGAAACACCGAGATTCAAGTGAAACAAACTTAACCGGTCTCCCGAGGGACCAGTCAACAAATAATTCGACACAATTTAAACTACAGAGCACTTTTTCCGTGTTTACATAGCTTCCTCAAACCACGAGGACGGTTGGGAGAATTCGAGACAGTTATGTAAACCCGAGACGAAGTCGGTTTGCATAACTTCCGAGAAATCTCCCAGCCCCCCGAGTATTTAGACACGGAAAAAGTGCAATGCTTTATAAATTTTCTCAAAAATATGCGCGAATCTAAAACGTCACAACCGTATTACATTTTCTTATCTAAACTAGCTCAGTTATTTTATAAAAAGACACATAAAGTAGGTCTGGATTCCAAGTGAAAACTGAGGTCGTCGGTCACACGTGCATTCGACGGTTGTGCCACAAACAGATAGCAATTTTGAGATGTCATGTGATCTCAAGCTCAAGGTAAAACAATTCAAGATGTCACGCAAACTTTGCGAAAAACTTATTTGGAGTCGAGAAATAAAGACAATAAATGAACAAAGAATAACGTCAAACCTCCCAATGCCGAATTATTTGTGTCACGAAAGGTTTTGAAATCAAGATTTCGACCTTTGGGTTGTTTGTATATACTCTATGTGACAGTCACAGCCCGAGCAAGGTCAACACGTTTTTCAAAAGCAGTGTTACTTCTCATATTTCGAAAGTGGTTTGAGTGAAGCGAGGGTTGCTTCGCGGAAAACTTTAAGTCTCTTACTCCGTAATATTCAAACTAGTTGAATTTCAACTACTCTGTGATAACCTGATGGCAGGAATGTTATTCAGGCTTGCTTTTATATCGCTTTTGCCTCAAGGTATGTGCCCCGGGTATGTGTTTACATGCATGTTCATGTATTTTCTGTTTGCTGTCGATATGCCATATTTACTGTTGACGCCATTTTACTAGAGACTGTCCGTGTTTCAAAGTTTAGATCAATGTTTGTTGAATTAAGACTTCTTCGCCGTAGATTTAAAGGTCGCAAGACGATTTATGTCTCTAGTTCGAGCCTGGGATATGGACGTTGGTCAGTACAACCACTTCCCATTGAACGCAGATGTGAAATGAATCTTCTAGTCAGCTGCCTCTAGTTCTGTATTTAGGGGTTTTCCCACGGTTCTCCACATTTCTGCCATCGCCAAAAGTTAGAAATTCCCAAAATTTTAAAATTAACATTTAATCTTTTCAGGATATCTTGTCTGATACTGAGTAGAAACTACAATATCAAGCAACGCGCGGATATCGTACTAAACTATTCAGTCTACGGTGCTTGTGCTTTTAATGACAGGAGTCTCACTGAAATGATCCCTTCTGGAAGTAAGCAGTAGCTTCGATCCTTTACGAATTGTCACTCAAACATTTTCACAAACGACGAGGACCGGCGAACTATTGATATTCAAACATTTGACAAACAAATGTGAGTCTATAAAACTGATAAAAGCTGACACGCTTTTAATTATATCGACTTGTTTGGGTGATAATATTTGATATCAACTTGTTTGGGTAATGATATTATGTTCCAATTCTTTGTATTCTTTGTATCTATAATTGTTTGTTTTTCCACAGCTCTGGGTCTCGACTGTTGGGGTTGCTTCGCGAATACGTCATGGGCAGACTGCGAAGACAACCTGGTATCAAGATTCTGTCACGATGATCCAAGCTGGGTTTGCCAGACAAAAGTTATTATTAAAACAGAAAACGGAAAGACCGAGACGACTTATTCGAAGGAGTGTGGGCTGCTTAGCCACTGTGACGCAGTGTTGTGCAACGTGGAACATCATGGTGTCACGAAGCGATGTCAGTTAGAGTGTTGTTGTCATGACAACTGCAACACGGGAGTGCTCATCCAACGTGAAAATTACGGAGTCGTTCAGTCATTGCACGGTGTGTGCAAAATACTTACCATTATAATGGCATTATATACATTTCGCCGATAAAAGTAAAATATAAAACTTTAAGGTAAAAAGCTGTTAAAATTATGACTCTTAACGTTTTCGATCTGTTTGATCATCAGAGTAATCTCTGATGATGATCAAACAGATCGAAAACGTTAAGACTCATAATTTTAACAGCTTTTTACCTTAAAGTTTCATATTTATAATGGCATTATACTCAACAATGACTTAATAAGTTATTTCTTCAAAAAACGTTCTTGGCTACCAATATGCAAGCGTATGGACTACGATTATCAGTTTAGTAAGGCGGGACGAAAGTTTGGTCACCAAGTTTTAGCGTAAAACGCGTACTGTTGTCACTAGCAACTGGCTCCGTATCCATTGGCAACTTGTCGGTCTTTGACGTCATTGGCAGCAAAGCGCGCGAAATTGTAGGCGACGCGACAGGCGACCAACGGCTGATGATATTGTTACCAACGGAAACGAGGTAAGTTGCCCGTGACAACACAATAATTTTAAGGCCAAAACTTCGTAACCAAACTTCCCTCATGCCTTACTCAACTGATAATCGTAGGAACAATCTACTGACATTTTAGCGTCATACGGTTAAAGACGGACTTTAAAGGAGCTCAGTCACGGTATTTTGGCCGTGTACAAAATTACCTTTGAATTGAGGGAAACTTGAAAATAGTAGTTTACTAAGATAGAAAACACCAAAGAGAAAAATAATAAACCATAAAGGAACAAGGATGGCTAAGGATGGAGAAGATTAACTAGGATCGCAAACGACGAAAAATTTAGGCTTAACTTCTCAAGCGCAAACCGTGATGTAGCTCCTTTAAACTTTTCACTTTCAGAGGACGACCTTAAAAGTGAACTTTTATCCCAACTATTACATTTTGCGCTCAAGACTCTTCCGTTTTGCCACTGAAAATAATAATAGTAATAATTACGGCTTCCCTTTACAAATTTGAAGTTCTTCTGGAGGAGTGAAGCCTGTTTTTGTGCGCTTTCATCAGTATATACACTAAGCTTACATATTACGAGCTAAGATGAAAGACACTGGCACTGAATAAACTTAAATGCTGTTACGCGTCAAAATCGCGCGCTTTTCAAACTACCGTTGTACATCAGACCTTAATAAAAGTCAGCTTCCTGTATCTGTTGAATTCCAGCTTTGAAATGGGAATCCCCAGAATGGAATTAAAAAACACCGCTTGTACGGTTTATATATATAAAAAAAACACTTCCAAGTGGACTTTTTAATCCAATTGTATAAACCACAAAGTAATCCAAGTTTTCACAGTGCTGCAAAAAAAGTGCTGAACATTTGAACTCAGAAGTGTTCCAATTCCAATTCGATCGCGCATGGCAACTATATTATTGTCGTCAGAAGAGACGCGAGGACACTGGTTGCTAGAAATGCTTGCGCTCGGAAAGGCAACGTTTTCCAGCAAGAGCATCGCCTTGAGTGTAGGGCGAAGGTGCTCATTTTCAGTTCGTATTAGGCCGCCACCTTGGATTTGGTAACTGAGGAGGGTTGGGGTGAGGAAAAACGCGTGAGGCGGAAAACCCTCTAGCGGTCAAGCATCCAGTTACAATCCAAGATGGCGGTATTGAGAACTTGGTTTATCAGAGCGATCCGTGCTAAAATAACGTCTGCACTGCAGGCTAGCAAGAGCAAAGTCTCCCTTCGTCGCAGCACGTGTTTAGTTGACAGCTCTTTTAGCTGCCAACTTAGAACCGCAAAAAGAGCTCGCTCACACGCTACGTGTAAGCTGGGAATCCACGGCTCGTACCAGGAAAGAAAATCTTTCCGTTTTCTCGATTAGGTTTACGTCGTCCCCTTAAACCAGACGCTAAATGCAGTTAGTAGCATCAAGTATGCACCTTAAGCACTTTAAGGCGTTTTCTTTATCAGAGAAGAACAAAGAAACAAACAAAAACTGGAAAAACATTCTAAAAATCCAACGCCAAGCAGCCAAGCCCCGTAGCAAGAGCTGAGAATGTCAACGGTGTCAAGGCGGCCATATTTGTTTTCAACTCGTGAATTGCGCTTACGAGTTGTAGTGGGTGGTCAGGTTATTGTAGCTGTTATCTTGCCGTTTCTTGTTTTCCTGCACTGTATACATCGTTGTAAGATTAACTGATACAATAGGCTGGTGCAAACGCTTACTCACTCTGTACCCATCTGTATGTCGCGTTCTTTCGCCACACTCGAGAAAGAAACGTGCCCAACTGACGGAGTATTATCAAAGCAGTACAAGCGATAAACAACTTCACTACTATAAAAATACATTTATTTTCAATACCGGTAAATGATCATTAAATACCCTACAGTTAAACATACACTGCAAGCTGTCTCTCTCACCGTCAAAGTTCTGATGATAAGCTACAAATTCTCCTTTACGCGTCTCCCTATATTTTGTCCGAATAGCGAAGCGCGCGAGTGACGTCATAACTCAGACAAACTCAGACAACAAAACGGAATGGTGGAAGATTTGACGCTTTTTTAAGCGCATAAGCAAGTGTTCCTTAAACAATTTTTAAAACGAACATTTAGCGTTCATTTTCCTCCTATTTCTCTCAGAACATGCTAATGTCGTCTGACTCTCGCGGGATTCCAATAATTTGCATCCTAATTTTAGCCTTTGCGCGCTTCGTTATTGTAATGAAGACTACGAATATTTTATATACGTAAATAATTTTGGTGATCAGTTCCCTAAGCCTTATAACCAGCAAGCTTAAATTTGTACTGACATTTTTGGAGAAATTAATACCTATCGCAAGTCAGTGTTCACCATTCACTTCTTAGCGAGAAATTCAGAACCTAAATTAATTACAGATCAGGCTACCGCAATTCATTAAAATATTGGAAGTGCATTATTTAGCCTACACTACCTTCGTCACACAATCACAGTATGTATTTCATTACGTGACGATCAAAGTAGAACGTCACGCAATGTTTAAATACATGAACAACAGCGACTTAAAGAATTCCCTCCGTTTACTTTTTATACTTGTCAGTTTTCAGTATTCACAGCACAATCTATTTCCATTTTCGTGTAAAATGAACATGTTTACTAGCATTGTTCTGTTGATAAACAAATATATTCAGAAGATAAACAACAGGTACAAAAGTACAAATACAAAATACCGTAAATTCAAAAGAAACGACTTCGTTAATCAACAGATTACAAAATATGAAAACGTGATTCGATACTGTTACAAAAAATTGGACAAAACTCGCAAAAAATCAAGAAACGATTTACAATTCATGCTTTGTGACTGAATTGCTGTTAGCATGAACCAACAGTGAAATAACGTGTATACCTAACAAAAAGTAATTGCAATGCACTACAAAGATTTGAGATGCTATGAATTACTCATAAAAAAATAACACATGTAATAAGTGTGGGATCTACCCTGCCTCAAATGAGTGACTATTGTTTTATCAAATGTACCTTATTTCGGTTTCCTACTGAATCAATCCAGCAAAATATCAATTCTTCATAATTTAGTCGAACATTGTTCAAAACAGATACCCCACAGCCTCTCCCTAAGCTCCTTCCTCATCCCGGTAAGATCTTTTTTTGTCTTTCGCTACATCGCTTCTTAAGGAAATGGCTAGCGTCAGAAACACAGCGGGAATTTTATAGCAATTCACAAAGAATTGTCTTCGTAATAATCCTAAATAACAAGGACTTAACGTTCGCAAACTTAAGTTGTAAGTATCTTATATAAT
>NC_138146.1:30927623-30935123 GCF_964199315.1 Orbicella franksi
CCCAGATGCACTTCACCAAATCTTGATAGATGTGTATGGCCAGGTCGCTTAGCACTTGACGGTATTCCGTCAAATCAAAATTCTTCAGACAATGCTCGTTTTGTTCAGGAGTGTTGTGCACTTGAAAAGCCTGGAAAAGGAATACGTCAGTCCTTTTTAGCGAGTTCGCCAAGCTGATAATGTTTCTGCAGCTTGGGTGTAAAACTGCACAGAACAATAGAAGCAGGATGTGGCAAACGAAACCACGGCACGACTGCAGTCTAAACAAAGTGCTGTTGTATTCTTTTAGACGGAAGTGAGCTGCTCGGGAGATATTTCTACATATTTATTTAACCGAAGTACGTTTGTTCATGTACATTTGACGCCAAAACTTCGGAAAGGACGTGCCAGGATTTGCTGGAGCTTAAAGTATACTTACGTAAACACTGAGAAAAATGACCTTTGAATTTAAAATGATTTCATACTAGGGGCAATGGAAAAAAGTTGTGGAGCAAAACCTAATACACGTAAATTAACTTTTATACAGTATGCAAGGGTATAACCAATATTACAGTGAGCTGATCAGTAAAAATAAACTAACTGAAGTGTACAAAAAGAAAAACAGAAGCCTGTACAAAAAGTGACAACAACGATGCAAACAAAAAATCGGAAACCCTCTTAGGTTTATGCCAAAACAAAGTGGGCAATCACGTAAAGAGGTATGAGAACAAAGGCATCGGGAAATTAAGAACACGGCGGCTAAAAGAAACCAAAAGTGATCAGAGAGAACACAACAGAACGCGACCAAAGAAAGAAGAAACAGTAACATGAATAAGTTGTGCCACGTCAACAAATATCAGATAAATTAAAATGAACCAAAACGAAACCAGGGGGCATATGGTTCAAAGGCTAATAGGCGGTACTTTTTAAACTACACGAAAAATTTACAAAAAAGAAGATTGGCGGGACACTAACATCTTTGATGTAATCCTTCATACTACTCCAGTGTTTAATGAGAGATGCGGACAATCCTTCCTCATCAGGCCTTCTTATCAACCACTAAACAGTTATTAGTGAGGAAGAAGTGAGAATGAATGAGAACAGACAGAGGTTAGACAACAATACACCACGAAAGAACATGACAGTGACTGAAGTACTAAAAGAAACGCCACACATCCGTCAGTGATAGTAGAAACGGTATACAAAGAAACAGATAGAAATATTAAAATAGGGAGGAACAAGAGCAGGTTTGACAAATATCGTATATACTTTCGATTAAACGCCAGACCCCAAATAAACGTTGAATCAAGGTTTTAATCAACGGGCGGCGGCGGGGACGGGGAGGGGGGGAGGGGGGGGGGGAGGGAAGGGTGACTAAGGGCCGGGGACAGGACAAATTGACCGCCTGTGACAACCTTAGGGTTTGACCATCTCGTGGAAAGTTCTCTCTTTTAACGAAGTTCAAAAGAAGTTGAAAAGACGAAAAGTTTGCCTAGCTCCTGAAAACCTCAGTTAATGAAACCACTGCTAAGCGCCTTTTTTTTTTTTTTCGACGTAGCGGCATTAATTTCAAACCAGCTTAATAACGGCACACATTCTGATGGGTCGATAGGTACGCTAGATACATGAACCATCGCTAGGGTATGTAATGTTACCTAACAACACTAAACAGTACTCTCGAAAACCGCGGGCTAAGGTTTCAATACTAAGGCCACTTCGAGATACCTTTGGCCTTTATTTCAAAACGGGTCCTGGAGCAAACTCTTTCACATGAAAGAAAAAATGTATTTTGAATAAAAAATGGACGAGTAAAATTCATTTTCGTACAAAATGTTTGAACCAGGTCGATTATGTGAGACAACAGAAACTAAAGGCTCATTCCCGGCAGCTCTATCCTTGTTCCCTTTTGGCATGGACATTTGTAGAGTCTAAACCACCCACAAAATCACAGCAAAGTCAGCACTCAGAAGAACGTCTCTTAACGAATGAATTAGGGCCATGTGCAAACGAGAATACGTTCTTGTATGGACAATAAAACAAATTATAACAGTGACGCCTTCAAAACTAAACGTTGGGGATGACTGAAACAGTTTTCAACAAGAGCAAGCACATCTGTCAAATTAAAACAGCAAATATGTCAAATTAAAGAAACATAAGTTGCTAATGGCTTGGACTGCGGCTGGTAATTCTGTTAAACTGTACGTTATGGTGCCTAACTTACCCTATCTCCACTGTACTGCTTCATATCATGAAGAAGTCGTGAGGTGTTCGCCAGCCAGAAAGCCAAGATGTCTAGGTTATTGGGGTTTTTCTGTTGAACAAAAGCAATATCATTCTTTAACATGAGCAAAGTTTCAAAATGTTGGTGCGGCCTAAAACATCTT
Source organism: Orbicella franksi (assembly GCF_964199315.1). Lineage (NCBI taxonomy): Eukaryota > Metazoa > Cnidaria > Anthozoa > Scleractinia > Merulinidae > Orbicella > Orbicella franksi. The sequence continues at coordinate 30,929,987 of NC_138146.1, forward strand.
TAACAGCTAATGTTTCAAAAGGTATTTGAAATAAGGAACACATTGAATGTCTCCCACCCAACAAGATCAGCTAACACTTAAACTAAGTGCTTATGAGCGTCCTTATGGAATTAGCAACGAACAAGGTCATTCCTTCATTCATTCGTTCGTTCGTTTATTCAAACAGAAATTAGAGGCCACTTAAAGTCGCGCGGAGAAAGGGCTTGGGCGCTTTGTTTTCCATAACAGACCACGTGATATTCTATAGAGAATGGTTCTTTTATCCATCTAAAAACTATTCGTTCATATACACGGGAATATTCGAAAATTTGAAAGCAAGAATTTTCAAGAGTACCATCACATGTTCTGAAATGGGGCGACAAACAGCTCAAACTAAAAAGGTCCATTAAGGACTTCTGTCATGCAAACTCATGCACTTAATCACGTTCATCTCAAAATAAAAATTGAATGGTCTGACATGAATCTCTCGCTGGTTTACATGCCGTCTTCAGTGCTCATAACAAGCCTGCTCACCTTAACCACTTTCCTGATGCTGTTAATACTATTGGTCAACAAGCTCTGCATGCGCCGGTCATCATTCACGTGATCAGCATGCCTGATGCACATGAACAGGATGTGCGCGGGGAGTCCTGGGATAGCGTCCGCCATGGACTTGGGATTCATATCAGTGATGAGATACTGGATGACCTTGTCTTCATCTTCGCCTGAGAATTCGATCATGCCGCGGATCTTGTGCTGTCTTAACTGAGGCGGAACAGGGAGAAGATCCTACAGGAGTGAACAAAGCAAGTCTGGATTTAATTCGGGGCCTCTTTCTTATTGAATTCCATCGAAGTTCACTCATATAATCTATAGCATATTTTCATCAGCTCCTTTTCATAGCTTTAACGGTGTAAATAGAATTCGTAATTGCAGAACATTTGCACCACAATTGCTTTAGTCCCACCTTGATGTTGTAGCAGTACAAGATGGCAAGTTTTTCGTTGAAATTTAATTGCACCAGGCTTTGTCAATGTAATATTCGGAACCTTTTTATTCTAGTTAAGAACAATAAAGTAAAATGCATTACCCCTTCCTTGAGCGCGTGAGAAGACTTTCTAAGCAGCCCGGCGTGCCTCATAACCTAGGAGAAACAAATGAACGAAGTGTATTTAAACACACAAAACTAAAACCAAACTAATTACAGAAACAAAACAAAAAAAGCTGGTTTTACAGGATGAGGTTGCAGCTTATAGACCAGGAAGAGCTGAATTCACGATTACTTCCGACTATCAAATTAGTTCGACAGAAAAACTCTCTCCCCGCAGTTCTATGTATTAAAGTACCTTGTGCAAACTTTGCACAAGGTACTTTAATGCGTTGAACTGCGAGGAGAGAGTTTTTTCTGTCAAACTAGTTTGATAATCGGAGGTAATTCGTGAATTCAGTGACAGAGTAAAACCAAAAGCTAGACCAAAGTGACGGAAAGGGGAGCGATAACAAACTATTTGGTCTCAGAGTTTCAAGCAAACAAGATATCTGAATAAACTTAATTGTTAAATTGTTGGATATTATGTAAAGCTAACTTCACAGAACTGGCAATAAAACAGTTCGGTGAATCCTTTCCTCTTACCAGTTTTCCTGCTTTGGGCTCTTGACCAGCTAAGAAACTCTGTGCTCTTCTCTTCTGCTCGATTTCACCTTCAAAAAACAAAAAACAAAACAAGATGGGTGACATAGATCTCAATTCGTCCCGAGCACATTTAATACAAGAACGAGAGGGAAATTGGTAGATCTTGGGAGAATTCGACACTTTACATAAACCCCCGAAGCAGCACAGGGAAATTTGACAAAAAGACTCTCGAATTATCCCAAAATTTCTAAGGAACACTGGTCGAAAGGTGTCCCTGGTGCTGGCAGTTCAAGCTAGCATCAGAAACAGTCGTTACTCTTTATAGTTGTTTTACACAAGCGTAAAAGCGAACGCGACAATGTCGATCAGTATTATGGCTAATGATAGTTTGGTGTTCATTGATTGAGGTTCACGGTGTCTCAGGAAGGAAAAGCGCAAATTCACGTGTTGGTGCTGTTTCCTTCTGTCATGATGAAATGCCTTTAGCATCAATCAAGCAACCGTTGACCACCATTACCCATAATACCTTTCGACATTGTCGCATACGCTTTTACACTTTTGTAGGATAGCCTTTCTTGAAACAGCTGTATTTTGTAGCTACTTCTCTGGCACAATGCCACAGAAAATATAGAAATACTTGGTTAAGGGCATAACTAACAAAGAAAATTTATTATATCTGCTTAGAAAATTCCATGTTGCCGTGCGTCTGTTCAGTAACAGATTACAGATGACGTCAAAATGTGGTAAGATCAAAAACGTGGCACACGACCTGATAAGCGAGTGCGTCACTGATGTCTTACATGATATAAAGAAACAAAAAACCTTCTTAATGACGTCATCTATGCGTCTGCCCTCCAATAGATCACAAGTAATAATAAATCTAAATTCACAATAATTTGACATATTGTATGACAAATAAATTGTTTATTAGCAATATACCTTTCCAAGATTGTGTTCTCCCTCGGTATGGAGTAAGCACAGTAACGGGAGGAGCACCTTTCTTGTATTCTTCCAGTTCTGCCTCAAGTTTTTCAACTTGCTCGCGAAGCTCCTAAAAAAAAGAAACAAATGTTGCTTCACAACGCGAGAACAGCGTCAACCCCTCACACACGGCTACTTGTTTAAGCGCCTCCTACTTGAAATAACATTTCGCTACAACTTGGACTTACCACATTCTCCGTTACCAACCGGCCCACTTCTTTGTTGAAGTTTCCGTCCATTGATGACAATGATGAACCACGCCCCTGCAATAAAATGGTTGCTTGTTACATACTTTTGCCAAGCTATTAAACTCGGATCTTTTTATTAAATACAGAGGCTATCTCCTGCAATGAGGTCTTCATTATAACAACTGAAAATTACTTCGGGAAAGCGGGTTCCCTATTCAATGCACGTATTTTCGCGCAAAAGATTTACGACAGTTGTTGATTTGTTTGGTGTCGACTGTTACTCCACTATTTTCTCTAACGCCTTCGTTTTGCTCAGTTACCAGACGTGACCGTGACTTCCTTCTAGTTACCATTCAAAATCCAGTGGTATTCACTTTCAGCTAATCGCAAAAACGCTGTTGTGAAACGCCTAAGACGCGATTAAAGCGGTTTTCAATTGAGCTCCGAAAGTAATCAGGTAATTACTTTGGTTTTGGTTTTACTACAGTTTGAGAATGGCTGAGTAGTCCAATTGGTAAGAAATTGGTGTAATTTTGGTTTTACGACACTCAGTTGAAAACCGCTCTATGAGCAATAAAGTCTGCCGTGCTCAGTGCACTGCTTCCATGGACACCATAATGAAACTTACTCTTTGTAACTGGGACTTTTCTTTCCACAACTTTTCGTTGGCTAACTTCAAATCTTTCTCCTTCTGAATCAAGTCTTGAAGTTCATTTTGCAGCACGTTGTTTGCTTTCTTTAGACTCTCCGCCTGTAACACGTACGCGCTCTCGTCGGGGTTAGTTCTAAGCAACTCCTCGACATTATGCATGTCCTTAGCGACTGATGCCAATCGAATAAGTTCTTGTCTCAATCGGTTCCTGTCATTTTCCAACTGGTCGCGATCAGCAGAGATTTCGTTCATTTTCTCATTAATCATATCCCATTCAGCTTCTTTATCGATATTTCTCTGACTGACAAGTTTCCTAAGAAGCTCAAGCTCGGAATTTATCTTCTTGTTCTCCTGTTCGAGATTTCCTTTTACTTTCTCTAACTCCTCTTTTTCCATTACCACCTGTTGGTATTTTTCAGACTCAATTATTTGATATTCGCTCGGTGGTTTATGTTCCGCTGTAGTTTCTACAGTAATGCCCGGCACATCTCCCTTGGGTTGAACCTGTTCAGATTCTAATAATTTGTCCTCTAATTCGCGTATTTTTTTCTTCAGTCCTCGCACAAGCTTGCTCTTTTTGATTCCAGATTCCGCGTCCTCATTTTGCTGCTGCTCCAACTCAACAGCATCAACTAATGAAGCCTCTGCGAGAGAAAATGAAACTTGTGATCACCAAAGATGGACATAAAATTTTGTTCAGCGTTGTCCACAAATCTTATATAACTTTTTCTGGGAGTATTTCGTTGCAAGCCAAGACTTCACTTATACTTCTCCTCTAGGTAAAACATTTTCCAGTCAGTCAAAACCAGGTTTTAGGAACAAAAGTAAGCGCTTACATTTGACCGTATGTAGTTCTTAGTCAGCCAAGCTTATGTAGATAACGGTCAGCCTCGCACCAACTAGGAAATTTTCACAAGTTATAGCTAATCAAGCGGAATCTAATGTTATTGAAATATCATCTCCCCGAGCCAGTCAAATGACGCAAAGCAGTAATTTTTCTACAAACCTGAACTGCTTACGCTTATCAAGCCATCAAATTCTTTCCTAACCATTGGACTGAGTTTTTCAATCTCCAATTCATCTTGTAGATTTTGATAGCGCTGCTCTAGTCTATCATAGTCTCGTAATACTCTCTGGTGATTGGTCCGTTCAGATTCAAATTCTGCTAACATCTGTTGTCTTTGGGTTTCAAGTCCTTGGTTGATGATCTCTGTAGAGAAACAGAAATAATCAAGTAAGCTTCAATTTTCCTTTCTGTCTCCCAATACGCAAGATTAATACCAGCAAAATTTTCGAAAATTTAAGGTGGCTCTGAATCCGGATCTATAGAATTTTTTTAGACTTTGCCAAAAGCTGTATCTTATCATGCTTATCAAAATTCATGGTAACATATAGTGTCACGAACATGATACCAACGTGTTCACCAATCATTGGGCAGTTTTTTGACACCATGATGGTAGCATTAACTGATCAAGAGTGGTTATAATGAACCATTAAAATCTACGTCTTGGAAATTGCTAGAAAATGTTTTGAGCCACCTTAACTCGGTGTGATATGACACGCAAAAATTACATTAAGGTGGCCGGGTAAAGTATCAATTCGGTGGCTTCATTTAATTCCTTTGAGGAAAAGAATGAACAGTACTCGAAACCAAACTCGAACAACTGGTTAGAGCGAAGCTCAGCAAACAACCCTGAGATAACC